>NW_028270149.1:81019954-81337077 GCF_037043375.1 Chiloscyllium plagiosum
ACAGCATTGTCCTCTAAGAAGGGCACTGCTTATCACTGGCCAGTTGGGTGTTTCCTTTCTTCCTGGTGGTGCAAATTGAATAAAGATTTGTATACCTTGTGTCTTTCACTGTGTCTCATGAAATAAAGAAAGAAAAATAGAAACACTGAGTTTCCTGAGAGGTGAAGGAGATGCTTTTATGTTACCCCCTACTACACCCCATGCCTCACCCTTTATATTTCTCTATCTTCAACCTCAAGCTGACAAGGGATTGAAAAACTGCATAAGATGGGTGAGTTTTTAAAGCACTCAAGGCTGAACACCATAGGGAAAGCATTAGTTTATGAAATGGGAAATGGAGCAAGTATGAGATGAGCAGGGGCCTTGGTAAGTAAAATTAGATGAGTAATTATACTGTTCATTGTGTAAAGCAAAATCTGGTTTATAGTTTAAGACTGTTCAATGTTTAAGGAATTGGTAAGGTCCCTGGTATACAGTAATGTTCTTTAAACTAGAGAAAGTAAACAAAAGAGAGTAATTTAAGGGGAGATAGTGGTAATGACATTAGACTAGTAATACACAGAACTGGCTAATTCTCTGGAATTCAAATCCTTCCATTAGATAAGCTCAATTGATAGATCTCGCTTACCAAGTTAGTCTCAGTGACCATTGATTGTTACAAAAACATATCTGGCTCACTAATGTTCTTCAGGGAAGGTAATTTGCTGTCTTTACTGAGTCTGTCCTATATATGACTCGAGATTTACAACAATGTGACTGACTAGTTCATAACCAGCGTGTAAAAATTTCTAGCCAGGAATCTTAGGGATATCCCTACACTCTTGACATTGATTTAGGAGATTCAATTGAACCAAGTTGTTTATGTCTAAAAGAAGATTATCTTTTATTCTTAACTAGAACCTCAACATTTTTATTCATCCATTGTTTCTAATCTTACCAGCCTTACCCTTCACTTTAACAGGAACAAAATATCTCTGAACTTTCGTCATCACATTCTTGAACACCTCCCTGACTTCTTTTTACTGCAAGCAGTCTATTCCAATCAATTTTTTTGAACGTTTTTGTCTCATACCATTAAAATTTGCCTTACTTCAATTAAAAATTTGAACTTTTATGGAAGGCTTATCCTTTTCCATAACCATTTTGAAACTAATAGAATTATGATTGCTAAACCCAAAATGTTCCTCCATTTTTACTTCACTCACCTGCCCTGCCTTATTTCTCAAAAGGTTTAGTTTTGCTCCTTCTCTAGTAGGAGCATTCACATATTGATAAAGAAAATATTCGTGAACATATTTGACAAATTCTTCACTATCCAAATCTTTAACATTATGGTAGTCTCAGTCAATGGCTGAAAAATTAAAATCCCCAGTTACTATAAACTTTATTATGCTTACACATATCTGAGATCTCCCGATATATATTTGTTTCTCAATTTCTCTCTTACTATTGGGGAACCTATATTACAATCCCACCAGAGGGTTCATCAAGAGAATTTACTTTATCTGGGTTCTCAGACTTACCATCAAACACATGCTCCAGAGGACATGGTAAGTAGTTAACAGAACATTAACCAGTAACCTCAAGTAAAACAGATATGGATGATTTGGAGATTTTAGTTATAGTGAATGACAAAACTTCTTTGAGGGTTCAGTTTACAAACTGATTGCTGGCAAATGGGGATCAAATACACTAACTCCACTGGGTAGAAACTGCATATTTTGCTTGGGTTACAGGTGGACAAAGCTAAATCAGCCACCATCCACTACAAACCCAATGGCTCACACCATTACCTGAACTACACACCCTCGAAGCGAGAAAGTGAGAACTGCAGATGCTAGAGATCAGAGTCAAAAAGTGTGGTGCTAGAAAAACATAGCTGGTCAGGCAGCATCCGAGGAGCAAGAGAGTCGACATTTTGAGCATAGCCTGTTCATCAGGAGTGTGAGGGGTTTGGGGGTAATGGGGCTGGGGGAAGGTAGCTGGGAATACGATAGATAGATGAAGGTGGAGGGTGATAGTGACAGGTTGGACGGGTAGGTGGGAAGGAAGTTCAACAAGTAGGTCAATTCAAGAAGGTCACTGGACTCAAAACATCAATTCTGCTTCTCCACATACATGCTGCCAAGACCTGCTGAGTTTTTCCAACAATTTCTGTTTTTAATCAGCTATTTCGTCTGTTTTTCCCAGGCTGCCACCAGTGAACGTGTGCATGAAGGTGACGAGAATGTAGAGCGAGGTAACTGGTCCTCGAAGACTGACTACTTGCTCTCAGTGATCGGTTCTGCTGTGGGTTTGGGCAATGTATGGAGATTCCCGTACCTGGCTTACAGAAATGGAGGAGGTATTGTCATGAAATCCAAAATACAGGGGAGAGAAAAGTACAAAGACAACAATTAAATGGTGTGACAAATAACATTCAATGGACGAGAGGGCATTTTAATTTGCAGTCACCAACAGTTTATACCATCCATCCTTAGTCCACACTAGCACAGTGAACAACTTTCAATTATAAAAACAGTATGTCTGCAATTTAACAAAAACACACAATCACAAACAGGCAGTACAAAAATAACTGACCTTTTTGACAAGACGGAAGTGCTGCTGACTTCAGGACATGCAAATTGTGACTGGTAGATTACTTCAGTATTTCAGGTGATATCAATTGTGACTTCCTTTGGAGACTGTGAAGAGCACAAAGGAGAACTGAGGACAGCATCTCAGAAAGGGTTTCAATTTGAAACATTTTTGCACCAGTGACCTTCTTAGGAACTTTAATTGATTTGTGCTCTTTTGTGTTTAAAAGCAGTTCAGTAAATTTGGGAGGATAGCTGAGAACCTACGTTGTGGATGAAAGTGCTGTTTCCTATTGAGATGATAGTGTTTATGCACTTAACACTGCTATTCAATTAATGATCTTCCATATGACTGCTGCTCATGTCAAATTATGCATCTCACAAAGAATCAGAGAATTCTGACAGTGCAGATAGAGGCCATTCGATCCATCATGTCTGCACTGTTTATTCCTGTATCCCTGCGTTTCCCGTGGCCTATCCACTTGGTCTGCAGATGTGGACCTTACAAAGAGGACGTGGTTTTCCTAGTCGATATGGGGGCAGCAAGGTCATCCTTAAATTTTAAGCCCAAGGGAGTGGGAACGAAAAAGTTAATTGGATTATGGCAACATAATGAGTCTTGTGGCAATCATTTTGGTGGTTATGGCCGATATTTGAGACGGAGTTTCTCCCATTACGTTGACGGTTTCATTAACTTTTCAAGGGCAGCCGCCAGTTTCTGTATTTCTACCCCTGCCCTTGTAGCGCCGTAGTTTGGAATAGTGTCCACAACAGACGGTCTCCTTCAGAGACCTCTCGGGCCTTACGTCTTAGTCCCCCCTCCTTTCTCAGGTTGTGCTCATGTTTTTCTAATCTGAGGTGAGAAACTATATAAGTGAGGTAACAGCAGCCACTCCAGCCTTTCTGACTTTGAGGCAGTGTTTCATCATTCCTATACATACGGTTACGTGAATGTATTTTTCCCCGGGAATAAATGGATAGGCCTTCAGGCCGCATACCCAATATGTTCCGTTTAATATAAGGGGAACAATCGTGGCAGTGGCTTGGCTGGTGTAGACACACGATGATTTTCCTAATTGGAAGGATGCGGCGTCATTCTGATTACAGAAACAGGTGGTATTTACTGCTCCTTTCGGTGGGGAAACTCTAAGGCCATCGATAGCACTCTGAGTTTTCGGGGCTGGTCTAGGGAACCATCCCGCAAAGTTATATTCACCCCTGTCAGATCTCCACTTTGTATCATTTGAGCCCGAGTCAAATTGTTGTACATCATATACTTCTCTTTTGGTGAGTGGTATTACCGAGGTGGGCATCCCAGATTTGCCATGGTGTGGGACCTCTGCACAGGCCCAACAGTCGGCAAGTCCCTTTTGTTCAGCATAATTTTGGCATAGTGAAGTGAAGTGATTTTTCCCGCCTCCTTGAACAGTTAATACTATTAACGTTACAATACTATACCAGTACCCGCCCATCCCTGACCCCTGCCTACCATCCTGTCTATCTGTCTTAAGCTTTTAGGTGCCAGGGAGAGATGAGTCCGTGCAGCCCTTACAATCAATAACAATATATATCATCAAACGTTAAAAAGAGTCTTTTGTCTCAGTTCATTTCTTCTTTCTCAGCTTAACTTTCAGAGAGTTGTCTGTAGGATAAGCGTGACACTCCATCGATGGGGCGTTCACAGGACCTTTAACGCGAGTGTGATGACGCCACCCTTTCTCAGCAGTCCGGATAGCTGTCTCAGTAGTCAGGAGTGTTAGGAATGGTCCCTCCCAGCTCGGGTGACATCCAATGCCCATCTGCTGTCTTTGAAGCTCCTAAATCTTTTAGTCCCTTTTCCTCCTTTGCAGTAAACAACGGGGCACCCTGAAGATCTGGAATTGTAGGTATTAGGGAGTATATCACTGCTCCTTGTGGATTCAGCTACCGCTTCTTTAGCTACCTCATCGGCCAGTCTATTTCTTCTTACTTCCGGTTCATTCCCCTTCTGATGTCCGTTTATATGATCTATCACTATTTCTCTCGGGAGTAACAGGGATTCCAGCACTTGTTTCATCAATTCCTTATGAGCTAGTTCTTTTCCTCTGCTATTTATCAGTCCTCTTTCTTGCCAAATTTTTCCGAAAGTATGTACCACTCCAAACGCATATTTGGAGTCTGTACATACCGTTTCCTTTTTTTTGTTTTCTAAGGTTCTGAGAGCTCTTTCTATGGCATAGAGTTCACAAGTTTGGCCTGACCAGCTGTTAGGCAGTCTTTCAGCCTCGATAATGCTTCCCTCTATCCCGTCTATTACAGCATATCCATCATGTCTTTTATCCTTAATCATCCGGAAGGACCCGTCGATAAACAACTGAGCTCCCACATGCAACGGTACTTCTCTTAAGTCCATTCGCACTTTAGTCTGATATTCAGTAATATCAAGGCAGTCATGTTCTGGATTGCCAAGGGTCACCCCCTCTCCCCGCCACAGAAATGCAGCTGGATTCAAGCAACTGTCTGTGACTAGGTCATTCTACTCTATTAAGATTGTCTCATATTTCAAGATCCTAGAGTCTGTGAGCCATCGTCCTGCTTTCTGATTTAGTATGGTCCATACCTGATGTGGGGTGCTGACTCTTAAGGATCCCCCAAAAGTAAGTTTCCGACTCTCCTCTGCCAATAAGGCTGTTGCTGCCAATGCCTGCACACACTCTGGCCAGTTATGTAGCTTTCCATTCTTTAATTAACAATGAATTAATGCAGTCATGTTTTAAATTAACCATGAATCAATATGACAGGTCACTGAGAATGTGTGAAGGAATCCTGCCAATTAATATTGATTCAGGCTAACACAATTGATTATAAATATTAATTATTAATTATATATATTATATAATTCAGGGTGGAAATGCAACAAGTGACTAAAACATTTTAACAACTGTAATCGTGCGGTTCTGTTTGTTTACCAGTCACTTGTGACTTCTCATTCTGTTTCTGTAATTGTTTTGCTCGAGCACATTCATTTTTAAGAACCTCAACAGATTCCATAGCACCATTTGCAGTTAATTTAATCCCCAATTTGGTGGCAATATCTCGTCATGAGCGCAAAACTAATTCTTCGTGCCTCTCATCACAAAACTGTTGCCATAATCCAATTAACTTTTTCATTCCCACTCCCTTGGGCTTAAAATGTAAGGATGACTTTGCTGCCCCCATATCGACTAGGAAAACTACGTCCTCTTTGTAATGTCCCACCTTTAAATTTATCAAGGGTTCCTGGTGGGTCCCCGGGGGCAGGAATCCCCTATTTATCATCAAGGTTCATAAACGGCACTGCCTTTACTTCCTTTTTCGGATCTGGACACTCTCTCTTAAAGTAACCTGTCTTTCCACAGTAATAACATCCCGCCTGTGGGGATTTCCACTTTGATCCTTGTTCCTATTTACCAGACCCCTTAAAATCTCCTCCCCGATCCTTTCTCCTCCCTTTATTTTCAACATGCTGCCCGCACCATTCCGGTTTCCTTCTCCTTTTGGTTTGTCCTTTTCTTTATTACCTCATCAACCGTGGCTATCATTATTTTTGCCCTCTGTTTCTGCTTCTCATGTTACGTTGCCAGATCAATTGCTGAGCCGATTTAACCAACTTAACAGCTTTAGGGCCACCTCATGGCCATTCCTCATCACCCAATGTTTTGTTTAGACCTTGTTTTTTTTAAAAAAAAGAAATGTTGCAATATTTCTTGCTCCCTGTAATCTCAAATACAATTTATCAATTTATGCTTGTCTAACTTTAAAGCCTGTTCCTAACTATACATTTTGGAATCTTACTTGTAAATATATATTTATATATTATAAATTCATTTATTCAGTGTTTAATATTTAAAATGTAAAATGCATACAGTTCCCAACTTTGAAATCCACTATAATTACCTGGTTTTAGTCCCTTGATTTAAATCCAAAATTAGTTTTCTTAAGTAGTCCTGACCAGTCATTGCTCAATTACAATGCTATAGGTCGTGAAATAACCAGAGGTGCCTTAAAAAGGGTTTGTCTATTCAAGTTTAAAAAAAAAAACTTCTAATGCATGAATAATGGTCGAATCCAAGGTCACCGATTTTAACCATAGGATTTTTTTTGATTTATTACAATCTAATGTTGAACTGAGACTTCAACTGACCTCCATAAATCGCTTTTATGTAAGAATAAAAGAGTAAGGCAGTCATGACCTGTAAAAAGAGCAAGAGTTAACATTTTATTTCATAATCTGTAAAATCCTTAACCTTAAAAGAAATCATGTTAAAATTTCCATAATAGAAATCAGATTCAAAACAGTTCTAGATCTCAAGCTCCAGGGAACAAAGCACACACATTCAATCACCAACAAACAAATGTGCATTCAAACCAAATCACAAAGGGTTAAACTTTCTGTTAGCTGTATAGCTTTTCTCTCTCTCTCTCTCTCTCTCTCTCTCACACACACAGACACCATATCTCACAGACACTTTGAGCTTCCCACAACGACTCCTCTAGCTTTTGAATATTTTTCTGGATGTCTGGCTATAAGTTAGTTACAAAGTGTACCCTCAGTAGCCCTTCAGCTACTAGCCCTTCTGACACGAAGCATAATCTGATTCCTCCTGACTGTAAGGCTGTTTTTCATTGACATTTTACCATTTGTTTTTTATCCTTTCCTCGCGTCCGAGGATTGTACTTCCAATCTCTTAACATTTTTCCTAAAGGACTGTCCGTTGGGATGTGGTCCTCAGACGTCCCTCTGATGTCTCCTTCGACAATTAAACAACTATTCTTATTTCCCATTTTAATACTCGGCTGTTTCTTTATGTAATTTAGTTAACCTTATTGAGGTCCAGTGTCACCTTCTTCCACACCCACTTCAGGGTCCTGACCTTCGCGTGGGGGATTTCCCCTCTTAACAACCGGTCTAAGGCTGGGTAGTCGAATCAGGTAGGCACCTTATTCATCAGATTAATCTAGCCAATTAAATACTTTATTTTATATGTTGCCAATTCCCTGTACTTCTCGTATGTCCCTGAACACCAAGGCAATACTTAATAGGTCCATTTTCTTTACCTTGGTCTGTGCACAGAGTTAACTGGTCGTTTCAGCGCTCCCCGTCCCGTGGCAATACCCGGATATATCCACCTGGCAGCAACTATCGCTGCCTACCCCGGCCGACCGGATACCCGGATACATCCACCTGGCAGCAACTACCGCTGCCTACCCTGGTCGCCCGGAACCCCGGTTTCCCAGATATATCCACCTGGCAGCAACTACCACTGCCAGTCACCCGGATATATCCACCTGGCAGCAACTACCGCTGCCTACCACGGTCGCACGGATACCTGGATACATCCACCTGGCAGCAAATACTGCTGCCGATCTCCCAGATATATCCACCTGGCAGCAACTACCCCGGTCGCCCGGAACCCCGGATATATCCAACTGGCAGCAAATACTGCTGCCTACCCCGGTCGCCCAGATAAATCTTTTAAGACCTTTCTTACCCGGGTCTTGTGCACACAAGAGTCACCCGACCGAATCCGCCGCGTCTGCCCGTCTTGTTTCCAGGGTCTCTCAGTCCGGATCACGTTCGCCCAAGCCGCCGTGGCAAGGAGGGAAACTAAAGACCACTGAAATCAGTGAGGTGCACCTTCTCCATTTTCCCAAAAATGCCACGCGACCAGAGCTTGGGATCCCAGACGAGCCCCCAAATCTGTTAGAAACAAATTTAATAAAATTTAGACAAGACCACCAAAACTGGAATCAAGACAATTTATTCTATGATCTTGCAAGAAAGGGCATCGAATGCAGAAGCAAATGAGCAATGAACATTCAAACTAGTACACAGTTATACTTTTGAGCTGAGTGAGGTCACCTCTTCTGACTTCTACATTACCCAATCAACTTTATTCTCTAACTAACTTGCGATCCGCTCTTATTATTCCCCCCCCCTCTCTCCAAGTTGGCGACCCTTCCCTCTGTAAATGCTGACATAAGGAAGATTTTGTTAAACTTGGATCTTGATGTTCCTTTCACTTTATCTGTTTGCTTATAACATCTTCCATTGTTCATAAGTACATTCCATCCCTGAATTTTAACAATGTGTCTTTTCTTGCCTAGTTTATGTGTTTCAGCTATCTTAGTTATTTTGCTGAGATTAAATTATTTAAACTATCATGATGAAAGAAATTATTTACTAGAATAATTATGCACTAAAGTTAGTACCCAATTATACATTTCCCTCGTGCTTGCTGATTTAATCATTGCCTGCAGCTGCCCTTCACACTCCATTTATCAGCACTATACTTAAGCTTATTATCACTACTTTTTTTGCGAAAACAACACACTTCCCCATTTCTTTCAGGAGGAAACCAGAGCACCCAGCGGGAACTCATGCAGACGTGGGGAGAAGCTGTAACCTCCCCACAGTGTGAACAGCCCGGATGTTGCCGCTCTCTAAACTGGGAATCCCGGTGTGAATAGTTGATAGGCAGAAGGATTTCAGCCGCTATCTCTGTAACTTTCCAATGGGGGTAGGGCAGTCACGGCCAGATTTGACTATGGGAGAGCCATCACTGGGAGTAGTTGACGGACAGGTTCGGGGTAGTTTATATAATGAGGAGGATGTTGATTGAGGGAGTGTATAAACCATCGCCCCCTTCCCACCGGTATTTACAGATGCACTCCAACAACACAAGCCGTACCACGTGACTGTCGTTCGTGGGCTCTCGCGCGCTCCAATTCGAACTCCTGGCCGTTGGACACCAGCTGCTGCGGAGCGCGACGCACGTCAGAACTACAACTCCCATGAGGCGTCGCAGACAACCAAGCTGCTGGACAGTTCTGCGCAAGCGCGGGATGTCCAACGACAGCATGCGTAATGTAGTCCAAACAGGGTAAAGTCCTGCGAGTGGTGTCAAAGGGTTCAGGTGCAGAGTCTGGACTAACTTGTTGAGGACTGAAAGGCGAAGGAAAATGGTGATTTTGACGTTATGTACAGGAGGGAGTAAGAATGAGGGAACAGATGGTGAGAGTGCCCGGTGGCAAAGACGGAGGTTGCTTACCGTTGTGAAGTAGCGATTGTACACATTGCTCAGAGCAAAGTCAACAAGATACAGGCTTGTGGGCAAATGGAAGAAAACTGGAGAGGGCAAACAGGGCAGCACTTATATAGTTCATGGTAGGGCCCTGCAGAGTGCTGCCGAGCAGAGACAGAGGGATGCAGGTTCACAGTTCCTTCAAAGTAGAGTCGCAGGTAGACAGGATTGTGAAAGAGGCGTTTGGTACACTTACCCTCATTGGTCAGCACATTGAATATAGGAGTTAGGATGTACTTTAATGACTCTCCAAGACATCGGTCAGGCTACTTAGTGTAGTCTAATGATGATCATTGTTGATCATCAGGATAAACTCATCTGGACATTGGTGAGACCTCTTACGTAATGCTGCACTAAATCCAATTCTGGTCACCATTCTATCGGAAAGTCATTTGTTAAATTTGAGAGGATGCAGAAATGTCCGGGGACTGGAGGATTTGATCAATTGGGAGAGGCTGAATAGGCTGGACAAAGTTAACAATCACACAACACCACGTTATAGTCCAACAGGTTTATTTGGAAGCACTAGCTTTCGAAGTGCTGTTTCTTCATCAGGTGAGTGTGAAGCGGGACCATAAGTGGCAGAATTTACAACAAAAGATTACAATGATGCAATGATACATTGAACAAACTTAGATTGAGTCTTTCATCTTTTAGAATGGGTTTGCAGTTTTCAGTTCTTTATTATGCAAATCCCAGAACTTCTTTTAAGTCACATTCTTCAAATAACGAGCTTTTATAACAAAAGGTGACATCTCAGCTCAGGTATTGCTTAAAAGGTGTGAGTTGGTCTGTATCCCAATCTTGGCTCAGACTGGTTCTATTTCCAAAATGAAATTTAAAAAAAATACACGGATTGACTGCCTGCAATGACTGCTTGCCAGTTCTGCATTTTTGAGCAAAATAGAATGTGTCTGCAAATATAATTCTGCAAATTCAAATTCAACCCAATAACTTATATGTGTGCGCATACAGGAGAGAGAGTGTGTGTGTGCGCGTGTGTGTGAGTGCACATGAGAAGGGTGTGTGTTTGCGTGTGTGTAAACTTGGTAATGTGTGAGTGTGATGGGGTATAAGCCTGTGAGAAGTAGCGTGTGTGGGTATGAGTGTGGGGGGATGTATGCCTGTGTGTATGAGAGAGAGCTTGTGTATGAGAGGTGGTCTGTGTAAGTGTGAGTGTATATACGAGTGTGTGTGTGCGTGAGAGAGAGAATGTATAGTGCAGTGGGGTCACCTGTAGTGTGACATGAACCCAAGGTCCCTGTTGAGGTCATCCTCATGGGTACCGAACTTGGCTATGAGCCTCTGCTCAACCACTTTACATTGTTGCCTGTCCCGAAGTCCATCTTAGAGGATGGTCACCCGAAGGTCTGAGGCCGTATGTCCCTGACCACTGAAGTGTTCCCTGACTTGGAGGGAATGCCCCTGCCTGGTGATTGTTGTGCGGTGTCCATTCGTCCATTGTCGTAGTGTCGGCTTTACCTTGCCAATCTACCATGCCTTGGGGCATCCTTGCCTGCAACATTTAAGATAGACAATGTAGGCTGAGTTACATGAGTGCCTGACGTGTACATGGTGGGTGGTGTCCCCTTGTGTAATGGTGGTATCTGTGTCGACACTCTGGCAGTCAATGCAGGCAGTCAATCCATGTAATGTTTGAAAAAATTCCACTTTGGAAATAGAGCCAGTCTGACTCAAGACTGGTATACAGACCTTTTAAGGCATTGTCTGAACTGAGATGTCACCTTTTGTTATAAAACCTTAAGTCATCTGGAAAATGTGACTGAAAAGAAGTTCTGGGATTTACATATTAAAGAACCAAAACCAGCAAACCCATTCTAAAAGATGAAAAACTTAACAATCTAGGTTTGTTCAATATATCATCATTGTATCACTGTAATCTTTTGCTAGAAATTCTGTGTCTCTTGGTCCAGTTTCACAGCCATCTGATGAAGAAGCAGCACTGTGAAAGGTAGTGATTCCAAATAAACCTGTTGGACTATGACCTGGTGTTGTGTGACTTTTAACTTTGTCTACCCAGGTCCAACACCGGCTCCTCCAAATCATGAATAGGCTGGGGCATTTTTCCCTAGATTATAGGAGCTGTGTGGTGACCTTAGAATGGTTTCTAAAATCATGAGGAGCATGGATAGGGTGTATATAGAACACTACATAGCATACTGTGGCACATTTGCATCCTTTTGGCTGTGCAGTACTCCCTACTGTGACAAGATGCCCACCTCCCTTCTCTACACTAACAAGCAATGCAACCCATGGAGGCTTGTGAGCTGAGAAAACAATATAAGCTACACAGGAGTAGTACCCTATCTGTCAGTACTGACGTCAGTGAGTATGCACTGAGAGAGCAATGTAAAGGAGACTGAGGCCATTTTCGAAGGATGGGGATGTCTATAACTAAAGGTCATAGGTTTAAAGGTAGTGGGGAAAAATTTAACAGGGAATCAAGGGGCAATGTTTTCACACACAGGATGGTGTGTGTATGGAATGAGCTGCCAGAGGAAGTGGTGGAGGCTGATACAATTACAACATTTGAAAGGCAACTTGTATATCAGATCCATGAAGAGGAAGGGTTTAGAGGGATATGGGCCTGCTGGTTAATGGGACTAGATCAGATTGGGATGTCTGGTCAGCATAGACGAGTTGGACTGCAGCATCTATTTCTAAACTGTATGACTCAATGACTCTACGCTAACCACCGAGCCATTGTACCACTTCAGTCTGAAGTCAGACCCTCAAATCGTGTAGACGTTTGAAGATACCATGCATGGCCATCTGTAGTTTCTTCTTGTGAGACTCAGCAGTTTGCACCAGTCAAGCTTTCGTCACTTGTGCAGGAATGTAACGTTAGGCTGGGAGGCAATATCTGAAAGCTAGGCAGTAAAGGCTTGCACAAGAGGGTGAAGAGTTCAGTGGTGTAAAGCATGCTTTTGAAAGTGTTTGGTTGGTGGTTTTTATTCATTGATTAATTTGGTGCAGGGACTTCCTGGTGGAAGAGTTTGAAATGAGTGTGATACTGGTGAATGATTGATGTGTGTTAAGGTGGGGAAATCTGTGTTCATTGAAGAATAGCCTCACAATCTCACTGTATCCATGTAGATGAGGTCAATGTCACCTCGTCCCTATCTCCTCTTTCCAGTTTCTGTCCGTTTCTCTTTCCAAGACTGGAAATGGTATACAGAGGTAACATTCCTGAAGAAGGGCTTATGCCCAAAACGTTGATTCTCCTACTCCTTTGATGCTGCCTGACCTGCTTCACTTTTCCAGAAATACATTTTTAAGCTCTGATCTCCAGCATCTGCAGTCCTCACTTTCTCCCAGAGGTAACATTGTGGCTCTCCAAAGGCCTGGATGAAATGGAGAATGTGGTGTATCACCCCAAACTTGGAGAATCTCTCTGACAGTCCTGCAAAGATTACCCTCCTTACAGGTAGCCTTGTCTTATGGTGTCACACTGTTTTGCTACATTCACGATTCTTTTCCCTGGTCCATAAGCATGACAGAAACAGCTCTCTTGAGGGAAATGGAATCAATGTAAGAAGTATTATTGGGCAGCACTGGTTGTACTTTCACTCCAAGCTCCAACCCAATAATGAGGCCCTTCCCAACCTCTTGACTGTTGGATTGGCACATTTTCCTTCTGACAGTCAGTTTGAAGCTGCCAAATACAATTAGCGAAGGTAAATAAAAGCAAAATACTGCGCATGTTGGCAGTGTGAAACAAATAGAGAATGCTGGAGAAATCAGCTGGTGTGGCTGACCTAAGGTTTTAGGAGCAACACTGTTTTGTAGATCCCTGAATGTTGATTGTAACTTTTTTGTATTCAGATCCTGCGTACAATCTACAATCAGCAGCCACACTCTTCTGTCAACAACATTTCATTCCTGTGTTAATACGAAATGAACTATTAGTTGTGAAACCTGGTGACATTAATATTTTACTTACCCTTTTTCTATATTTTGCAGGTGCTTTCCTTATACCCTACATTCTGATGCTGGCAGTCGCTGGAATGCCAATGTTTTTCTTAGAAACTTCCTTTGGGCAGTTTGCCAGCCTTGGACCAGATGCAGTGTGGAAAGCTGTGCCCATGTTACAGGGTTAGTGTTCACTGAACAATCTTGATTTGGCGAGAGTTTAAATGAGCAATTGTGTTTTCCTGAAGAAGGGCTCATGCCCGAAACGTCGATTCTCCTGCTCCTTAGATGCTGCCTGACCTGCTGCTCTTTTCCAGCAACACATTTTCAGCAATTGTGTTTTATACTCATGAATATACTTGCTATATTTCCTTCACCAGATGTTGGTGTCAGGTCCCCTTCAAGAGATATTGTTTGCAATCAAAACAGAGAGTGGAATATACCCTTTCACTGTTTCAAATTCATTTTCTGAAACGGTGGTAGCGACAGGAACTGATACAACATTTAAAAACTATATCGATGATCACTTGAAACACCAAAGAATAGAAGGCTAAGTGCTGGGAAATGGGATTAGAGTAGATCAGTTCTTGATAACTGGTACAGATACAATAGGTTGAAGAGCATCTTCCTATGCTGTAATACTGTATGACTTGATGTCTTTCATTGAATTAGACCGAGTGGAACTGCTAGAGAGATCAGATTGTTGACTCCTGAATTTGACAAAACCTATTTATAAACATGATATTATGGGTGATACTGCTGGCATCTGCAATAACCTCTGAAACTTGAGTGAGTGAATTAGTGAAGACACTTTCCAGTATAATTATCTTGAGATTTTAATGGATCAGGGAAACCCCCTTGTTATCCAAACTGGTGAAAGACCTTTGTTTGCTGCTCCACGTTCATAATGTAAGAATGTTTGTGTACTATTTTCAAACAGATAGCCTTGCAATGAGATTTAAGTACAAGAACAGTTTCCTGCAATAATTCCATGTCCCTTGATATATTGACATCAATCAGTTTCAGCCTTAGGCAAGCTCAACTATTGTGTTTACGTTGTCATTTGGGGCAAAGATTTCTAAATATTCACCGCCCCTATTTCGATTGATTGATTGATGAAATTCCAAAACATCACAATCCAAAATGACCCACCTTTTATTCTAATATCAGAAAACTCCTTCCTGCATCTACCATGGCAGTCTCTGCAAGAACTTTTTATGATGGCATTAGATCACCTTTCATGCTTCTAAACCACACCTGCAAATTTGGAAATATGATATTTAACCCTGACTGAAGAAGAATCATTGAATTCAAAATGTTAACTCTTTCATTTTGCATGGATTCTGTCAGGTCTGCTGAGTTTCTAGAGTGTTCTGTCTGTTTGTTTCAGATTCCCAGCATCTGCAGTATTTTGTTTTACTTCAAATCATTCCAATAGATTATGAATAGCTGGGGCCTAAACACTGACCCCTGTGAAACCACACTAGTTGAAGCTTACCAATTTAAAATTGAATCAGTTGTTCTTACACTCTTTCATGTCCATTAATCAGTTCTCAATCCATTCTAATATATCCCTCCCCCAACTCCCATGAGCTCTAATGTTTTACACGACCCTGCAGTGTGGAACCTTTTTGAAAACATTCTGAAAACCTAAACCAACAATATCAACTTGTTCTTTCTTAATATATTATTTAGATCCTTAAATTTCCACACATTTGTCACAAATGATTTTCCTTTCCTACATCCATTGGACTCTTCCAAATCCAATCATTATTTTTGAAGTGGGCTGAAATTGTGTCTGTTTCTAATGGATTCACATTTGCTTTTGCTACTCTTTTCCTTTTTACACGTATATAAGAACTTTTACAGTCTGCTTTTATGTTTCTCACTCGTTTAGTTTCATTATCTTGGTCTCTGGATTAACACTTCAGCAGCAATATCACCGGGCTTTACAGGATGTACATGTATTTGGAAAGGCAAGGACTGATTAGGGATAGTCAACATGGCTTTATGTGTGAGAAATCTTGTCTTACAAACTTGATTGAGTTTTTGGAGAAGTAACAAAGAGAATTGATGAGGGCAGAGTGCTAGATGTGATCTATATGGACTTCAGTAAGGCGTTCGACAAGGTTCACCATGGGAGCCTGATTAGCAAGGTTAGATCTCATGGAATACAGGGAAAACTAACCATTTGGATACAGAACTGGCTCAAAGGTAGAAGACAGAAGGTGGTGGTGGAGGGTTGTTTTTCAGACTGGAGGCCTGTGACTAGTGGAGTGCCATAAGGATCGGTGCTGGATCCTCTACTTTTTGTCATTTACATAAATGATTTGGATGCGAGCATAAGAGATATAGTTAGTAAGTTTGCAGATGACACCAAAATTGGAGGTGTAGTGGACAGCAAAGATGGATACCTCAGATTACAACAGGATCTTGACCAAATTGGCCAATGGGCCGAGAAGTGGCAGATGGAGTTTAATTCAGATAAATGCGAGGTGCTGCATTTTGGGAAAGCAAATCTGAGCAAATTTATACATTTAATGGTAAGTTCCTAGGGAGTGTTGCTGAACAAAGAAACCTTGGAGTGCAGGTTCATAACTCCTTGAAAGTGGAGTCGCAAGTAGATAGGATAGTGAAGTTTGGCATGCTTTCTTTTATTGGTCAGAGTATTAAGAACAGGAGTTGGGAAGTCATGTTGCGGCTGTACAGGACATTGGTTAGGCCACTGTTGGAATATTGCATGCAATTCTGGTCTCCTTCCTATCGGAAAGATGTTGTGAAAGTTGAAAGGGTTCAGAAAAGATTTACAAGGATGTTGCCAGGGTTGGAGGATTTGAGCTATAGGGAGAGGCTGAACAGGCTGGGACTGTTTTCCCTGGAGCGTTGAAAGCTGAGGGGCGACCTTGTAGAGGTTTACAAAATCATCAGGGGCATGATAGGATAAATAGGCAAAGTCTTTTCCCTGGGTTCGGGGAGTCCAGAATTAGAGGGCATAGGTTTAGGGTGAGAGGGGAAAGATATATAAAAGAGACCTAAGGTAAGGGGCATCTTTTTCACAAGGGTGATACATGTATGGAATGAGCTGCCAGAGGGAGTGGTGGAGGCTGGTACAATTGCAACATTTAAGAGGCATTTGGATGGGTAAATGAATAAGAAGGGTTTGGAGGGATATGGGCCAGGTGCTGACAGGTGGGACTAGATTGGGTTGGGATATCTGGGACCGAAGGGTCTGTTTCCATGCTGGACATCTCAATGACTCTGTGTGCAGTCCTCACTTTTGCATAGTTGATTTTAACCTTACTGCGAATCATCTTGCAAGGATGCCTACCTTGAAGAAGTTCCCCTCCTCTCTTGACAAGAATCTCAGTGAGTCTCTCTCTCACTGCAACCCCCAGGTACTCTTTGCTGCCTTCTCCCCAGCCCCACCCCCCTCTCATTTATCTCTCCACCCTGCAGTCTCCCTGCCTTCAGTCCTGATGAAGGGCTTTTGCCCAAAACGTCGATTTTCCTGCTCCAAAGTTGACTTGTCTACCGGCTAATTCTATGTGAAGGAATGAAGCGCCCTTGTTCAAGAAGGGATGTTAAGAAAAGCCTGGGAACTATACACCAGTAAGCCTAATATGTGTGGTAGGTAAGTTGCTAGAGAACATTCTAAGGGATAAGGTGTACATGCATTTGGAAAGACCGGGTTTGTTTAGGAATAGTCAGCATGGCATTGTCAGATCATGCATCACAAATTTGTTAGAACTCTTTGATGAAGTGACCAGGAAGGTTGATGAGGGCAGGGCGGTAGACATAGTCGATATGGACTTCAGTAAGGCCTTTGATAAGCTTCCACATGATAGGCTGCTCTGGAAGGTTAGATTGCATGTAATCCGGTGGGAGTTCGCAAATTGGATACACAATTGGTTTGTTGGTAGGAAGCAGGGGGTAATAGTGGGAGTATGCCCGTCGGACTGGAGGCCTATGACTAGTGCAGTGCTTCAGAGGTTGGTGCTGTTTGTTATCTATATCAATGATTTGGACGAGAATGTACAAAGCTTGATTAGTAACTTTGCCCATGACACTAAAATAGGTGGTATAATGGACAGTGAGGAATGTTATCATAAATTTCAGCAGGACTTTGATCAGCTGGACAAGTGGGGGCAAGAAATGGCAGGTGGAGTTTAATATAGATAAATGAGGTCATGCATTTTGGAAAGTCAAATTAAAGTAGGAGTTTCATGGTGAATGCTAAGTCCGTAAGGAGTGTAGTGGAACAGAGGGATCTTGGAGTTCAGGGGTTCACAGTTCACGGAAAGTGGAGTCACAGGTAGATAGGGCAGTGAAAAAAGCTTTTGGCACACTGGCCTTCATCAGTCAGGGCATTGAGTATAGAAATTGGGAAGTTATATTGTAGATATGCAGGGCATTGGTGAGGCCATGCTTGGAGCTTTGTGTTCAGTCTTGGTCACCTTGTTCTTGGAAAGATGTTATTAAACTGGAAAGAGTGCTTTAGAAATTTACAAGGATGTTGCTTGGACTCAATGGTCTGAGTTATAGGGAGAGGTTGGACAAGCTAGGACTTTTTCTTTAGAGTGTAGGAGACTGAGGGAAGATCTTATAGAGGTGTATAAGATGGTGGGAGACCTCGATAGGGTGAATGCACTCAGTCTTTTCCCCAGGGTTGGGGAATCGAGGACCAAAGTGCATCAGTTTAAGGTTAGAGGGGAAAGAATAAAAGGGAATAAAACTGGAGCGACTTTTTTATACAGAGGGTGGTATGCATACGGAATGGTCTGCCAGTGGAAGTGGATATATTAACAATACTTAAAAGGTATTTGGACAAATACATGGATAGGAAAGGATGAGAAGGATATGGGCCAAGTGCTTGGTAAATGGGGTCAAATCGATGTATTTGCTGATGGAGTTTCGGTTTGAATGCCAGGCCTCTCGGAATTCCCATGGATGTCTTTGTTTAGCCTGTCCCAGGATGGATGCATTGTCCCGGTTGAACTGGTGTCCCTTTTCATCTGTTTGTAAGGATACTAGTGATAGTTGGTCATGTCTTTTGATGGCTACTTGGTGCTCGTGTATCCTGTGACTAGTTTCCTGCCCACATCTGTCTGATGTAGTGTTTGTTGCAGTGAAAGCAGGGCATTTTGTAGATGGTCATTTTGGTCAGCATGGAGCAGTTTGGGCCAAAGGTCCTGTCTCTGTGCTGTAGGGCTCTATGCCTCAATGACTCTAATTAATTTCAAAGCAGTTTCAAATCTAATCTCATGCTTCTTGTTCAATTTCAAGGTGCGGGCATAAATTTCATTGTATTTGCAGCATTTGACTGCATTTCATATACCTGCATCCTCGCCTACAGTCTGTACTACCTGTTTGCATCCTTCCAATCAACATTGCCGTGGGCAGAGTGCTTCAGTTGGTGGGGAGCAGATGAAACATGCAGCAGGACTCCCAAAGGTACAGTGCTCAATTCTGTTGGGGCAAGTAAAGACACTGATTGCTCATTCTATCAATCTGAATGAGTGAGAGAAATGGACAATAGTTTTGTGGCCATACAGCAGAACATCTTGCATAGATGTCAATAGCAAGGATACTATGAATGAGTCACTGGACTTCCAAGGATAATCAATGATAACTTCTTTTTTGAATACAGGATCAGCGTTAATGAAAATAATAATTTCTGTTACAGGGAATTTAGTACACTTTGCACTATAAATATACATTATATCAGAACAGGCAATTGTAAATTGTCTGAATTCTGAACTGAATTTCAACTTTTCCATTAACTTCATTATGTTAAAATTGCTGACTAATAATGTTCTGACAGCAGTCTTCAGGCAGAGAATTGTATTACACAACTTGTCTGTGCCCAGTTGCATTGAGATGCAAGCCTCTTGCTGCCTGCTCATCAATATGGTTGCCAGGATCACATGGGCTTTATGACGCAGGAATAGATCATTTGCCAATTGAAATTCTGCAATTCAGCAGGGGAGAGTGAGAGCTGTACAAGAGATGTATAAGTGTTGTTGGTCTGATATTTGTTCCCCTCATATGAAGACGGCATTTTTTGCTCTTGAATACAAGGCTGGCCTGCTCCTTCTGATGGACACTGCTCTGTGATGGCACTGTCCAGCTATGATAGTCACGGGCAACACATGATTGGCTGGCTATGCCCTATTGGAGTCAAAACGTATGGGGTTGGAAAAGCCAAATTCCCTTCATTTGGAGTGGGGCTTATGTCCGAAACATTGACTCTCATGCTCCTCGGATGCTGCCTAACCTGTTGTGCTTTTCCAGCACCACACATTTTGACTGTGACTCTCCAGCATCTGTAGTCCTCATTTTCTTCCATGCCCTGTTGGGTCAGTGGAAGAACAAAGATTCTGCATACACCATTTAACGATTAGTTCCTGAGGCATTTTCTAATCTAGGTAGCAAAGCTGCAGAATACCAGCAGAGTCAAGTCTTACCAGAATCTATCCCCAACCTCTCTCCCCGCCTCACATTCTCTGTTTCACTTCTCTGCATCCGATAGGCACATTTTTATTTCATCTAATTGCTTCAGATTTATATCCCCACAGAAACATTTAAAATCTATTTTCATGTCTGTCTTGCTAGCTGACTCTCATTTTCAGTTATTTTTCCTTATCCTTTACTGAAGTCGACAATACCCCAAACTCAGCTCACTACCTTTTTAGGGCAACATTATAAGATTTTAACTTGCATTGAATGTTGTCTTTATATGTCTTTTTCACCACAGTTGGACTAAATTTTCTGTGCAGTGTTTTTGCCTTAAAAGAATTTATATTCAGTGCAGATTTTGCATTAATTTATATTCATCACAGGTTGTCCTGAAATTCTGGTCCTGCTTGCTTACCATCTTAACTTTTAATTGAGCTTCCCAGTCTATCGTAGTCTACCTGTCCGCTATTTAGATACAAGGCCCGAGATTTGACATCACTGAGTGTGAAAGCATTTCGTTGTTCAACTACTTCATATGACAGTCAGTCAGTCAGTCTTCCTGAGAGACTTTTTTTTACTATCAGGGTGTTAATTAGCCCTTTCTCATACAGAATACTTGATCCAAACTTGCCTCCTAGTTGATTCTTGGACATACTGAATAGATTCCCTACAGCGTGGAAACAGGCCCTTCGGCCCAACAGGCCCACACCAACCCTCTGAAGAGTATCCCACCCAGACTCATACCCATCCAAATGCCTCTTAAATGTTGTAATTGTACCAACCTCCACCACACTCTCTGGTAGTTCATTCCATACATGTACCACCCTCTGCGTGAAAAAGTTGCCCCTTCGGTCTCTTATATCTTTCCCCTCTCACCCTAAACCTATGCCCTGTAGTTCTGGACTGTCCAACCCCAGGAAAAACACTTTGTCTATTTATCGTATCCATGCCCCTCATAATTTTGTAAACCTCTATAAGGTTGCCCCTCAGCCTGTGATGCTCCAGGGAAAACAGTCCCAGCCTGTTCAGCCTCTCCCTGTAGCTCAAATCCTCCAATACTGGCAACATCCTTGTAAATCTTTGCTGAAACCTTTCAAGTTTCACAACATCTTTCCGATAGGAAGGAGACCAGAATTGCACGCAATATTCCAACAGTGGCCTAACCAATGTCCTGTACAGCCGCAACATGACTTCCCAACTCCATGCATCCTCGGATGCTGCCTGGCCTGCTGTGTTTTTCCAGCACCACATTTTTTAACTCTGGTACTCCAGCATCTGCAGTCCTCACTTTCTCCTCCCAACTCCTGAACTCAATACTCTGACCAATAAAGGAAAGCATAGCAAATGCCTTCTTCACTAACCAATTTACCTGCGACTCCACTTTCAAATAGCTATGAACCTGCACTCCAAGGTCTCTTTGTTCAGCAACACTCCCTAGCACCCTACCATTAAGTGTAGAAGTCCTGCTAAGATTTGCTTTCCCAAAATGCAGCACCTCGCATTTATCTGAATTAAAGTCCACCTGCAGCTTCTCAGCCCATTGGCCCATCTGGTCCAGATCCTGTTGTAATCTGAGGTAACCCTCTTTGCTGTCCACTACACTTCCAATTTTGGTGTCATCTGCAAACTTACTAACTGTACCTCTGTAATCTGGACATTTTGCATGATGTCACCATCTATTTCCGTAAGGTCTATGTCTTCCATATCCTTTACCACAGTAAATACTGATGCAAAATATTCATTTAGTATCTCCCCCATTTTCTGTGGCTCCACACAAAGTCCGCCTTGCTGATATTTCAGGGGCCCTATTTTCTCCTTAGTTACCCTCTTGTCCACAATATATTTGTAAAAACCCTTTGGTTTCTCCTTAATTCTATTTGCCAAAGCTATCTCATGTCCCCGTTTTGCCCTCCTGATTTCCCTCTTAAGTATACTCCTTCTTCTTCCTTTATACTTTCCTAAGGATTCACTTGATCTATCCTGTCTACACCTGACATATGCTTCCTTCTTTTTCTTAACCAAACCCTCAATTTCTTTAGTCATCCAGCATTCCCTATACCTACCAGCCTTCCCTTTCACCCTGACAGGAATATACTTTCTCTGGATTCTTGTTATCTCGTTTCTGAAGGCTTCCCATTTTCCAGCCATCCCTTTACCTGCGAACATCTGCCTCCAATCAGCTTTTGAAAGTTCTTGCCTAATACCGTCAAAATTGGCCTTTCTCCAATTTAGAACTTCAACTTTTAGATCTGGTCTATCCTTTTCCATCACTATTTTAAAACAATTAGAATTATGGTTGCTGGCCCCAAAGTGCTCCCCCACTGACACCTCAGTCACCTGCACTGCCCTGAACTGGTGCTTTTATCAAAAACTTCTTCCTACTTCTTTCGGACACCACATTTGTCACTAATGCCCTGTCTTTTCCAATCTTTTCCAAATACAAACATTTCAGTTTCATTCAAAACACTGCTGCATTTCAATGTCTTGGCACTTCCTTTAGTACCTTTGTATTTTCTGAATCTCCTATTCTGTCCTGCTGCCATCGTCCAACACAACTCGTGTCTGGTTCATGTTCTATCCTGTGAATCAGAAAGTAGAAGAAGAAAAGAGGTTTACCAAACAGGGAGAAGAAATAGATGAAAATTTGTAAAACTGTAATTGCTGTTTATGGAATCATGTGATACCGATGAGATTTATGCTGTCTGCTCAGTGGTCTGATTATTTTTCTCGATTGTCCTTATCCCAGAGTTTTGTTCTTACTATGGTATTGATGCAATTAAGAGTTATAGAGTCATACAGCATGAAAACAGACCCTTCGGTCCGACAACGGACCGTACCAACAACGTTCCCAAACAGACCCTTCGGTCCGTACCAACAACGTTCCCAAACTAATATGCTTCCGCTTGCCTATGTTTGGCCGAGATCCCTCCAAACCTTTCCTATTCATGTGCTTACCCAACTGTCTTTTAAATGTTGTAACTGACCTGCATGCACCACTTCCTCTGGCAGTTCATTCATCCGTGATTGCCCCTTATTTTGAAATCTTTCTCCTTACATTAAAACTATGCGCCCTAGTTTTGGACTCACCCATCCTAGGAAAAGACCTCTCCTGATAAATGTTTTCTGAACTAATGATATTGGTAACATTATTTGTTATTAGGTTGTATATAAATTTGATTTATACTCCTTGATCTAAGTTATCCTAAATGCTTCTTGTATTTGAATACATGCTTTTAGCAAGCACCTCTTCCTACTTTTTTCTGGCACCACATTAGTCACTAATGCTCTTTCATTTCCTGTTCTTTCCAAATGCACACATTTCATTTCATTCCAAAACACTGCTCTATGTCAAAGCCTTGCATTTCTGTTGCTGCTTTTGATTTTTCTGAAACCTTCCACCTCCAAGTCAGTCCGTCTGCTCTCATTGTCCAATCAGTGTCTGGTTCAAGTTCTATCTCAAGAACCAGACAGTAGAGGAAACAAGATTTATCAAATAGAGGAAGAAACAGAATGAAAATGGCAAAACTGTAGTTGCTGTTCATGGGATGATGTGATGCCAATGAGGTTTGTGCACACTGATCATGTGTGCTCAGAGCTTCATTCAATAATCTCTCTTTCTGTGTAAGTTCTTCAGCACTGAGTCCTCATTGGAAATACATTGAAGTCCTGTGATATACTCTTGTCCATGTTCTTGTCAATTCTGAGATCTTCTGTGATAGATCAACAGTTATTGAAGTCATGCTTAATAACTGAATGCAATATTACCGGTGACAAGCAGTTCAAAATCCATGAAATCGACCATTACAAACAGAGTGACCCCCTGAGCTGGGCTGCTGTGTGAGTGGAGCGTTCAGACTATACCTCTGTGTTCTGATCTGTCTGTAACCTTGCCCATGCAAAGAGATTAGACTGATTCAGACAGAGTGAAACAATGACCCTGATTATACCACTAGAAATTGAAATATAAGAATTTGAACAAAAAACTGGAAATAAAAATGTTGACATCACTGAAAGTGACTGAGAAGCTATTGGATTATTGACAATAGAATTCCAGGAACAGCAATTACTGTTTTATATGCTGTTGCATTGTTTTGGAACTTTGGGAAAAAAAAGTCAAAACAACAACAGATTTAAAAAGGAGAAGTACAGACAAAGGAAGCACATGGTGAGGTCAGTGCAGGAGAGAGAGAGAAAGAAACTGACAGAGCAGTGAACTTGCACAGTTACTGCCTTTGCTGTTTGAATTCATGTATCGCTGGGAAAATTAGCAAACAGTGAAATTCACAACTGATCTTGGAGGAACTGTTTGGGCAAAGTTCATAGCACAGAAGCAGATAAGTGTATTGTTTTTAAGTGTGACCTACAGAAAGTCTGCATTAGTAAGTCAAGTTGGTTCTTTCTTGATCATATGTTTTTTGAGATATGTCTCTTAATTAAACTTAAAATATAAGCCATAACTATAAATTTAACATATGACAGCGTTTTGGAGAGGAATAAGACGGTGTTATTTTCTGGGTCTGTAGATTGTGAAGGAGCAAAAATGGCCTTT
Organism: Chiloscyllium plagiosum; assembly: GCF_037043375.1. NCBI lineage: Eukaryota > Metazoa > Chordata > Chondrichthyes > Orectolobiformes > Hemiscylliidae > Chiloscyllium > Chiloscyllium plagiosum. The sequence goes on from NW_028270149.1 coordinate 81,044,572, forward strand.
GGTAGAGTGATATGCGCTTCTTGTCAGATGTGAGAGTTTAAAGAGTGTTTAAAGGTTACTACTGATTATATCTGCAATAAATGCTGTTTGTTGCAAATCTTATCAGATCGAATGGATCGGTTGGAGAGACAGAAGCAATGAGGACCTTGCAACAGCAACAGTATGTAATGGATGGCAGTTATAGGAAGCGGAGAAAGTCTCTGGTACAGTCACACAGATAGGTTAACTCCACGAAAGGCAAGCGAGGTAGGCAGCTAGTGTAGGAGCCTTCTGTGGCTATACCCATTTAAAACAAGTATGCTGTTTTGGAAAATGTAGGGGGTGATGGATTCTCAGGGGAGTGTAGCACGAACAGCCAAGATTCTGGTATTCTGATTACTCCCGGTGCTACAAGCTAATGAGGGCAGGAATAGGAGGATAGAGCAGATGAATGCATGGTTGAGGAGCTGGTGTACGGACGAAGGATTCACATTTTTTGGACCATTGGAATCTCTTTTGGGGTAGAAGTGACCTGTACAAGAAGGACAGATTGCACCGAAATTGAAAGGGAACTAATATACTGGCAGGGAGATTTCCTAGAGCTGTTCGGGAGGAGTTTAACTGGTAAGTTTGTGGTGGGGTGGGGCGGAGGCGGGGTTGGGGTTGGAATCCAGGGAGATAGTGAGGAAAGGGATCAATCTGAGACTGGTACAGTTGAGAACAGAAGCAAGTCAAACAGTCAGGGTAGGCAGGGACAAGATAGGATTAATAAATTAAACGGCATTTATTTCAATGCAAGGGGCCTAACAAGGAAGGCAGATGAACTCAGGGCATGGTTAGGAACGTGGGACTGGGATATCATAGCAATTACAGAAACATGGCTCAGGGATGGGCAAGACTGGCAGCTTAATGTTCCAGGATACAAATGCTACAGGATGGATAGAAAGAGGCAATAGAGGAGGGGTGTGGTGTTTTTGATCAGAGATAGCATTACAGCTATGCTGAGGGAAAATATTCCTGGAAATACATCAAGGGAAATTATTTGGGTGGAACTGAGAAATAAGAAAGGGATGATCACCTTGTTGTGATTGTATTATAGACCCCTTAATAGACAGAGGAAAATTAAGAAACAAACTTGTAAGGCGATCTCAGCTATCTGTAAGAATAATAAGGTGGTTATGGTAGGGGATTTTAACTTTCCAAACATAGACTGGGACTGCCATAGTGTTAAGGGTTTAGATGGAGAGGAATTTAAGTGTGGACAAGAAAATTTTCTGATTCAGGATGTGGATGTACCTACTAGAGAAGGTGCAAAACTTGACCTACTCTTGGGAAATAAGGCAGGGCAGGTGACTGAGGTGTCAGTGGGGGAGCACTTTGGGGCCAGCGACCATAATTCCAATAGATTTTAAATAGTGATGGAAAAGGATAGACCAGATCTAAAAGTTGAAGTTCTAAATTGGAGAAAGGCCAATTTTGACGGTATGAGGCAAGAACTTTCAAAAGCTAATTGGGAGCAGATGTTCACAGGTAAAGGGAAGGTTGCAAAATGGGAAGCCTTCAGAAATGAGATAATTAGAATCCAGAGAAAGTATATTCCTGTCAGGGTGAAAGGAAAGCCTGGTAGGTATAGGGAATGCTGGATGACTGAAGAAATTGAGGGTTTGGTTAAGAAAAAGAAGGAAGCATATGTCAGGTGTAGACAGGATAGATCGAGTGAATCCTTAGAGTCTAAAGGCAGTAGGAGTGCCACAAGAATCGATGATGGGCCCTCTATTTTTTGTCATTTACATAAACGATTTGCATGCGAGCATAAGAGGTCCAGTTAGTAAGTTTGCAGATGACACCAAATTTGGAGGTGTCGTGGACAGCGAAGAGGATTACCTCAGATGACAACAGGATCTTGATCAGATGGGCCAATGGGCCGAGAAGTGGCAGATAGAGTTTAATTCAGATAAATGCGAGGTGCTGCATTTTGGAAAATCAAATCTTAGCAGGACTTCTACACAATGGTAAAGTCCTGGAGAGTGTTGCTGAACAAAGAGACCTTGGAGTCCAGGTTCATAGCTCCTTGAGAGTGGAGTCACAGGTGGATGGGATAGTGAAAAAGGCGTTTGGTCTGCTTTTTTTTATTTGTCAGAGTATTGAGTACAGGGGTTTGGGGGAGGTGGGGAGGGGGAAAGGTGGGTGGTTCATGTTGTGTAGAAGTCCTGCTAAGATTTGATTTTCCAAAATGCAGCACCTCGCATTTATCTGAATTAAACTCCATCTGCCACTTCTCGGCCCATTGGCCCATCTGATCAAGATCCTGTTGTAATCTGAGGTAATCCTCTTCGCTGTCCACGACACCTCCAAATTTGGTGTCATCTGCAAACTTACTAACTGGACCTCTTATGCTCGCATGCAAATCGTTTATGTAAATGACAAAAAATAGAGGGCCCATCATCGATTCTTGTGGCACTCCTACTGCCTTTAGACTCTAAGGATTCACTCGATCTATCCTGTCTACACCTGACATATGCTTCCTTCTTTTTCTTAACCAAACCCTCAATTTCTTCAGTCATCCAGCATTCCCTATACCTACCAGGCTTTCCTTTCACCCTGACAGGAATATACTTTCTCTGGATTCTAATTATCTCATTTCTGAAGGCTTCCCATTTTGCAACCTTCCCTTTACCTGTGAACATCTGCTCCCAATTAGTTTTTGAAAGTTCTTGCCTCATACCGTCAAAATTGGCCTTTCTCCAATTTAGAACTTCAACTTTTAGATCTGGTCTATCCTTTTCCATCACTATTTAAAATCTATTGGAATTATGGTCGCTGGCCCCAAAGTGCTCCCCCACTGACACCTCAGTCACCTGCCCTGCCTTATTTCCCAAGAGTAGGTCAAGTTTTGCACCTTCTCTAGTAGGTACATCCACATCCTGAATCAGAAAATTTTCTTGTCCACACTTAAATTCCTCTCCATCTAAACCCTTAACACTATGGCAGGTGGCTGTACAGGACATTGGTTAGGCCACTGTTGGAATATTGCATGCATTTCTGGTCTCCTTCCTATTGGAAAGATGTTGTGAAACTTGAAAGGGTTCATAAAAGATTTACAAGGATGTTGCCAAGGTTGGAGGATTTGAGCTACAGGGAGAGGCTGAACAGGCTGGGGCTGTTTTTCCTGGAGTGTCGGAGTCTGAGGGGCAACCTGACAGAGGTTTACAAAATTGAGGGGCATGGATAGGATGAATGGACAAAGTCTTTTCCCTGGGGTGGGGGAGTCCAGAACTAGAGGGCATGGGTTTAGGGTGAGTGGGGAAAGATATAAAAGGGAACGAAGGGGCAACTTTTTGATGCAGAGGGTGGTACGTGTATGGAATGAGCTGCCAGAGGAAGTGGTGGAGGCTGGTTCAATTACAACATTTAAGCGTCATTTGGATGGGTATATGAGTAGGTAGGGTTTGGAGGGATATGGGCCGGGTGCTGGCAGGTGCGACTAGATTGGGTTGGGATATCTGTTTGGCATGGATGGGTTGGACCGAAGGATCTGTTTCCATGCTGTACATCTCTATGACTCTAATACCTCAAATACCTCACAGGCAGACTGGTCTATGGTAAACTATTTTATCTTATCAAATGTGGTTATCCATTAACTGACATCTAAAGAGGCCTAATGACCTCCACAATTAAGATTAGCAGTTAATGCCTGCCCTCCTAATAATCTGTACATCCTAAGAATAATAAGTAAATTATCCCTTACAAACATATTCCATATTTTCCAGATCCACTCTGCAATTTCTCTCTGGACAATGGATATTTTGAAATCGTTAATACAACATGGCTGCAGACAAATAATGAATCTTGTCCAAATGGATCAGGAATCTCCATTCCTCACCAGGGTCCAAGTGAGCAATACTGGGAGTAAGTACATTGTTGCAGAGAGCTACACCTATGACCTGCATAGCTGGGCCAGCAACACCTTCTGGGATAGTTAGTTGGTAAATGAGAGAGAAGTTGTTTGATTGCGGTAGAGATTTACATTATTCTCTTGTATATTAACAGGGGCTCCTGCTTTAGTTTGTATTTCCCTGGTTTCTAACACCGCAGCTTTCCTTTCACATGATTTTAGACCTTATCAAACATATTTATTTTCTTTTATATTCGGGTTTCAAGACTGATCTCCCTTTCTCTGTATTATCAATTGAATACAGTATTATGTTTAACCCATCGTCCTGGTCAGTGAATTAGGGAAATTGGGAGTAATACAATGTTTAATGATATGAAGGAGCTGAATTCACTGGTAGACACAGTGACTAACCCAGGTAGTTTTAACAGTGCAATGTCAGGCTGTCAATGAAGCACCGTCAGGAACTCCTTCAAACCAAATCAGCCCACAAGATTGGTAGATGGGAGAACTTGATCGGTTGAGAGGGAAAAAGCCACATTCTCGCTGTTTAATTAACCTTCAACAAAGAATTTCTCCACATCCAGGTGCTGCTTTAGCTATCTCACCAGCAAGTTATGAGTATGATGGATCACAAATAAGTCTCAGCACTTGCCTTAGATTACACAGTGTATTTTATGACAAACAGTAACTACGTACAGGTTACACTAACCCTGAATGCATTTTAACTTATTATCCGCCAGAGGTAGCAAAGACATGTGTGTCTCCATCAGGAGACCAGTTCAGACTCCAATTGATTCCCAACCCAGAGTTGTGGGACATTAGCAGTCTGAGTAGAGATCTGTCTAACTCAAACATTAACTCTTTCAGAGCATTAGTTTATACAATAGACACGTATGAGGATCCACAGACTGATGTGGACCTATGTGTGTGCTTCCACAGGGGTCATTCTAAAGCAGACCACAGTATTATAGACGAGACCAGACCCTGCTAAGCTTTAGTAGGAGATAGGCTCGACCTTATCTTTAATATTTATTTCCAGGCTAGTATAAGGTGCCATGTTCCAAATTTGATTTGATTGGTCGCCCACTAGGCTTTAATCAAAACCAACATTATCCTTATGATGCAATTAAAATACAAAAAGAATTGGCATAACTTTAACTCTTTTGAAATACTTAACAAGATAATGTTTTACTTAAGTACGAATTATCAACTGTTCCAATATAGGAAGCATCCAATATCTGCCTCATTTTAATTTTAAAAGGAAGCCTCTCATCTAAGACTCTAACAGCAGAGAAGGCAAGCTGTTAGCTCAGCAGCAGAAGAAACCATCTCACAAACTAAAAGAAAAACTAAAACTTTCCTGGGTCTGTGTGAACCCTGACTCCACTGCTCATGCTTCTTTTGTCTCATGAAAAAACAACACCTGAGGGATATTGCCAAACTATTTATCAACTGTCTGCCTGCTGCAGACAAACTGTCCACTGTGGCAACAGCTCTCTGCAAGAGAAACAACAGAGAATACATCTCTCTTAAAGGCACAAAACCATCACAATAGGGCTACTGAGGCAGATGCCTCAACTGATCAAGTACAATGCTGTAGACTATCAACTGAGTATCTGGCATCATAGTTGTTTGCATGTTCTCCACAACCTGACTCTACCAAAGGGTAATGTCTCAGAGGTGAAGAGATGAAAGAATGTGAGTTTTATTTGAGGAGGTAGCTGGAAGAGAGGATGTTGTGATGGCCCAGGAGGATCAGGACAGACATAAGGAATACATGGCTATAGTCTGATGAACTAGGGAATAGTATGAATATCTTAATGCCCTATGGTCCTCAGGGAATTGAGCTACACTGACACATTTCTTTGACCTTTCTGTTTGTTATTGGCAAACCTGCCAATTTAAAAACATTGCTCTCTGCTTTCTGTCTGTGTTTATCAATTCTCCACATTTACATTCCAATATCTTGCTGCCTTCAATGATCAATATAAAAGAACTGCCAACAACTTCTAATCATGTGTACTCTTTCAAACAATGCCATTAAATCTGCATTGCCTCGACTCATCACTTCTGCCAAAAAGCATCACCTCACATGTCTTTGGATGAAATCCGGTTTGCCATCCACCTGTCCATTTGGCCTGCATGAACATTTCACAGAGGTAAAATATCTTTCTTTCAAGAGCTCCTTTTAGATTTTGAACACTCCACTTTGATGTTTAGGTTCTTTTTTTTGATTTTCAGGGGCTCCTTTTCCATTCTCACTCATACTTCTGATAGGTGATGCAGTCAGGTAGTAACATTATCTTCTGTACTCGTGTTGATAAGTATGGAACTGAGACCTAACTCAGAAGCAGAATTTGAAGAATCCTCAATAATTATCATCCCTCCATTAAACATAAAGACACCACACCCACTGTAAGCATGAGTATTGTTAGCACAGCAGTATTTAAATTGGTATAATGCATTGGGAAAAGTTAGAAACTAAAGCTTCGTTCAAAAATAACTGATGAACCCTGCATCAGAGAAAAGCATTACCATAACCTGTCCACACTGGTGAAGTCACAGCTGACACATTTTCATTGGATATGCTTGAAGTTGGAGGATTTTAACCGGGCAGTTATTATCCTTTTTACTATATCTTAGATTTGATAGATTTAAATTTAACAATTTATCCAGCACTGCTTTTAATCAAGCATCAATTCTTATTTGTATGTTTGAGTTCTAAACTTCTTCCAGCCGTCTTGTGGAAATGTTTCTTAATTTCACTCCTGAAGGCTCTGGCTCTAATTTTCACATTATGCTCCTTTGCCATAGACTCCCTTAAATTAATTGTTTGCTTATTTGTTTTTTTTTCCACTATATTATCTAATTAGACTTCCCTAATGTTTCCTTCATTGACCAACACTTTGCAAAGTCTTAAAGCCATGAAAAGCACTATGAAAATGCTGCTGCTTATTATTGTTTGGGATCTCAATTTGTACAAAACCATTGCAAGTTTATCTATAACACAGTCCTCAGGTATTCATGGTATGCAAAATACTTTGAGAGATGTTAGCACAAAAAAGGAACCTGTTCTTATTGGAATAAATCTATTCAGTATATAATACAGCCAATTTAAAAAAACATTTCTTCAGCCAGAGAGTGGTGGAATTCATTACCACGGAGCACAGTGGAAGCTGGGACGTTAAATGTCTTCAAGGCAGAGATTGATAAATTCTTGATCTCGCAAGGAATTAAGGGCAACAGGGAGAGTGCGGGTAAATGGAGTTGAAATGCTCATCAGCCATGACTAAATGGCGGAGTGGACTCGATGGGCCGAATGGCCTTACATCCACTCCAAGTTTTATGGTCTGATGGTCTGAAGTTGGAGCCAATTTGTAACATTGTCAGTGCTCACCAATTCTTGAAGTCTGGTTTCTTTCGCAATCTGATCCTTGTATATTATCCTTCACTATCACAGTAAACAATCCCCATAATTCACTGTATTCAACACTTAAACCGTGTTTTAAACACAGTTGGACACTCGTCCTCCAATTCCATAAGCATTAGTTTTGTGAACCAGTTTTTTAGATATGTCAAATGTATTTTTAAAATCGAATATATAACATACATTGGATTTCCTTCAACATTATCCATTATTACATTAAAAATTATCAATTAAGTTAGTGAAGTATGATCTGCCTTTTAAAATCATGCTGATGTGCCCCCGTTAACTCCATGAACATTTTACTTGTACACTAATCTTTTCTGTGGCACAACTGAATACTTTGGAAAATCCAAGGGAACCATACAGAGTGATTCTTCATTATTTACAACCAAAAAAGCAACTAGTAAGTTAATTGAATATCATTTTCATTTAGTAACTATGTATCGTATGATATGTTTGTAATGGGTTAAGTTTTTCTTGATAATACATTAAACCATTTTTCCATCCATTGATGTTAGCTGTCTGGTTGGTCAGTTTTTATTTTCTCTTTCCTGTTTTTCTTGGAATGTAATGGTACACTTGCTAATTTGTAATTCCCTGATACCATTCTAAACCACAGGGGATTCTGCAAAATATTCACTCATTGGTCCATTATCTCTCTCGATACCTCTTTTCAGATAGGATGTACTCCCTTAGGTGCTGGAGATCTTTTGGTATTTCATCACTTAGTTTCTTCCAATACTTTTTCACTGCTGAGATTAATTAGCTTAAATTCCTTTTTATTATTAGTTCCTTGGGTATTTTCTCTTTCTGGCCTTGACTTGATACGGCGTGACATGCTAGTGATCTGCAACTATCACACTATGACAGTTATTCACTCCTAGAACGTAAGGATGAGACGTGGCTATGTAGTACTAATGAATTCAATCGACTTAGTATAGCACCTCATATTTACACACTTACACTACAGTCACTGACAATTGTGCGTTTGGACTCTACAGTACATTTGAATTACTGAGCTTGTGTGTTTCTCAGCATCATGCTGCAAGAGGACAGAACTCAGTAAGACAGAGACTGAGAACTTTATACCATTCCATCACATGCCATGATATATTGCTGGCATCATGACCATGTTCCGTAATGGTATATCACACATTGATGTTGAGATACAACATCGCATTACCCTTTTTTCAAAGACAAGAAATCACAAACAGATGTACTGAACTGCTTTATACAGGTACCTATTGTCCATTTAATAATTATAGAAATATAGAAACATTTATAGAGTCATAGAAATGTACAGCACTGAAACAGACACTTCAGTCCAACTTGTCCATGCTGACGAGAGATCCCAACCCAATCTAGTCCCACCCGGCCCATATCCTCCAAACCCTTCCTATTCATATACCCATCCAGATGCCTTTTAAATGTTGCAATTGTACCAGCCTCCACCACTTCCTTTGGCAGCCCATTCCATACACTTACCAGCCTCCGCATGATAAAGTTGCCCCTTGGGTCTCTTTTATATCTTTCCCCTCTCACTCTAAACTTATGCCATCTAGTTCTGGACTCCCCCCCCCCCCCCCCCCCCCCACTCCACCCCCAACCCCAGGGAAGAGACTTTGTCTATTTATCCTAGCCATGCCCTTCATGATTTTATAAACCTCTATAAGGTCACCTCTCAACCTACGACGCTCCAGGGAAAACAGCCTCAGCCTATCCAACCTCTCCAGATAGCTCAAATCCTCCAAACCTAGCAACATCCTTGTAAGTTTTTTTTCTGAACCCTGGAAAGTAGGCTGATAAGGGGATATGAATCACTCCTCCTTTGACACATATGTCTTAGATTGGTTTGGCGAAGATCTGCGATCCATTGTTAGATCATATCCACTTTGATATGCCAAATAAACTGACAATGGTAGGAATTGTTTCAGTGATGGTTGCACTCATCGTATTACCAATTCGCCAAACAATAATTGGTTGGACAAAGTTATCAGTCATGAGGATGTAATCCTCCCCATACATTTTCGCATGTTAGTTGCTATTTTTCTCCAACGTTTAAAAAGAACGTTGTGTAGCTGTAGAGGTTGCTGGGGTTAAGTTTTGCATTCAGCATGTGTCTCCATGAGTTGCTAGATTTCCTTGTTCATCTCTGGCTTGTATCTCTTTCATTAAGGAGTAAGGACGAAGCTGAGGTGGTGGAAGTCTGGTCCCAGATCAGTCACAAACTCATTTAATGGTAGGACAGGCTCAAGGGGTTAAATAGCCTTCCTCTGTTCCTGTATTCATATCTATAGTCAGGAATTCAATGAAGGGGTTAAATAACCTCCCTTTGTTCCTGTGCATGGTAAAGCAGTCAATGAATCATTTCTTATGTATGTCTTTAAATCAATTTACAATCTGAGAAATTTCATCAATGCTCACAGTGTAAACAAAATCTTGAAGATCCCATGTGATATGGTGGTAATGTCCCTTCAACTGAGCCAGCAGGTCTGAGTTCATTTCCCATCTGCTCCAAACATGTGTAATAATATCTTTCAAAAGGATAATTGAAAAATACCGAGACAAAACCTGTTAACATTATGAAGGTTCTCTGTGCAAAGAAATTTGACATTAAACTGTTTTCTATTGTTATTTTGTTCAGTAAAGTGGTTTTACGCCGTACAAGTTCAGTGGATAAGACTGGGGAGATAGTCTGGTATTTAGCCCTCTGTCTGCTTCTGGCCTGGCTAATAGTTGGGGCAGCGTTATCAAAAGGAATCAAATCTTCAGGAAAGGTAAACAATTTAGTGATGAGCAGAATTAAAACAACTGTCAAAATACAGATTTCTGTAACAATACAACTCGAGCTTGCAAGTTATTTGTGAAGTAGCTGGTTTATCTCCCAGTGATATTAACAGTGTCTCTTTGGAGAGTGGGAGATTCATAAAAGTTATTTGGCACTTCAGGCCTGAGGACGACCTGAAAATCTTTCTTCTGAGGGAAAGAACAGCAGTAATTCCCCCTGCAATGTGTCCTTCATTTTAAGGGTTTCAGTCACTGGTACAGGGACTCTGGGGAATTTTATTTACCTCATGTATGTATTGAACCCTGACCTTTAGCCCAAAAGGACAAATTCTTTGTATTTGCCACCCACTTCAGACATGAAATCAAACATGCTGTGATGTAAACTTACTGGACAGCAATATAGAACAGCACACCTCTGAAGATATGTGTTCAGCTTCTTGTGTTTGCTTACAAGCTATTTTTATCCCCTTGCATTACTGTTGGTGGTTGGATTGGCGGGAACAGTCTCTGACATAGCAAGTTTATAGGCCAGAATGGATTACAATCTCTCCAAAATCTCTCTCCTGTGACAGCAAACTCCTTGTCTTTGAATTAAAATCTTACCTTTCAACATATAACTTTACATTAGTGTACATATAGTAACTTAGAAAAATAATGTGTGATTTCAATTCTGCATTGATTAAAATCCTAGTGCCTTAATGTTCAGTTAAGTTGAATGCTTTAAATGGGGAATATGGGAATACCTAACAACTTATTCTTCGTGCTCAGGTGGTTTATTTCACTGCGACATTACCTTATGTGATTCTGACCGTACTCCTGATCCGAGGGCTTACCCTGGAGGGAGCCTCTAAAGGAATTGAATTCTACATTGGAATCCAATCAGACTTCTCCAAACTGGCAGAGGGTCATGTACGTACACCAGAATAATCCATAGAATTTCAGTTGCCTCATCAGTCTCAAAGTGACATAATTGACAATTATAGCATTACACACATTGAGAGATGTACTTCTGGTCAGTCAAACTCTTGCTGTGGATCTTGTACTTAATCTATGGTTTTATTTTAAAATTCAAATTCCACCATGTCTGGATTTGAGATGACTGAAATTATATCCAAAAGAATTGTTTTGTGAAGGGCAGGTCGTGCCTCACAAACCTTATTGAATTCTTTGAGAAGGTGACTTAGGAAGTAGACGAGGGTAAAGCGGTAGATGTGGTGTATATGGATTTTAGTAAGGCGTTTGATCAGGTTCCCCATGGTAGGCTACTGCAAAAAATACGGAGGTATGGCATTGAGGGTGAGTTGGAGGTTTGGATTAGGAATTGGCTGGCTGGAAGAAGACCAGAGGGTAGTAGTTGATGGTAAAGGTTCATCTTGGAGTGCAGTTACTAGCGGTGTTCTGCAAGGATCTGTTTTGGGACCATTGGTGTTTGTCATTTTTATAAATGACCTGGAGGAGGGGCTAGAAGGTTGGGTGAGCAAGTTTGCGGATGATACGAAAGTCGATGGAGTTGTTGACAGTGAGGAAGGATGTGTCAGGTTATAGCGGAATATAGATAAGTTGCAGAGCTGGGCAGAAAGGTGGCAAATGGAGTTCAATGTAGGTAAGTGTGAGGTGATTCACTTTGGTAAGAGTAACAAAAAGACGGGGTACTGGACTAATGGTCGGATACTTGGTAGTATGGATGAGCAGAGGGATCTTGGTGTCCATGTACACAGATCTCTGAAAGTTGCCACCCAGGTAAATAGTGCGGTGAAGAAGGCATATGGCATACTGGCTTTTATTGGTAGAGGAATTGAGTTCCGGAGCCCTGAGGTCATGTTGCAGTTGTATAAGACTCTGGTGCGGCCGCATCTGGAGTATTGTGTGCAGTTCTGGTCGCCATACTATAGGAAGGATGTGGAGGCACTGGAATGGGTGCAGAGGAGGTTTACCAGGATGTTGCGTGGTATGGTAGGAAGATCGTATGAGGAAAGGCTGAGGCACTTGGGGCTGTTTTTTCATTGGAGAAAAGAACGTTTAGGGGTGACTTGATAGAGGTGTACAAGATGATTAGGGGTTTAGATAGGGTTGACCATGAGAACCTTTTTCCACGTATGGAGTCAGCTATTACGAGGGGGCATAGCTTTAAATTAAGGGGTGGTAGGTATAGGACAGATGTTAGGGGTAGATTCTTTACTCAGTGAGTCGTGAGTTCATGGAATGCCCTGCCAGTAGCAGTGATGGACTCTCCCTCTTTATGGGCATTTAAACGGGCATTGGATAGGCATATGGAGGATAGTGGGCTAGTGTAGGTTAGGTGGGCTTGGATCGGCGCAACATCAAGGGCCAAAGGGCCTGTACTGCGCTGTATTTTTCTATGTTCTAATTAAAATCTGCTGTGGAACTTGGCTCTCAGGCGCAGTCCTCGGAGTACATCACTCTCTCACAGACAGAGAAGAAAGATTTCAAACTTGACAGCTTCTTTTGGTGAGCAATCTCCACAGTGGTCTCATTTTATTGACTGGCAAATCTGTGCATGAGCTATTAGTGCCACAGTGCTGGGTTTAAATTTTGGTTGATTGGTTATTGATATAATCATACTAAAGATCCAACACATTAATGGCTTATTTCACATGAGTGGTTCACAAGAATGATCCTGGGGATGAAGGGCTTGACATATGAGGAGTGGTAGAGGACTCTGGGTCAGTATCGATGAAGTTGAGAAAGATGAGGAGTACTTCATTGAAACTTATGGAATACTGAAAGACCTGGATAGAGTGGATGTAGAGATGTTTCCTCATAGTGAAAGGATGACCCTTGAAAATTGAGATGAGAAGGAGTTTATTCAGCCAGGCGTTGGTTCATCTGTTGGAAGTTATTACTACACCTGTGGAGGCCAAGTAATTGAATGTCTTTCAGGCAGATTGAGTTAGATTCTTGATTAGTGAGGGGATCAAGCTTTACAGAGTAGACACAGGAGAAGTATGTTCAGGAGCTTATCAATTACATTCAAGTAGTTGAGCAGATTAATTGGGCCAAATGGCCTAATTCTGCTCCTATATCTCATGGTCCTATGGACACCTGACATAATCTGGTCAAAGCTGGAAGACACAGGATCATGTCGGGTTTCAAACAATCTGTCAATATTTGAAGATTGAACTAAATGACTACAGTCAAATCTATGCTGTCCCTTGGCAGTTAAAATATTATCTCTAATTTGAGCAATATCCAGGTGCTTCACTTTGGGATTTTGCTAAATTTGACACAACTTTTGACATCTTAACCTCAACAAGTTGTAGAAGAATGGTAGAGAAAGGAAGACACAATGTAGGGTGGAACAGAGTGAAAGGGAATTAGGTCTGAAGGAAGGTCACTCGACCCGAAACGTTAACTCTACTTTCTTTCCCTTGATGCCAAACCTGCTGAGTTTCTGCAGCAATTTCTGTTTTAGTTTCAAATTTCCTGTGTCTGCAGTTCTTTGTTATCATAAAATGGAATATAACTAGACTTTTAAAAATTGTACAGGATGGGATGGAATATCATGAAACGGCCGCTTTATTCCTTTCTTGTGACTGATTCTTTTTTCACATCTTACAATCAATTCATCAATAAACTTTGCAGTGAAATGTCAGACTAATGTAAACATGTTTGAGTCAAAGTTAAAAATCACACAACACCAGGTTATAGTCCAACAGGTTTAATTGGAAGCTCACTAGCTTTCGGATCAACGCTCCTTCATCAGGTGATTGTGGAGGACTCGATCGTAACACAGAATTTATAGCAAAAATTTGCAGTGTGATGTAACTGAAATTATACATTGAAAAATCGATTGTCTGTTAAGCCTTTCATCTGTTAGAATACAGTGATAGTTTCACTTCTGTCATGTGTAAATCACAAAAACCTATTTTTTAAAGTTGCATTCTCGGGTTAGCTGTTAACAATGGTGATAGCTAGACAATATGTTGAAGGTGTTAGCCCCCTGTGTTCTCTGTCTATGACCTGATGTTTAGATTGATTCTAATCTAAAAAGTGAGATAACAGAGTTTTACATAAATTCATGCAGTTTTTGAGCTCAGAGTTCTACATGAATGTATGCAGTTTTTGAGCAAAGTGCAATGTAACTCTGCAAGTACAAATTCACCACACAAAATATGTGTGTGCATGTAGGTCTTTGTCTGTCTGTGTGTGTGTGTCTGTCTGGGGTGGGGGTTGTGAGTGTGAGAAAGTGTGTGTGTAGTGAGTGCAGAGTGTTTTAAGTCTGGGAGTGTGTGTGTCTATAAGGGTGTGTGTGGGTGTCTGTGTGCGCGTCTGTGTGTACCTGTGTCCGTGTGTGTGTGTGGGTGTCTGTGTGCGCGTCTGTGTGTACCTGTGTCCGTGTGTGTGTGTGGGTGTCTGTGTGCGCGTCTGTGTGTACCTGTGTCCGTGTGTGTGTGTGTAGGAATATCTGTGTGTGTGTGTAGTACAATGGTTATCACCTGTAATGTGACATGAACCCAAGGTCCCGGTTGAGGCACTCCCTATGGGTACCGAACTCAGCTATCAGCTTCTGCTCGGCTACTTTCCTCTGCTGCCTGTCCCGAAGTCCACCTTGGAGGATGGTCACCCGAAGGTCCGAGGCTGAATGTCCTGGACCACTGAAGTGTTCCTCAACCAGGAGGGAACCTTCCTGTCTGTTGATTGTTGTGCAGTGCCCATTCATCCATTGTCGTAGCCTTTGCTCGGTTTCCCCAATGTACCATGCCTCCGGGCATCCTTGCCTGCAACGTATAAGATAGACCACGTTGGCTGAGTCACATGAGTACCTGCCATGTACAAGGTGGGAGGTATTCCCACGCGTAATAGTGGTATCTATGTCCACAATCTGATACGTCTTGCAGCGTCCACCGTGACAGGATTGTAAGGAGTTGTCCTGAGAGCCGGGCAGTTTGCTACGAACAATGATCTGTTTGAGGTTTGGCGGTTGTTTAAAGGCAAGGAGTGGAGGTGTGGGGAACGTGACGGACACCTGGAAGTGGACACACACACAACACACACACATATTCACACATACACACATATTCCCACACACACACACATTCACACACACACACACACACATTCCCACACACACACACATATTCCCACACATACACACACATATTCCCACACACACACACACTCTCACATACACACAGACACAGGTACACACGGACGCACACACAGACACCCACACACACCCTTATAGACACACACACTCCCACACATGTATCCCCTCACAGACTTAAAACACTCTGCACTCACTGCACACACACACACTTTATCACACTCACAACCCCCACCCCAGACAGACAGACACACACACAAACAGACAAAGACCCACATGCACACACATATTTTGTGTGGTGAATTTGTACTTGCAGAGTTACATTGCACTTTGCTCAAAAACTGCATACATTCATGTAGAACTTTGAGCTCAAAAACTGCATGAATTTATGTAAAACTCTGTTATCTCACTTTTTAGATTAGAATCAATCTAAACATCAGGTCATAGACAGAGAACACAGGGGGCTAACACCTTCAACACATTGTCTAGCTATCACCATTGTTAACAGCTAACCCGAGAATGCAACTTTAAAAAAAAGGGTTTTGTGATTTACACATGACAGAAGTGAAACTATCACTGTATTCTAACAGTTGAAAGGCTTAACAGACAATCAATTTTTCAATGTATAATTTCAGTTACATCACACTGCAAATTTTTGCTATAAATTCTGTGTTACGATCGAGCCCTCCACAATCACCTGATGAAGGAGCATCGCTCCGAAAGCTAGTATGCTTCCAATTAAACCTGTTGGCTATAACCTGGTGTTGCGTGAGTTTTAACTTTGTACACCCCAGTCCAACACCGGCATCTCCAAATCATGTCTTTAACCACAATATTATTTAACTGGAAAAGCAGAATTGTGACAAGAATTCAACCAATCTTCAGACCTAAATTTTAATTTAGACAAACTTTCTTCTCTTTAGTTAAAAGCCTCTATTTTGGTAGTTAAAAATGACTCCTTGGATGCTGTTTTGAATAAAAGAATAGAGGTCACTGGGTGTCAGTGCAACCAGGAAAGAGTCAAGCCATTCAATTGAAAACATGACTTAAAGGGGAAAAGCATCAAAGCTCCTGGAAGGAATTTGGCAGTGAGTAGAAGACAGGGATACAATATACTGTTTATCAGAGATAGCAATTATCAGTGGAAAGTTAATTCATTTAGTCCCGCCATTAAATTGGGAGCCAAACACACTGCAGGTTTCTTGTGGTAAATGCAATTGTATGTATACAAAAAACTTCAGTGTGATTTCCTGATGGTGATGACTTTTTCCTGCTATTTTATAGGTCTGGAAAGATGCAGCAATACAAATTTTCTTTTCTTTGTCAGTGGGTTCTGGTACTTTAATAGCACTGTCATCCTACAACAAATTCCACAACAACTGTTACCAAGACGCCATTGTTGTCTGTGTTGTTAATTGTGGTACAAGTGTATTTGCCGGATTTGTCATCTTCTCTATCCTTGGACATATGGCTCATATTCAAGGGAAGCCTGTTTCTGAGGTTGCCCAATCAGGTAAGTGCAGTGTCCACTTTGCTGTCTTCTGTTAAAATATTTCCAAACTTGTGATAAACCTGATGGGCAAAGGTAGCCTGGTTGAGGAATTCATGGAATGATTTCAGGATAGTTTCTTAGAACAGCAAGTTCAGAAGCCAACAAAAGAGCAAGCTGTACCAGACCTGGTATTGTGCAACAAGAAAAGATTAATGCCCAATATTATGGTGAAGCTGCTCCAAGCTAGCATTTTACATGCAACTTGGAGTAGGAGAAGTGAGTGCAAAATATTTTAGTAAACTTAAATGAGAGCAATTATGAGGTCAGGAAAACAGAGCTGTCTAAATTAAATTGGCAAATTAGATTGAAGCGTAGTTTAATGGAAATGCAGAGGAAGCTATTTAGTCAGATTTTCACAATATATAGAAGATTTTTATTCTAAAGATAAATTAAAATTCCAAGGGACAGACCCAACATTCATGGTTAAATAGAAAGGTTAAAAACAATATGTTACTGTGGAAAGACAGATGGTACAAACTCGGCAGAATGTAACAAACAATACAGAATGACAAACAAATAATTCAGAAGGAAGAATTAGAGTTGTAAAGTAAGGTCGCCAGAAATATAAAGAGAGTTAACAAGCATTTTTATAAATATTCAAAAAAGAAATGTTAACGATGAGCATTAGTCGTATGGAACCTGGAAAATAAAGAGATGGAAGATGAACTGAACAGATATATTGCATCAATCTTCATCATAAAGGGTACAAGTAACACTCTAGAAGTAGCAATGAATCCAGGGAATGGAAAGGAGGGAGGAACTCCGGAAAACCCCAATTACCAGAGAAGTGATAATGTGCAAGTTGTTGGAGTGTGGTCTGACAAATATCTGAGTCCTGTTTGACTATCCTCGCCTCTTAAAAGAAATGGCTGGTGACATAATTGATGCATTTGCTTTAATTTTCCAAAACTCCCCCGATTCATGAAAGATACCACGAGCTTGGAGGGTGGTCAATGGACCTTGGAGGTTGGGCAAAGAAAGGAAGAATATACAGGTCAATTAACTTGACATGTATCATAGAGAAAATGCTAAAGTTTTTTTAGATTAGATTACTTAGTGTGGAAACAGGCCCTTCGGCCCAACAAGTCCACACCGACCCGCCGAAGCGCAACCCACCCATACCCCTACATTTACCCCTTTAACCTAACACTACGGGCAATTTTAGCATGGCCAATTCACCTGACCCGCACATCTTTTGTGACTGTTGGAGGAAACCGGAGCACCCGGAGGAAACCCGGAGAAACCCACGCAGACACGGGGAGAATGTGCAAACTCCACACAGTCAGTCGCCTGAGGCGGGAATTGAACCCGGGTCTCTGGCGCTGTGAGGCAGCAGTGCTAACCACTGCGCCACCGTGCCGCCCACTAAGTTGTGATTAAATAGATTATATTGAGGCATTTGAGGTAAATTGCAGATTTTGAGGAAGACTCAACATGGTTTGGTGAAAAATAAATTAAGTTTGACAAATTTATTGGAGCCCTTTAAGGAAGGGTTAAGTATTGCTGATAAAGAGTAACCCCAGGATGTTCTTACCTCTAGAAGGCATTTGTTAATGTCCCATTAAAAGTATGGTGCTAATTAAAAGCTTGTTATGTAGAAGATATTGGCATGGATAGAAAATTGGTTGGCTGACAGGCAGCAGAGAGCTCATTTTAAGGTTGGCAAGTGGTCTTCCATGAGAATCAGTGCTGGGACCACAACTGTTTACAATTTATACAAATGACTGGGATGAAGAGATACAGAGCATGGTTGCTAAAATTGTTGACAACACCAAGAGAATTTGTGGAGCAGACTAAACTCCCTCAAAATCTGAAGAAGATAGCCTTTCCGCTAACGTTTTCTTACTTCAAAGGCAAGGACCAGACCTTGCATCCTGGATGCAGTTTGATTGATTAAACAACCAGTCTTGAAAGTAAACACACTTTATTCATACACTGCAGTTAAAATGCAACAAACAAAAGATGAAATCAGAATAACTTTACTCTATTGGGAAAGATAACAGAATAATAGTTTATTTAACTACTAAACAGTAACTGTTCTGATATAACAATATCCATTAACACACCCTTGGCAACAGCGAATTCAGTAAGATAGGTTGTCTCACATGTAATTCTAGCAGCAGGAAGAGAACCTGGAACAGATAGAAGAAAAGCAACTTCCAAATCCACCGTCAAGACCAAAAGCAACTGCTACTAAAAAAATTAAAACAAGATTCCTGGTTCTGTGGAAGCTTGAACCTACCCATTCAAGCTGCCTCAACTTTGAAAAAAAAATCCACGACCTCACAAGCTGTTAACTTTATTGGCTTTGAGCAGACTGCTTGACGTCTCTGTCTCAACCTTTCTTCATGGAAAAAAAAGTCAAAATACATCTCTTAAAGCTATAAGATCGTCACAACCTCACCCTTTAACAGAATGAACCATCAATTATGAAGATGGCTTCACTTTTAAAAACCTTTTAGCCTTCTGCAATTAGTACACCACAAAGTGTATATGTTGCATTGACTCTAAGAATGCAATTATGCACCAGTACAGTCCATCTCATTCTGTTTCCCTGCCACTGAATCCTCCATCTTTCTTCATCAAAGTCCTGACAATACATTGGCAATTACATTCTCTTGTCCTGCCATGTGTACAATTTTCAACTTGAATGGCTGCAATTAGTTCTATCTAAATAATCTGGTATTTTTGTCCTTAATTTTTTCCAAAAAATGTAATGGTATATACAGTTGTCTCAGATTACTGGCGATATAAATGTTGAAATGTTGCAACGCCAACACCAGACTCGAGGTCTTCTTCTCAATTGTGGAACGTTTCTGATAATTATTCAATTTTCTGGAAGAAAAAAACCCAATACGTGTTTCCATCTTCTTCTCGTTGTCTTGCAAGAGTACAGAACTGACACTCTCATCACTCACATTGAAAGCCATTTTGAATAGCTTTGTATAATTAGATGTGCCTAACATTGGGGCAGTGGTCAATACAGCTTTCAGGCTGTCAAATGCCTTCTGACATTCCTCTGTCTGCTGAAATGTTCTGCATTTCTTGTTTCCTGCATTTCAAGTTGCTTGTTCCACCTTCTCAATACAGTCTTCCAAATGTGGAATAGGATATGAATCAGATTTTGTAACTGCATTGACTTTGTGGTAGTCTACACATAGTTGAAGGTACTATCTGGTTTTGGCACCATTATTATTGGTGACCTCCATTCTCAGCAACTCATTTCGATTATATTACCTTTGATCATGCATTCGGTCTCTTTTTGCACCTGTTCCAACTTTAGAGGATCAAGTATATCAGGATATTGCTAACTGAAATAGCATTTCCTATATCTACGTCATACCTAATCAGATTAGTACTTCCCAGCTTATTCCAACATGTGATTGTAATAACTCTTTCGATTTTCCTCTGGCAGATAATTCAATAATTCATATCAATTTTTGATAAATGTCCAATTCAGAATCCTCTGAACTTGGTTCTTCACTCTGTTGTAACCAGTAACACATTCTCCCTTTGCTTTCCTTCCCTATCAAAATACCTTTTGAGCACATTCACATGACACACTCTGAGGCTGCTTTCTGTCTAACGTTCTTATTAAATAATTCACCCTACTCAATTTCTTTTTGATTTGATAAGACCCTTTAAAGGTTCACCTGTCACTAGAAGTTACACACACTTTATATTGGCCAAATTCTGACTTGTTGATTTTTGCTGTGATACTTTTAAAATGCACTCTACCCAACTCACCCACTATATTTAATTTGACACATAGTCCAAATATGGGGTCTCTGAACTCTAACTCACCAGCTTCTCTTTAATCAGTTTCAGTGATCATCTCACCTCATGCCCCAAAGAACTCAAATGGACAGAATTTGGTTGATTCATTTAGTGCATTCCTATTTTCAAAAAAGTACAAATGGAATTCCTTTATCCCAATCCTTTGGATAGTCTTGACTCTCAGTCTTCAACAGGGTCTTCAAAGTTTGCTGCTGTTCTAATGCTCCCTGTGATTCTGGATGGGGCGCAGTGGATTTGAATTGTTTTGTTCGAAAGCTAACCAAAATTTCCCTGACTAATTTGGTATAAAGTTTGACCCTTGATTTGATTGCATTTCTGTGGATAGTACATATCTCGTTTTAAAAAAAAACATTGAGGAATTGTTCAGCAATCGTTTTAGCCGTGATACTGCGTAATGGAATGGCTTTTGTAAATCTAACAGTCACATTCATTATGGTCAACCAATACTGATTCCCATATTTCGTTTAAGTCAAGGCCGTAAGCAATCAATTAAAACTCTTGTAAAATGTTTTTCCATAAGATATAGGAGCAGAAATTAGGCCAATCAGCCCATCGAGTCTGCTCCGCCAAAGGTTTCTCGACCTCATTCTTCTGCTTTCTGCCTGTTACCCTTGATACCTAAGAAACTATCTATCTCAGTTTTAAGTATACTCAATGACCTGGCTTCCACAGCCTTTTGTACCAATCAATTCTGTAGATTCACCACTCTCTGGCTGAAGAGGTTTCTCCTTATGCCCATTCTAAAAGGCTTGGCCTCAGGTCCTAGTCTCTCCCATCAATGGAAACAGCTTCCCAACATCTACTCAGTCCAGGCCTTTCAATATTCTGTAAGTTTCAATTAGATACCCACCTTATCCTTCTAAACTCCATTGCAGATAGACTCAGGGTACTCAAAAGATTTCTCAAATATGTTAAGCTTTTCATTCCTAGGACCTTTATCGTGAACCTCCTCTAAACATGCTCCAGGACCAGTACATCCTCCTTGAGATATGGGGCCCAAACCTGCACACAATACTCCAAATGTGGTCCCACCAAAGCCTTATAGAGCCTCCAAAGTATGCCCCTGCTTTTATATTCAAGTCCTCTCAAAGTAAATGCCATCATTGCATTTGCCTTCCTAACTACTGACTCAACCTGCAAGTGTACCTTGAGAGAATCCTGAACTAGAATTTCCAAGTCTCTTGGCACTTCAGACTTCTGAATTTTCTCCCCATTTAGAAAATAGTCCATGTCTCTGTTCTTCCCACAAAGTGCATGACCTCCCACTCTCCCAAGTTGTGCTTCATCTTCCACTTCTTTGCCCACTGTCCGAACCTGTCCAAATCCTTCTGCAGCCGCCCCATTCCTCAATGCTACCCATCCTTCTACCTATCTTTGTATCATCTGCAAACTTAGCCAGACTGCCCTAAGATCCTTCACTGAGATTGTTGATGTATAAAGTGAAATGTCATGGTCCCAACAATGTGCCTTGCCGAACACCACTTTGTTACTGGCTGCCATCCTGAGAAGGACCTACTCTGCTTCCTGCCAGATGGCTATGCTTTTATACCTTGTCTCTAACACCATGGGCCCTTATCTTACTCAGTAGCCTCGTGTGTAGCATCTTGTCAAAGGCCTTCTTGAAATACAGGTAGGTAGCTCTGCTTGGTACGACATTCTTGTTACATCCTCAAAGAATTTGTCAGGCATGACTTCCCCTTGATGAAGCTGTGCTGAGTTTCCCTATTTTACCATACACTTTCAAGTATTCAGAAATCTTGTCCTTCACAATGGATTGCACGATCTTACCCACAATCACGGTTCGGTGAATCGATCTGTAATTTTCTGCCTTTTGTCTTACTCCCTTTTTAAACAGGGGTCTCACATTAGTGATTTTCCAGTCCTCTGGGACCCTCCCTGATTCTAGTGATTTCTGAAAGAACCTCACTAACGCCTCTGCTATCTCTTCAGCTATCTCTTTTAGAACTGTGGGGTGTTGTCCATCTGGTCCAGGTGATTTATCCACCTTCAGACCATTCAGTTTTTCGAGCACCTTCTCCTTGGTGACAGCCACCATTCCCAGCTGTGCTCCCTCACTCTCTTGAAGTTTTGGGAAATTATTTGTGTCTTCCACTGTGAAGACTGATGTGAAGTAGCTATTCAATTCTTCAGTCATTTCCTTGTTCCCCACTGCTTCTCTCCAGTGTCATTTTCCAGCTCTTTTGCCCTTTAGATATCTAAAGAAACTCTCACAGTCTTCCTTTATATTACTGGCTAGCTTACCCTCATTTAATCTTCTCCCTCCTTATTTCTTTTTTTGTTGTTGCCCTCTGTTGGTTTTTGTAAGCTCCCCAATCCCCTGGTTTCCCACTGTCCTTTGCCATACTATATGCTTTCTCTGACTTCCCTCGTCTGCCATGGTTGCCTCATGCTCCCTGTACTGTGCTTCCTTATCCGAGGGATGAATCTCTCTCTTGTGTTTCCTGAATTACTCCCAGAAACTCCTGCCATCACTGTTCCACTGTCTTCCTGCTGGGCTCCTCTCCCAGTCAATTCTCCCCAGCTCCTCCCTCAAACTTCTGTAGCTGCCTTTATTGGGCTATAATACCATTACCTCTAGTTCTATCGTGTCCCTCGCAATTTGCGGATTAAATTCAATCAAATTATGATCACTGCCTCCTAAGGATTCTTCACCTTAAGCTTTATTATGGGGGTGGGATGGTGGCTCTGTGATTAACATCGCTGCCTCACAGTGCCAGGGATCCAGGCTCGATTCCAGCCTTGGGCAATTGTCTTTGTGGAGTTTGCACATTTTCCCTGTGTCTGCATGGTTTCCTCCGGGTGCTCCGGTTTCCTCCCACAGTCCAAAGATGTGCAGGTTAGGTGAATTGGCCGTGCTAAATTGCCCATCGTGTTCAGGGATCTGTAAGATAGGTGAATTAATCAGGGGAAATATAGAGGAATAGGTCTGGATGGGTTACTCTTCAGAAGGTTGTCGTGAATTTGTTGAGCCAAATGGCCTGTTTCCACACTGTAGGGATTCTATGAAAAGTCTCCCTCATTGCACAACACTAAGTCCAGTATTGCCTGTTCCTTAATGGGCTCCACCACAGGCTGCTCCAGAAAGCCATCTCGTAGACATTCCACAAATTCCTTTTCTGTCAATCCACAACCAACCTGGTTTTCCCAGTCCAGCTGCGTATTGAAAACCCTTATGATCACTGTAACTTTGTCTCTCCTAGACATCTTTTCTATTTCCTGGTGTACCTTGCACACCAGCTCTTTACTACTGTTTGGAGACCTGTACATAACTCCAACATTTTTTTTTTTACCTTTGTGATTCCTCAATTCTACCCACGCAGATTCTACATCATCTGACCTGACTTGGTTTCTTAATGGTTGATTTAATTTTATTTCTTGCTAATAAGGCAAGCCAACTCCCTCTGTCCACCTGCCTATCTTTTTAATAGGATGTATATCCTTGAATCTCCCAATCCTGATCACCTTGCAGCCAGGTCTCTGTGACACCCATCCTGTCATACCTGCTTTTTCGATATGCGCCTAAAGCTCACTTACCTTGTTCCTTATACTGCATGCGTTGAGGTGTAACACCTTCAGTCCTGTATTAACCATCCCTCTTCTCACTGTCATTCATTTGTCCAGTGTGTGGTGTTTCTTTAGAGAGGGAATGGGTAATAAGGGTGCTAGTTTAATCTCTGCCTAAGGTTTTCCAATTACCTGACATATATGATATGTCTCGCAAAAGTCAACCACATCCAAAGACAGTCCAGGCCAATAAAATGTTTTTTGGCTTAAGTTTTTCTTACCCACAAATGACCATCTCCTGGTAATTCCATAAGACCATAAGACAAAGGAGCGGAAGTAAGACCATTCGGCCCATCGAGTCCACTCAGCCATTCAATCATGGCTGATGGGCATTTCAACTCCACTTACCCGCATTCTCCCCATAGCCCTTAATTACTTGTGACATCAATAATTTATCAATTTCTGCCTTGAAGACATTTAGCATCCCAGCCTCAACTGCACTCTGCGGCAATGAATTCCACAGGCCCACCACTCTTTGGCTGAAGAAATGTCTCCGCATTTCTGTTCTGAATTTACCCCCTCTACTTCTAAGGCTGTGTCCACGGGTCCTAGTCTCCGCGCTTAACGGAAACAATTTCCTAGCGTCCACCCTCTCCAAGCCATGTATTATCTTGTAAGTTTCTATTAGATCTCCCCTTGATTAGATTAGATTACTTACAGTGTGGAAACAGGCCCTTTGGCCCAACAAGTCCACACCGACCCGCCGAAGCGCAACCCACCCATACGTTTACCCCTTATCTAACACTACGGGCAATTTAGCATAGCCAATTCACCTGACCTGCACATCTTTGGACTGTGGGAGGAAACCGGAGCACCCGGAGGAAACCCACGCAGACACGGGGAGAACGTGCAAACTCCACACAGTTAGTCGCCTGAGGCGGGAATTGAACCCGGGTCTCTGGCGCTGTGAGGCAGCAGTGCTAACCACTGTGCCACCGTGCCGCCCATAAACTCCAATGAATACAATCCCAGGATCCTTAGGCGTTCCTCATATGTTAGACCTACCATTCCAGGGATCATCCGTGTGAATCTCTGCTGGACACGCTCCAGTACCAGTATGTCCTTCCTGAGGTGTGGGGACCAAAACTGGACACAGTACTCCAAATGGGGCCTAACCAGAGCTTTATAAAGTCTCAGTAGCACAACAGTGCTTTTATATTCCAACCCTCTTGAGATAAATGACAACATTGCATTCGCTTTCTTAATCACGGACTCAACCTGCATGTTTACCTTTAGAGAATCCTTGACTAGCACTCCCAGATCCCTCTGTACTTTGGCTTTACGAATTTTATCACCGTTTAAAAAGTAGTCCATGCTTGTATTCTTTTTTCCAAAGTGCAAGACCTCGCATTTGCTCACATTGAATTCCATCAGCCATTTCCTGGACCACTCTTCCAAACTGTCTAGATCCTTCTGCAGCCTCCCCACTTCCTCAGTACTACCTGCCTGTCCACCTAACTTTGTATCATCGGCAAACTTCGCTAGAATACCCCCAGTCCCTTCATCCAGATCATTAATATATAATGTGAACAGCTGCGGCCCCAACATTGAACCCTGCGGGACACCGCTTGTCACCAGCTGCCATTCTGAAAAAGAACCTTTTATCCCAACTCTCTGCCTTCTGTCAGGCAGCCAATCCTCAATCCATACCAATAGCTCACCTCGAACACCATGGGCCCCTCACCTTGCTCAGCAGCCTCCCGTGTGGCACCTTATCAAAGGCCTTTTGGAAGTCTAGGTAGACCACATCCACTGGGTTTCCCCGGTCTGACCTACTTGTCACCTCTTCAAAGAACTCCAACAGGTTTGTCAGGCACGATTTCCCCTTACTAAATCCATGTTGACTTGTTCTAATCCGACCCTGCTCTTCCAAGAATTTAGAAACCTCATCCTTAATGATGGATTCTAGAATTTTACCAACAACCGAGGTTAGGCTAATTGGCCTATAATTTTCCATCTTTTGTCTTGATTCTTTCTTGAACAAGGGGGTTACAACAGCGATCTTCCAATCATCCAGGACTTTCCCTGACTCTAGTGACTTTTGAAAGATCTCAACTAGCGCCTCCGCTATTTCCTCAGCCACCTCCCTCAGAACTCTAGAATGTAGCCCATTGGGGCCAGGAGATTTATCAATTTTAAGACCTTTTAGCTTTTCCAGCACTTTCTGTTTTTAATGGCAACCATACTCAACTCAGCCCCCTGACTCCCTTTAATTGTTGGGATATTACTCATGTCTTCCACTGTGAAGACTGATGCAAAGTACTTATTAAGTTCTCCTGCTATTTCTTTATCTCCCATCACTAGGCTTCCAGCATCAGTTTGAAGTGGCCCAATGTCTACTCTTGCCTGTCGTTTGTTTCTTATGTGTTGAAAGAAACTTTTACTATCATTTCTAATATTACTGGCTAGCCTACCTTCATATTTGATTTGTGATTTCATGTGGCCTACTTCATTACAATGAAAACTTCTGAACTTTTATTATTCTCTTTTCCCACCCTCATGGGTTTTCATTTTACCCTGTGGTAAAAAAACTGCACTATCTTTATGGTCGTCTTTTCCTTTACTACATGAGGATGTCTCTTTTCCCCAATTTTTTTCCCTCGCAGATTGAAATTGATGTTGGAAGCCAAACTTTGATTTATGAACCACCTCATAATCCTCTGCCATTTCTGCTACTAAGCTGCCAGTCTCAACTCTCTGCTTTTCGACATGAGTTCTCACTACTTCAGGAAGTAAAGTTTTGATCTCCTCCAAAATAATCATCTCTCAAAGCGAGCCATATACTTAATCTATTTTCGATGCTCTTACCCACTGATCAAAGTTTGCTTTGTCTGATCCTTTCAAACTCTATGAACGTTTGACCAGGTTCTCTCCTTAGATTCCTAAAATGCTGCCTGTAGGCTTCTGGTCCTAGCTCATATTCACTTAAGATGGTTTTTTTCACCACCTTATACTCTCCTTTGATAGTGATGCAAATACCTCACTGGTTCTACCTTCTGACTTTGTTTGGATCAACAATACCCACATGGTCACTGGCCATTTCAAATGTTTAACGACTTTTTCAAATGAAATGAAAAAGGCTTCCACTTCCTTCTCGGCAAATTTAGGCAATATTCGGACATATTTAAACAGGTCTTCACTGGGCCTTTAGGTAAGATGGGGTTGTTCTCCATCACTCATCAATACTCCTGTCTTTCATCTCTACCTCTGCCATTTCAGTTCCAACCTCTGAAGTTCAAAAGTTTGCCCTTTCCTCACAGACACAGACGATCCCATTTACAGCTTTTTGTGGCTATTTCAAAAGCTTTGCCTTGCTGCTTTTCTGTAAAACTCCCAAAGTAACCTCTTCCACCATCCGGAAACTCTTGGTGACTGAAAGAGCCATCATTACACAAGGCACACCCTATTTAAACTAACTGAATTTAAAAAACTGTCTTTGAGTCCAATAATTGTCAACACCATTAGAGATTTTGATCCAGACAAGAGATCCAATTTGTTCTGGACCAGACCAAACCCTGTAAAAATATTACAAAGATAGCCTTCACTCTGTTAATTTTCTTATTTTAAAGGCAAAAATACCAGGCATTGAGTTTCAAATACAATTTGAATGGTCAAACTATGAGTCTTGAAGCAAAACAGACTTTATTTTAGCTATAGTTAAAAGATAACAAATGAAAGAAGAAATTGGGATAACTCTGTTGGAAAACTTAACAGAATAAGAGATTATTTTATTACTAAACAGAAACTGTTCCCATGTAGTAAGATCCCACAAAGATACCCTTGGAAATGGTAAATTCAGTAAATAATAGACTTTAATGCAATTGTAGCAGCAGGAAGAGAACACCCCCACCCCACCAGATTTTATCTTTGACAGCGAGAGACAAAACAGTTTCCATATCTAGGTTCAAGAGCCCAGCAACTGCCCCTGAGAAACTAAAACTAAAAATCCTGGTTCTCTGGGAGCTTGACCCCACCCATTCAGGCTGTTTCTGTTGTTCCAACATGAAAAAAACCCACAACCTCACAAGCTGTTCATTTTATTAGCTTTGAGCAAACTGTTCGGTATCGCTGTCTCAATCTTTCTTCATTTAAAAACAGAACAAAATACACCTCTTCAATCCATTGTATTGTTATAATAGGTAGGAAAATGAATTGAGAACGGGACATAAGGAGGCTACAGAAAGATAAAGATGGGATCAGTAAGTTGACAAAGATGTGACAAATGTAGGAACATATAAGATTGTCCATTTTGGCAGGAAAAATGCCAAGAAAAATCTCATCCAATTGGTGAAGGCGTTCTGAGCTCGAAAATGCAGAGGTCCTACTGCATGAATCACAAAAATAGCTAATATGCAGACTTAGCAGGTAATTGTCAAAGCTAATAGAATGTTATAGTTTATTGTGGGGGGTATTAAATACGAAAGGAAGAAGATTATAGTTCAGTTATGCAGAGCATTAGTGATATTGCCTGTGTACAGGCAACTTATTTAAGGAGGAGGTAAATGCATTAGAAACAGTGTAGAGTAATCTTATCAGTCTAATACCGGGAATGTGTATGAAACCAATTGGACAGGCTAGGCTTGTATATGCTGGTCTGACCATTTAACGTCTCGATGGGTCTTCATGGAAGAAATTAGATCTCTGTCTCAGAAATAAGGTGTGCCCATTTAAAATATGTGGGGTTTTTTTGTCGCTCTCACAGAGGATTGAGAGTCTTTGGAACTCTCCATGAATACGTGGTAGAGATAATATCTTTGCATACTTTCTAAGGTCAAGTTCAATAGATTTTTGTTAAGCAGTGGGTGAAAGGGTTATCTGGTTTGTGCAGGAATGTGGATTGAAGTAACAGGCAGGTCAGGCATGATCTTTTTTAATGGCAGCGATGGGTCATGAGGCAGAATGGATGACTCCGGCACCTTTTACACATGTTCATATTTCACCAAACCACAACCTCTCTATTCTGTTGGCACAGTCTGGATCTGATTAGATTATAACTGCAGAATGAACTAAACTGACTTTCACAAATTAGAGGAGATTGGTCCTGAAGAGGTTTGGAGTTCCATTAAATATTGTGGTGTCTTACGAGAAAATTTCGCTAATTTAGTTAAGTAAAAGTCCAACTGAGGGGCTATCCTTTAGGACTCAAAATGTTTTGAGTTGTGGGCTGGGGTGGTTTGTAGGTGGGTATTGTGCAGGTCTTGGGTTAACTGACGTTTTTTGGTCAGGGTTGCAATGAGGATTTGTTAGTAAAGCAACAACAGTCATTGAATCTTCAGGCATAAATGGTTTGAAACAACATTGATAAATGACAGTATGATCTGATATTCAAATTACATCAATAAAAGCAATTTGTGCAATTTTAGTTCTTCAGCTCAGTGTGATAGCTCTGGCTTTCTAGGCTTCCATTATGGTGATAGGAGTTACACGTTTCACAGGAGCATGATAAAGTTTGTAGGGAAATTGTACCTCTTTTATACTATACAGTACGTTGCCCAGCATATAGTCATGGTACCTCACCAACTTCATTACAGATGGAACATTTTATACAGCAGGAAAATAAAAGGTTGCTCACTTCTCCAATCTATTAGTCTTTACATGTTTCCATAATGCTAGCTTCCATGATGGCCTTGCACGTAAGGTTGTGGCAGTCTTGGAACCAGCATGTGACCTAGCTGCAGAAATTCGTAACACGAGCCATCTTCACAGATGCTTCATCTGTGACCTTCCCTCCATCGAAGGGCAGAAGTGGAGATGTCTACTGTTGATCACAGAATTTCACCATTATTTGTGACTCCTCCGTCCCAATCCCATATGTAGTGTGACCTTGATTCTATTCAGGCTTGGCCTGATATGTTTAACTAACATTTACACCAAACAGGTGCCAGGCAACGACCATCTCAAAACCAGAGGGACCTGAATGGTAAATATGCATAATTTTGAAGCTGGAAGAGCAGGCTGAGATAGTGGTTGCAAAAAAGTAAATAGGATCTGTGTTTTCTGAATGGAAAACTGCTATGGTCGCAACTGGTCATTTGGAAAGACTTTAGGAAGCATTATTGGAAGATGTGAAGGCATTAGAGAGCATACCAATAAAATTCACAGGAATTGATTCCAGGGAGAAGGAACTTGAGTAACATGGATCGATTGGAGAAACCCAGCCTGCTCTCTTTGGGGAAGAGAAGATTAACCGAATACTTAATCAGTATATTCCAAGTCATGAGGGGTCTGGAGAGAATGGATAGTGAGAAATTGTTCTTATTGGTATCAGGATGAAGAACCAGAGGTCACCAATTCACTGCAATTGGCAAAAGAAGCAGTGGTGGCTTGAGGAAAAGGTATCTATACAGCGAGTGTTTAGAATCTGGAAGGTATTGCTTGAGAGAAAGATTCAACCACGGCTTTTAAAAGAGAATTGGCTCATTACCTGAAGAGCAATAATTTCCATGTGATGGGTAAATGGCAAGGAAGTATGACCAAGATGGATTGCTCTTCCAGATATGGCAGACTGTGTGTCTTCCTTGTGTGTTGTAACCATTCAAGACATTGGTGACATGTTTATTCATTAAGTGGAGACTAATGCGCAGAAGTTCTTAAATATCATTCCCTCTTTCCTCTGTTCTTGAAGACTGTGGCATTGATTTACATGGATGTTGTGTGAAGTTACCATGAGTTTTCAAAGTTTGACAACAACACACCACTAAAGTGACAGCTTTGGTCACAATCAAGTGATTTTAGAAGGTGCCTCAACTGAGTAATGGTCATTTACTGAATGGAGGTGATTTTAAAAAACCGGTGAGGGATGAAAATGTATCACGAATGAGTTTATTAGAGAGTTACTGGGTGTGTATATAATCCCTGAAGCTATAAAAAGTCAAAGCATGGGCTGTAATAATGGAATGAGCTGTTGTAATCTCTGGGGTACTTATAGGATAGTCATGAAATTTGAAAGGAAAATAAGTTGTGTTGGACCAACCTGTCTTTAACTTGGAGAACTGGCTACGCTTTAAGGAAGAGCTTCAGGAGTTTACTTGTAAGGCATTTTGTTCAGCAGTCTGAATAACTCCAAATTAGTTGGTCAGCTGCAAGATTTCTAACAAGATGAGACTAAAAGAGTAAAATATATGGATTTTATCATTGAGTCTTAATCAGGGTTAAGTGTAACTGGTTGGCAAGAGTGTGGACTTGAGGAATTGATGAGTCAACATTTTTAAGATGTTGTTTGGAGGTAGACTCACTTAGGACATTTGTGTCAGATCTTCCTGTACAAGATCCATATTTTTGGAGCCATATCTGGGAATTAATCCAAGTACTGATTCTCCCACTGCTTTCTCAGTATATTTCAGTCACCTTTCTGGCTAGGCATTTTGTCTCCAATGCATCAAGACATTCCATGTATTTTTTAAACTCCTGTACTTTCTGTGGAATGTTAAACTATTACTGGGAACTAATGCAGAGGTCATGGTCTTTTCAAACATCACTTTGTGCAGTAATAATAAACCTGACCATTGAGGAGCGGGTCTGTCTCTAAGTAGAATTAAACACTTCCAAACAGGGTAACTGTTGATGGACAGGGTAGATAATGCTGACTGTCCAATGTGATCGAGAGTAATACTGCACCACATAAATGAGCTGGCTGCTACACAATGAACAGAAATGGTGGGTGATCTGAGTATGCTTCAGCTGCCTTTAAAATTGAGTCCAAGAATTTAGTATTGCTCACAAAAAATTGTTCAGTTCAGAATTAGTCTCAATTTGTTTTGATCACAATAAAGTCATCGACAGTCATAGAGCTGTGCAGCATGGAAATGGACACTTTGGTGCAACTCATCCATGCTGACCAGATATCCGAAATTAATCCATTTGCCCAATTGCCAGCATTTCGCCAACATCCCTCAAAACCTTTCCTATTCATATACACATCCCATTGCCTTTTAAATGTTGTAATTGTGCCAGCCTCCACTACTTCCTGTAGCAGCTCAGTCCTTACACACATCATCCTCTGTGTTATAACCCCATGGGTCCCTTGTAAATCTTTCCCCTCTCACCTTAAACCTATACCTTCTAGTTCTGGACTCCCTCACCTTGGGGAAAAGATGATGGCTGGTCAAACTATCCATGCTCCTCATGAGTTTATAAACCTCTATAAGTTCATCCCTCAACCTCTGACACTCCAGGGAAAATAGCCCCGGCCTATTCAGCCTCTTTCCCGGCACCCCCCACCACCCCCAACCCTTGCTCAAACCCTCCAACCCTCACAAAATCCTTGTAACTGTTTTCTGAAAGTTTTTCAAGTTTCACAACATCCTTCCTATAGCAGGGAGACCAGAACTGAATGCAGTAATCCAAAAATGGCCTGATCAATGACCTCCCAACTCCGATATTCAATAAAGGCAAGCATATCAAATGCCTTTTTCACTATCCTATCTACCTATAACTCCACTTTCAAGGAACTATGAACTTCCATTCCAAGGTCTTTTTGTTCAGCAATACTCCCCAGGACCTTGCCAGTAAGTGTATAAATCCTGCCCTGATTTGCCTTTCCTAAATGCAGCACTTCATATTTATTTAAATTAAACTGTATCTGCCACTCCATGGCCTGAAACATGCACACTTTGAAGCTAACATTTTGGAGATATCTCTACAACTCAAATCTGGCACTGAATTGATGATATTACTCAAGGGTGTCCCAAGGTGAATTAATAAAGGGAAACTGTCACAATGGTCACTCTTTAGAGAATGGTTTCCTGGTACATTGTTGGTTGAAGTAGAGGGACCTTTATTCTTTCCTTGCAGCACAATTACTTTTACCATATCACATGTATCCACCATTTAGGTTTTGGTTTGGCTTTCATTGCGTATCCAGAGATTGCTGTACAGCTGCCGTGGGCACCTTTATGGTCCATTTTATTTTTCCTCATGCTGGTCACATTGGCAATCGACAGTCTGTTTGCAGTTTTAGGTAAGAACGACATTTTTTAATCATTCTCTTTCTGCCTTTGAATCACAAAAGAATTTGATAAACTCCTCTTGATGAATATTCAATGTCCTTGTAGATATAGACTTAGACTTAGAATCCCTACAGTGTGGGAACAGGCCCTTCGGCCCAGCAAGTCCACACTGACCCTCCGAAGAGTAACCCAGCCAGACCCATTCCCCTCTTTCTCTACATTTACAAGACATAGATATGTTTCAATTCTCTGCTCAACATTGTAATGGAGAATGGAGCTGCTTTAAATGAGCTAACAGCTACGTTAAAATTCGGAGAAAATCACCCCAACATTTAGAAAAGCTCACATAATAATACCTTTTTTTTTGTAAATTTGAAAATTTGTTGCAAAAACTTTTTGAATATGTTTACCAAAACAATAAAGTTCATACAAATTGTAGGAGGTCACTAAAACCACCAAGGTTAGCTGATCCACTGTTCCTTTATAAACAGCTATTAGTTATCCAAATTGAATTTTCTGAATGCTTTCCATATATTAGATTAGATTAGATTACTTACAATGTGGAAACAGGCCCTTCGGCCCAACAAGTCCACACCGCCCCGCCGAAGCGCAACCCACCCATACCCCTACCCCTACATTTACATTTACCCCTTACCTAACACTACGGGCAATTTAGCATGGCCAATTCACCTGACCTGCACATCTTTGTGACTGTGGGAGGAAACCGGAGCACCCGGAGGAAACCCACGCAGACACGGGGAGAACGTGCAAACTCCACACAGTCAGTCGCCAGAGGCGGGTATTGAACCCGGGTCTCTGGCGCTGTGAGGCAGCAGTGCTAACCACTGTGCCACCGTGCCGCCCACTTTCTTATTTATCCTTTTCCCATCTTTACTCAATTTCCTTTTGGACCATATAATGGCATAGATTGTTTTTTAACAAGATACATCGCTCTCTTCAGGAAATCTCCCACCATGGCACATTCACCTCAGTGTGAAGTACCCAGAATTACATTGTTTCCATCCTGGGATGGATTGGTGTGAGGTGAATTCAGGTCTGTTGTGTCCAGGTACAGATTGGAGGTGGCCATGTGGTCTGCCCTGTGTTGTGATAGACCCTTTTAAAAGATTAGCCTTGGGTCTTCAGGATACATCCTGTTGTTTGATTGTACTTTCAGCCCTTTGGGCTCACTCCTCTCCTTTCCAACTGCACCATGACAATTCAATGCCAACTCATGTCTGAACCCACGGCCCCAGTCGTCTATTTGAAATTAATCCCACCATGTCCCTTCATACCATCCATGCCAAATCAAACCACCCACTCCATTCTAGTGACCCTGCAAACACTATATATCAACACATCAGCCATACCCATACGCCATGGACCCTCATATACTCTTCTTATTCATTGCATTTCCATGCCCACACATTCAGCTCACATTCTGAATAGAAACAATGAATTCCACAGAAACAATCGCATGTGTGGAGCTGCTCACAAACATGCATTCATACGTTTCATAAAATATCATGCTACAATTTGAAAAACCAGACTACTAACATATTGAAATTTTTCATAACTTTACCTTGTACAAATAGCATTGAACCAATGGCAACAGAGATCACAAGTAAAAACGTTTGTTCTAACATCCTATAACTGACAAACATTTCCCCAAATGGGTCAACAAATTAATTAGTCCTTGTATGGGAGTCTAGACTCTCAGAGGAGAAAGTGAGGTCTGCAGATGCTGGAGATCAAAGTTGAAACTTTATTGCTGGAACAGCACAGCAGGTCAGGCAGCATCCAGGGAACAGGAGATTCGACGTTTCGGGCACAGGCCTGAAGAAGGGCCTGTGCCCGAAACGTCGAATCTCCTGTTCCCTGGATGCTGCCTGACCTGCTGTGCTGTTCCAGCAATAAAGTTTCAACAGTCTAGACTCTCAGTGTACCATGCATAGTGCACTCCCAGCAGTCTCTCAAGGAACATTTGTTTGGGAGTGGCACATTCCTCAAGGACTTGTGAATTTTCTGTCTCTTCTTGCTCATCTCGATGGTATCAGATTTTTATACTGACCCCTCAGTGCCTATGGGATGATTACCTTCTGTAAAGTATGACCCAGATACCTCTCATCCTGCCTGACCATCCACAGTGACTCCAGTTTTCACACAGACCCAGAAATCCTAAGCAATCCTGAAATGGAGCACCAGGAGACACTCTATACACACGTAATCACCCAAGACAAAATATAGTGTCCTGAAGATCCTACAGTGGCAGGAATAGCATGTAACAGATTAGATTAGATTACTTACAGTGTGGAAACAGGCCCTTCGGCCCAACAAGTCCACACCGACCCGCCGAAGCGCAACCCACCCATACCCCTACATTTACCCCTTTACCTAACACTACGGACAATTTAGCATGGCCAATTCACCTGACCTGCACATCTTTGGACTGTGGGAGGAAACCGGAGCACCCGGAGGAAACCCACGCAGACACGGGGAGGATGTGCAAACTCCACACAGTCAGTCGCCTGAGGCAGGAATTGAACCCGGGTCTCTGGTGCTGTGAGGCAGCAGTGCTAACCCCTGTGCCACCGTGCCGCCCTGTGCCACCGTGCCGCCCTGTGCCAACGTGCCGCCCTCAGTTGTCCATCCATGATCTGAAACCTCCTCACTACTCCCTCTCAGGATTCCTCCCACACAGTCACACTCAGTCTCATTCCCACATTGCTCTTTCCCAATTCTCTCTTTAATCCTATCCCAACTATCCTCATCTTCCACTACTCTTGTACAGGAGTATAGGAATAATATCCTTGTCTAATACAGTCTATCAATCTAGTTTTGAAATTTTCTGATAAAATTTATTTTTTCCCTGATCTAAATCCGGTGAAGTTTCGCTGGACTTCCTTCAAGTTTAATATAATCCTTCCAGAGGAGCAGAATACAGAATTGTACCCAAAACTCCAGTTGTGGTCAAACTGTAACATAGCATTTACTGCTTTCTATTTGAACCCATTGAGATAAAAGATAAGATTTGATTAAACTTGCAGATTTTTTTTTGTACCTGTCTGTTATGTTTTTATGATTTTTTTTTTGTCTGCACTCTTGAACCTTGCTTCTCGTCTATATTTCTTACTTACCTCATCATTTAAAGATTACTGGGATGAATACATCTTGAGTCCAAAGGCGATGATTGAAACTTGCCTCATTGAGCTCAATCCCATTCACTTAATCTAATAATGACTCCTTGCAATTTTCAGCACCACTTACTGTGCTACCTAACTTAATGTTGTCAGCAAGCTTTAATATATGGCTTTGCATTTATTCACTTCGGTCACTGGTGAAAAATGCAAAACCCAGTGTGAGATATTTGTTGAAAACATGAAGTCACATCAAACCAGCTGCAGTACTTATCTGTTATTCTTGCTAATCAATTTTTGATGTGTGTCAGAGATATACCTCCTGAAATGTACTTACATTTCTCTGAGTGGAATCTTGAGCATATTCAGTTAAATGTCTCTGGAAGTCCATCTGTACTCTTTTATCTATCATGTTAATTCTTGCAAAATGTTCAAATCAGTTTTGTTAGACATGATTTACCCATTAGAAATTTATGTTCTCTCCCCTACTCAGGTCATATTTGTCCAGGTTTCAATTGTTTCTCATGGAACTCAGATCCTACTTTGTCAAATCTCTGTTCTTGGTGAAAATATGTTTAACACAAATGAGGCTTGTGATAATATTCAGGTTTGACTGCTGTAAAGGATTGACAGCCTTAGAATCTCTCCAATAATTGACAGTAGACTGATAATAAAATGGAATGTGACTCCATCTGCCCCTGCGATCTTCTGAGCTTTGGTACCTCCAGGTTGGGTTTCTGTGGGACTGTATAAGTTATTAATTAATTACTGATCGCATATAACAATTTTCATTTTCCCAGAAAAAGTCATAACCATTCTGCTGGACAGGTTTCCCAAATATCTGCGATCGAAGCGCTTTTGTCTGACAATTGGCATTTGCATGTTGTTTTATTTGTTTGGCCTTGTGACTGTAACACAGGTAAGTTGCTCTTATAATTTGTTCTGAGTTTTCATGTATTGCTAGATATAACTAGGAAGCCAAAAACTTCAAATTATTTAGAAATAAAGAAAGACTGTGATTTTGATAGCAGTTATGTTACCCTTTGTGTGATAATGTGCAATGATACTGTGGGACTGAGTGACTCTGCCACATCTCCTGTTACTAAATACAGAGCCTGAGATCCCAGTCAAGCTCAGATTGTACCTGAATAGAAGCACACAACTTTTATATCACAAGAATCACCTATTTTATGTATGAGACCTGCTGTGTTTGCTGAAGAGCTCATGTCTTATTGTAATTTCAGGCTGGAATTTACTGGATGCATTTAATTGATCATTTCTGTATTGGATGGGTCCCCATTATAATAACACTGCTGGAACTCATGGGTGTAAGCTGGCTGTATGGTAAGTTGGGAAAGAACTGAAACAATACAAAATAATTCAGATAAAATTGCCAACACACAGGTCTTCATTGTTCTTCAGAAGACACAAGACAAATGAATTGAATGATATGATTTGGATAGTTCTTCGTATGGGAAAACAATGGGATTAAAAGTGCACTCACTTCAATTATCAAAGATCTGTC
The DNA here is from genome assembly GCF_037043375.1 of Chiloscyllium plagiosum. NCBI lineage: Eukaryota > Metazoa > Chordata > Chondrichthyes > Orectolobiformes > Hemiscylliidae > Chiloscyllium > Chiloscyllium plagiosum. The sequence goes on from NW_028270149.1 coordinate 81,082,270, forward strand.
CTTTAGTAGTTCCAAAGCTTCCTGCACTGACCACACTTCAACTCTTCGTTTTGCTATGTTACAGCTGGTTGTTGTTGGGGTGAGTTTTTTTGTCTGTGCCTGATAGGGAAACTGTTCAAACATGTTCATCCCAAGTTTAACTGCTGCTTACTATAGAACTCATTCAGTTCCTCCCAATCATCAAGGCAGATGAGAAAACAAAACGGCTTTTGTATTTGTGATGTTTCTTGTGATCTACTTAAATCCAATTTCCTTCCTTCATCTCTGCGCAGGACTCCCTTTAGAGCTCACCCATTCTGATAACGGTGTCAGTCCATCTCTGTACAGATCAGAACCATGAGCCTTTCTTAGAGAGACTTCTTCAGGGTGTATACAAACATTTTATTTTCACGATAATTGGGTTGGTGACAGGGAACAAGTTACTCCCCTGGTTTGAAATCCTGAGCAATCTCTTCTCTGGTTTAACCTGTTCATCAGTGACACCCTGTACAAGATAAACTTCAACAGTAAACAAGCCACCCTGAAGACAGGACAGAGCGAGTGATGGTGTCTCTCTGCTTCCTTGTTCACAGGGACAAACCGATTCATCAAGGACATTGAGATGATGATTGGGGAAAGGAATTGGCTTTTCTGGCTCTGGTGGAGAGTTTGTTGGTTTCTTATCACCCCGTGTTTGATGGTGGTAAGGAGATGTTACATTATTACTAAATAAATTATGACTGATTAAAATATCAAATAAATGTCAATTAGAAACTTTAGCATTGGCAGAGGTTTGGAACTGTGGTTGGTTGAAATTCGTAGACGTTCGAGAAAGTGAGGACTGCAGATGCTGGGAATCCGAGCTGAAAATGTGTTGCTGGAAAAGCGCAGCAGGTCAGGCAGCATCCAAGGAACAGGAGAATCGCCGTTTCGGGCATAAGCCCTGAAGTAGGGCTTATGCCCGAAACGTCGATTCTCCTGTTCCTTGGATGCTGCCTGACCTGCTGCGCTTTTCCAGAAACACATTTTCAGCAGAAATTCGTAGACAACAAGGCTTCCTACATTTCCATACCTCAGTAACATATCTTTACTGTGGCTGTCCACTTCAGTAGTATGGACACTCCTCTGTGTGAGGCATTATGAGGAATAGTCAGTTTTCTCCAGAGTCAGTCACAACTCAGAGGAAAGCAGAGAATCAGGGAGTGGAATGTGTTACTGAGTACAATAGAGGGAAGTTACGATAGAGGTAGTCAAGGAGCTTCCACAGATAGGAATGCTATCCAACAAGTACTTGCTACCTGTGATGATGGGATAAAGATTATTTGCTGAATAGCCAAGTTGTTAACCAGGGCATTGTGTAGTAAGAGGCAGTCCAAATGGCAAGGGGGAGTTCATAAGCAAAATGCTGCATTTCTAAGCGGTGTGATATCTTGGAGATCAATTGTATTTTCTACAGTCTTAGACAGCTTAGGATGTGTGGTGTACCCACAGGGGGCACAAATACATGAGTCATTTATAAAGCAAGGAAAAAATTCAGGATAAAACTCTTTAATCAAGGAACAAATAGAATGTGCAATGTGCTAACATGAGGAGCTGTTCAGGCAAATAGCAAACATTTAAAGGGAAGCCAGATTGTTACATGAGCGAGAAAGGATGAAAACTTATACAGATAGTTAAATGAAAGAAGTGGGAGATTGCTTGGAACTTAAACACTCTCCTGGGCATCGATCTGTTGGGCTGAATGGCCCATTTTTGAGTTGTATGTTCTTATGTAATTTTATAATGTTTTATTTTCAGTATTGTTCAACAATCAAGGTGAGAGAATCAATCTCATTTAGCTTATGATTTTGTTCTGTGCAATCATTCTAAACAGGTTCTCTTGTTCTGGTCCTTGACAACGTTTACCTCACCAAAATATGGACCTGTTGAATACCCTGTCTGGGCAATAGCAGTGGGCTGGTGTATGACCATCGTCTGTATAATGTGGATCCCTATTGTGGCCGTAGTGAGAGTTGTCCAAGCTGAGGGCTCCACCTTGTGGCAGGTAAAGAAACATGTTGATAAATTTCAGTGAGGTTTACAGAGATATTTCCTCATGTGGGGCAATCTAATGAGGGTTCATAGTTTCAGGATAAGGATTAGATGATTTACAACAGAGATGAGGAGAAATTACTTTTGTTAAAGAGTCATAAATCTGTGGAATTCAGTGTGTGGTGGATGCTGAGGTATTGAGTATTAAAGTTGATGGGGAGTGGGCAGGAAAGTGGAGTTGAGACAGAGATGAGATCAGCCATGATCATATTAAATGATGGAGCAGGCTTCAGGAGCTGAATAATCCATTCCTGGTTCTTCTGTTCTTATGGATTAGTCTCCCAATTTACACTGCTCCTTCAGCAAGTCAGCAGAAAATTTGAGAAAATAAATAAACAACTATTTATGTTACGCTTTTGTGTGCTGAATCTATATTCATTCCATTATTTAAATATTGTCAATGCATGCAAATTGAGCGGGATAATATTGTAATGGGCTGAAAACAAGCAAGGTGTGACCAACCCACGTTGTTGCTTTCATTCAGGTAACACAAGACCTTCATACTGCCTGAGAATTTAAATGAGTTATTTATTTCTGGGGTTGGAGGAATACGTCAGTTAGATTGATTAGACAACCAGAGCATGGCACAGAATGAAACCAATAGCAAAGGCTCAAACAAATCTGTACCCATTCTGATTATTCATGGAGATCCTGCCTCCTGACCTTATGCCATGTTTGTGGTGTAGCTATCCTTAAACTGTATGGAAACAATTGTCCTTCACTGTTGGGGAGAAGTGCCTATGGTCTTGTTTTCTCATACTGTACACTGTACCCACCAAAGTCAAGCATGAAGTTGAATGGCTGTACATCTCACCAAGGCGAGCACCCGGAGCAGGATAGCTGCCTCCTTTTTTGTATCTGAGTTTAGCCCAGCATTGAGATACACATATATTCGTGGCAAAGTTTAACCCTTGGTTCCTCATCATGTCCAGAAGCATTTCTTATATTTTCTATTGTGTTAAAGTATGCAAAATATTTGTTTAAGCTCTTTGAGGTTTCCTCATGGCCCATTGTAACACTTGTCTCTGTCTGTAATGCAAAAGTGAATACGGCAGATGCTGGAGATCAGAGTCAAGATTAGAGTGGTGCTGGAAAAGCACAGCAAGGCAGGGAGCATCTGAGGAGCAGGAAAATCGACATTTCGGGTAAAAGCTCTTCATCAGGCATCTCCTCATCTTGATGAAGGGCTTTTGCCCGAACTTTGCCAGATGACCTGCTGTGCTTTTCCAGCACCACTCTAATCTCGACTCTGTCCATAATGTGCCTATGTTAACTTTCAAAAATTATTCCCTGTTTGTCATATCCAGAGAAAAACTTCAGTCATTTTCATATGTCTTGCTGGTTACCTTCCCGACCAATCTCTTACTCCCAATTGTCTGACTTAGCATCCTCTGAGGCCTTCGGCCTACCAGCCTTCTTCGCAACAGATCAATTTGTACGGCTCCTTTGACCTACTGTTATCTTCCATTTGTTTGGATTTAAGACTCCTGTCCTCTAGTAAAGTGCTGACAATATGAAATAGAGAAATTCAAGATACTGCAGTCATTCCTCCATTAAAGCTCCTGTCCCACAATGTTACAGTTAAATTCTTCTGATCACAAAGTCTTAGATTCAGTGCAAGCTGTTTCCCAACTGGTTTGCTGAGATATTGTTTTACAAACTACATTTTATATATTTAATGAACTTTCCCTCCCCATTGCAACAATGTTCAGACGAGACTGTAAGAGTGGAGGTGCAGAGGAATTTGTTCTGACTGTGCTGTGCGGGGGAGCACTGACGTAGACAGAAAGTTGGGACTATCACCTGTAGGTGCTTTGTGCTTTACTTTTCCTGTCCTTTCTAGGAGTTTAAACCACCTGGGGGCTGTCTCCATGTGCTCAGGAGTGTCCTACTGCTGCTCACTGCTTCTGCAAACTCCAGCCACAACAAGGCAGCTGGCCCCTTGCTCTCTCCATGGGGAGCAATCCCTCCCTTCTAGCCCCCATCACCTCGAATGTTGGGAAATGAGTCAGAAAGGGGTGGGATTGAGGGTTGGGACTGGGGTTTGAAGGCAGCCTTCTCATATCTTTATGCCATCATTCTTCCGTTTTCCCAAGGAAACTAGGACACAGCCATTCCAACTGCTGCTTGGGTCCTTTTAAATATAGGAGAAAGTGAGGATGCTGGAGATCAGAGTTGAAAAATGTGGTGCTGGAAAAGCGCAGCAGGCCAGGCAGCATCCGAGGAGCAGGAGAATTGACGCTTTTGGTAAAAGTCCTTCTTCAGGAATGAGGCTGGTGTGCCAAGCGGGCTGAGATAAAAGGGGGGGGGTGCGCTGGGAATATGATAGGTGGAAGGAGGTGAGGCTGATAGGCCGGAGAGGTGGTGGGAGCAGAGACGTTGGGAAGAAGATTGCAGGTCAAGAGGGCGGTGCTGAATCCAGGGGTTGGGACTGAGATAAGGTGGGGGGAGGGGAAATGAGGAAGCTGGAGAAATCTGCATTCATCCCGTGTGGTTGGAGGGTTCCTAGGCGGAAGATAAGGCGCTCTTCCTCCAGGCGTCGTGTGGCCAGGGTCTGGCTCTGGCGATGGAGGAGGCCTAGGACCTGCATGTCCTTGGCGGAGTGGGAGGGGGAGTTAAAGCGTTCAGCCATGGGGCGGTTGATTGGTTGGTGCGGGTGTCCCAGAGATGTTCCCTGAAACGTTCCGCAAGTAGGCGGCCTGTCTCCCCAATGTAGAGGAGACCACATCGGGTGCAGCGGATACAGTAAATGATGTGTGTGGAGGTGCAGGTGATAAATGTAGATTTCTCCAACTTCACGCCCTCTTGACCTGCAATCTTCTTCCCAACCTCTCCACCCCCACCCCCTCTCCGGCCTATCACCCTCACCTCCTTCCACCTATCATATTCCCAGTGCCTCTCCCAGCCTCCCCACCCCTTACCTTTTATCTCAGCCCACTTGGCACACCAGCCTCATTCCTGAAGAAGGGCTTATGCCTGAATCGTCGGTTCTCCTGCTCCTCGGACGCTGCCTGGCCTGCTGTGCTTTTCCAGCACCACACTTTTAAAACTTCTTTTAAATATAGAGCATTTCATGAACAGGTAGAAGCTGTCACTAGGACTGCGGGACTGGTCAGGAATCCTGGAGCAGGGATGAATTAAACCATCATGACAAAGCCCAGCACTGAAACAATGGGACCACTTGGACTTCCAAATGTGATTTCCTCATTACATTAAAATCAGGATTAATTCATAAGAAGCAGGATTTTGTTTCCAATTCCCCCAGTTAGAGGCTACGCACCTGGTTAAAATCCGGGAGAAATGTAACATTTTGCTTTTTCCTTCACAGAAGATATCTGCAGCTTGTGCACCAGCCCCTGATTGGGGTCCGTACTTGGAACAACACAGAGGGGAAAGATACAGGAAAAGGCCTGATTCAAGAGACACTTCTTATGGGGTACAGCTTCTAGCGACACCCTAAATGTGAAATTTTAGAGTAAAAATTTATTTTCAGTGGGTAAACAATTGTCCTAAAATCAACCACTATTCTAATGTACTTCCCATTGTTGTTTCAGTGGGGATCCCAAATACGGTTTCACTTTTTTAGTCTGCTGTCCATCTTTAGTTTTCTGGTTAAATCTGTTTGGGTTCTGTCCAGCTGACTGCGTCTTCTTCTCAGTTTTGTTCATTTGGCTCTAACTCAACCTTGGGTTCTCGATCTATTCCTGTGAAACAACACTACACTCAGAAGCATCCACTCGCTCCACCACCAAGGCTCAGGAGCGGCAGTGTGTATTAGATACAAGACACACTGCAGGATTCACCAAAGATCCTCAGACAGCATCTTCCAAACCCACAACCATTACCATTTAGAAGGGCAAGGGCAGCAGACATGTGGGAACACCACCATCTTCGAGTTCACTCACCATCCTGACTTGGAAATATATTTTCTATGTCACTGGGTCAAAATCTTGGAATTCCCTCCCTGAGGGCATTGTGGATCAATACCCAGCAGGTGGACTTCAGCGGATCAAGAAGGCAGCTCATCACCATCTTCTCAAAGGCATCTAGGAACAGGCAATACATGCTGGCCAGCCAGTGACACCCATCACTACAAATGAATATTAAAAAAAACTGTATTAAACTGACAATTTGTTTTCTGCTTACTGTGATCTAAACTCCTTGTGGAGCTCACTCTTTCAGACTCCAATATTGTGTGGACATCAATTCTTTTCAAGTTAACTGCTGATGGCTCTTTCTTTCTCTCTCTCTGAAGTGAATCATGTTTGAAATCAGCTCTTTGAATCTATCTCCTTCCAGTATATCCTGGTAGACTTACCCCACTTAGATGTTCTATCATGATGCTGCCTGCTCACTCGTGTTGAAGCTGTTGGACACCACAAAGAGCTGTGTGACCCTGACTGTGTCTTCAATTGTGAGATCATCTGCTCTTGCCCCAAATCTGTCCAGCTTCCTATTCATCAGCAAATCAAATATCTGACTGGGAGAATTGCTACCTTCCTCTGTAGCTTCAGGAGGATTCAGCATGGTGACCCAAGGAAAGAAATATCTGACTAAGTGCACTTTGATGCTACTGGTGACACATCCTTGAAAGTACTTCTGCGCTGTTATAAATAAATGTTCATTCACACTCTCTTAAAATGTCTGCTCTGGTGTCATTGTTGTTGTTGGATCTGGTTAATTCATACCCATTTGAGAGGTCAGACATCCTAAGGATGACAAAGGTTGGAATGGCCCAGCAATGCTCATCGTTTACAAGCAGCTCCCCCTTCCTCATCCGAGTGGTAGTCTCAGACTTCATGGATCTTTGCTGACTGCAGCCAAGGTTGACTTTAATTTGGACAACACTGAGGTTTTGAGCAATGTGCAGTGATGATGGTAGGACCCACCCTGCACAGATCACCCACACTTACATGCCCCTTGTGACTGAGAGGATGGGATCTTTGCAGGCAATGCTTTGGATGATCTTTCAGCTTTTTGAGAGAATGCACTGCCACCCAAGGCTGGGAGATGGATAACGGGCAGTTCACATCTCCACTCTCTCCTCGGACACAGTGAGCCATGCACAAAGCCCTGCCTTTCACTGGTTAAATGCTGTTCTTTCAGATGCTTAATTGAGCAGACTACATGAATTCTGTAACATCGAATCGTAATATTGAAGGTTAAAAAGAAGGTGGGCCTCCGAATTATTCCCAACATGCTGCCTTATCATGAGACAAAAACAGAAAATGCTGAAGAGACTCATTAGGTTTGGCAGCATCTATGGGGAGAAAACAGATTTAACATTTCCAGTCTGGTCACCCTTCATCAGAATTGTAACCAGCATGAGGGACTGAGAGACACATAGAGGCCATTTGCTGACTGAAACCTTAAAATCCACCCAACCTCAGTATCTTGTGATGTTCATGCCCCCTCATCACTGCCTGCTGCTTTCTCCTGAACGGTGAGATGGATCTGTAATGTACAGATACTTTAAAGTAGGGTCCTTTGAAGAAACCACACACGGTCAGTTGGATATTCAGCAACAGAAAAATTCAAGGACTGCAGAAATAACCAAGTCCACATCAGAGAATCTCTCCAGTGCAGAAAGAGACCATTCAGCCCAAACTTATCTTCCAAACAGCATCCCATCCAGAGCCAAGCCTATCCCTGTAATGCAACATTTCCCATGGCTAATCCACCCTAGCCCATACATCCCTGGACACTACAGGACAGTTTAGCATGGCCTAACCTCCTAACATCTCTGGACTGTTGGAGGAAACCAGCGTATCCTGAGGAAACCAATGCAGACACAGGCACAACATGCAAACTCCACACAGGGCTATCACCTAAGGTTGAAATGGAACCCAGATCCCTGGTGCTGTGAGGCAGCAGTGTTAACCACTGAGCCACCATGCCACTCCTGTGGGCCAATCCCAGGAGCTGTCTATTATATAGCCTAGAGGAAGTTATACATTGCGAGGATGTCCAAGCCCAGCTCATTATTCCTGGAAGTAAGTTTTGGTCAGGTTCTGTCTGGCCCTTTGGGCTTGATGGGGCATAGCTCTGTTATTGTCTCTTGGATGGTCCTGATTGTCAATTTAACCACCAGAAAGTTGCTCTGTAGGCTCTGTTGTATCCAGGACAATCCCCACTTTGTGACCTGCAGTTGTGAAAGGTATCATATACCACAATGATGCAGCATCCAACCCTTTCTGGGCTATCCTGCAGTTCTCCACCAGAGTCTTCCAATCATGAAAACCTTAGCATGGGGAGGCCTATTGTCTGTTCCACTCGGCCCTGGTAGAAGAATGACCAGCTTTGTATCTCCATTGTGCATCAGTGTGACGGTTGAATAAAGATGCCCAGAGCCATGGTTGGAAGTGGTCAGCCTTCTTTCCCAGCATCCATCACTGCATTACCTGAGGAATGAACCAGGAACCTGTGAGTTCTCTGGTATGTGTACATCATGGCGGTTCCATGTTATCTAGCTTGCACCTCCAGGATCTGGCAGCTGTGGTCACAACGGAGCTGGACCTTGATGGACTCTGGGTTGGTGAACTCTGCAGGTTGGGTGATGGGGCCCTCTCAATGTTATGTTTGGCATCATGCACCTGGTGGAAGCCAGCGATAGGTGACAAATGCACGGTCCAAGCTGTGTCACTCTCCTCAACGAGACTCAAGGATATTTGCTGCATTTTGTTGTGACATTCAGTGTCAAAATTAAGGTTTCTCTCATTTCTCCAAGGTGGCAGTCTGAGTACTCAGATCATTAGTGAAAGCCAGTATATTCTCAGTTACCTGTTGGATGTTCCATTGCAGGTTAACTCTCTATCCATCAGTGTTAATGCCTGAGACATTATACCAGTCAATCCAGGGATGAACTCTTTCAATCTCTCTGGTAGTGAAAAGTGCTGCCAGAAAAGTTGACAGAACTTCAAGTCAGTCTCTGGCATCTACACTGACTGTGTAGAGGCTGGAAAGGCCCAGACCATCTAATACGGACTCCCACTACTGTCTTTATGTCCAACACACCCTCTTGCTCACTTGTGATGCATGACTCACCAGATCATAAGCCAACACCTTTCCTTGTTGGTCTCACTGAGCTGTGTGTTTCTGAGGTGGTGGATGGTGTGCAGGAGTCCTGTGATGCTGTTTCCTCAGTGTGAGTGACCTCCTTCATCGACCTGAGCACCAACTCCTGTGGCAATCTGGAAGGGCATGCAGGAGATGAAGCAAAATTTAGAAGATGAAGCAAGGATTCCAAGACATCATATTTCAATGACAGACAGTAGCTCAATGTGAGTCAGTGCTGTTTACCACAGACTGGTGTTGTGGCGCAAAGCGCAAAGCTTACCTGGAATTTAGAACTTAAAGGTAATGGTTTAAATCTGAAATCTCTTAGAGATGGCAATAAGACCATAAGATATGGGAAGCAGAATTAGGCCATTCAGCCCATTGAATCTGCTCTTCCATTCAACCAAGGCAGGACTAATAATGTCAGTTAACGCCACTGCTGCATGCCAAGTGAGATCAGCCAATTAAGTAATGGACTGGTTGGACCCGAGGATCTGTTTCCAAGCTGTGCCACTCTGAGTTTGTGACTTAACTGGTTTGCTTAACTGCTTGATAAGAGATTGATCTGAAATCCAATCGAGTAAGGGTAGTTAATGGAATGACGCAGAATAGAAACTCTGAGAGTTTGGTGAGAGGTAAAGGAAATGCTTTTATTTTACCTCCCCATGTGCCTGCACCCTTTTTATTTCTCTATTTTTAACCTCAAGCTGACCAGGGGTTGAAAAGCTGCATGAGAGGGGTGAGTTTTTAGAAAATTCAAGGATGAACACCACAGAGGAAGCATCAGTTCATGAAATGGGAAATGGAGCAAGTGTGAGATGGGCGGTGGCCTTTGTAAGTAAAATCAGGAGTAATTTTACTGTTCATTTTGTAAAGTAAAATCTGGTTTAACAGTATTCAATGATGAAGGAAATGAATAAAAGAGAGTAAGTTAAGGGGAGATAGTGGTAATGACATTAGAATAGTAATACAGAGAACTGGCTAATCCTCTGGGATTCACATCCTACCATCAGATAAGTTTAATTGATAGATCTCACATACCGAGTTAGTCTCAGTGACTATTGTCGATTGTTACAAAAACACATTTGACTCACTAATGTTCTTCAGGAAAATAATTTGCTGTCTTTACTGAGTCTGTCCTATGTATGAGCCCAGTTCTCCAACCATGTAGTTGATTAGTTCATAACCAGCTCCAAACTTTTCTAGCCAAGCACTCACTTCAAGGGCAACAGGGATGAACAACAATTGCTGGTCTTGACAGTTATGCCCACATACCATGAAAGAATCTATAGCTTAGCGTCTGGACACATCATGGTACACTGCTACCATGGTACACTGAGCCTCCATCTGTGCAAGTCAAGATTATGTCAAAACTTATCTGTAATTTTTCAATTTTGATCCACATAGAGCTCCATTAACCAATGGAGCTGAAACAGACTGATACAGTCGTTATCATATCACTTCACAGCAGTGAGTCAGGAAACTCAGAAGATTGATGCAGATACAATGTTGAGGTCAAAATGCTGTGAAAAAGTAAATTACTAACACTTCCAGATTCTCAATTTACTATTGGCATCACAGACAGGAAACAGTCAAAAAGTTAAAATTCAGACTATAATTACTATATAAATAGAGCAGAAAAAGTCTATCTGCAGTAGTTGTAAGGAACTCAAATTGTCTAGGAGATTGTTTATCAGTTTCAGGAGCAACTTCCATTATTTTAGTGAACAAAGTTAAAAGTCACACAACACCACATTACAGTCCAACAGGTTTATTTGGAAGCACTAGCTTTCGGAGAGCTGTTCATTTATCAGGAACCTATTGAAGAAGCAGTGCTTTGAAAGCTAGTGCTTCCAAATAAACGTGTAGGACTATAACCTGATGTTGTGTGATATTTAACTTTGTCCACCCCAGTCCAACACTGGCTCCTTCACATCATATTTTAGTGAATGCATGGAGGGTTTGGCTTTGCCTTGTTTTCTGATATGTACAGCTGTAATGTACTGTCCCCTTTAAAAATTGATCTGCAGTCAAAACTGTAAATGCACTTTGATACTGAATGCTCAGACAATGATGTACACAGCGGCCAATTGGAATACTGAATCCACGAAAAGTTTAAATATTCTGGGATCTTAGATAAACTCATAACCTGTGTAAGAGTTTTGCTGGAAAAGCACAACAGGTCAGGTAGCATCCAAGGAGCAGAAAAATTGATGTTCTGGGCCAGAGCCCTTCATCAGGAAGCCCTTCTCCTGATGAAGGGCTCTGTCCCAAAACGTCAAATTTCCTGCTCCTCAGATGCTGCCTGACCTGCTGTGCTTTTCCAGCAACACGCACTCAACTCTGATCTCCAGCATCTGCAGACCTCATAACCTGTGTAAGCAGAGCTGCAGATACTTCAAATGTGGAAGAGTTACTGTACTTTGCACTGCACTTCAGAATTCTGTCACTTATTTAACCATAGTACTGTAACACTGTCTTCTTTAAGCATACCCTCTGTAACAGAAGAATCTTTCAGCAGTGACCAAAAGGTTCAGTAGAGAATTGGTTTTATCTGGGTTCTCACAGACTTATCTTCAAACACATGCTCCAAAGCACATGCTGAGTATTTTTCAAAACATTAATCAGTGGCTTCAAGTAAAGCCCTGTGAGGTACGGTTAATTTGGGGGTATTAGTTGTTGCGAATTGCAGAGCTTCTTGAGGGTTCACTTTACAAACTGATTCTGGCAAATGGGGAACTGTTACATTGTTTATTCTGTGAGTGGAAACATAACATTTGCTTTGTTTCCAGGTGGAGAAAGTCAAATCAGCCATCATCCATTCCAAACCCATTGGCTCACACCTTTACCTGGACTATTCATCCTCACACCCTCCTTCCTGTAAGGACTCCATCCCACTCTCTCAGTTACTCCATCTTTGGTCCACCGATTCTGATGCTGGCACCTTGATGCAGGGGCACCTCAGAAATGTTCACCCTTTTTCTCTAATGCAGCTGGAGTTAATAGGGCACTTAGCCATGTTTGACCCATTTCCCACACTTCACTCAATCTAGTCTGTTGTATTCGTTGTTCACAATGTGATCTCCTCTGTACTGGGGGAGACAAGTCACAGAGTGCGTCACCACCTCAAGCAACATCTACACTCTGTAAAGTAACCCTGAGCTTCTAGTTGCCTGCCAGTTCAACACACTACCATGTTCCCTGGCCAAGATCTCTGTCTCAGGCTTGCTGCTGTGCTCCAGCAAGACTATGTACAAGCTGGAAGACCAGCATCTCATTTTCTGCTTGGGAAACTCACAGCCTTCCGGATCATTATCAAGTTCAAAGATTTCACCTTTTTCATGTCAAATCACCATCGTCCTACCAGGCCATAAGACTGCCCAGTTGTTAGAGAGAGATGCTGGTGGTGGTTAAAGCTGAAGGTCATCAAACCTAAGGCGAGGGGAGAGATTGAGAAAGAGAGTCCAATATAATAACCTCAATTGAATGCATGCTGCTGACATCACTTTGCATTGCAAACCAGCCATCCAGCCAACTGAGCTACTAATGTCCTTTATTTACCTTAGGCCCGGTGAAGAAATGACTGCTTTCTGCCAAGTCGACCCATTTTCACTTTCTCATGGGCCCCATCATTAGCGTGTTTTACCTTCCCTGCCATACTATCAACCCTTCCTTTATCTAACTTTCTTTCTGTCCCTCCGGACTCGGTCAGCTTACTCCCCTGTCATCAGCATTTATACAGTTTGTTCCTCGGTACGATCAGTTCTGAAGAAGGGTCACTGGATTTGAAACATTAATTCCACTTTCTCTCCACACATGCTGCCAGACCTGCTGAGTTTATCCAACAATTTTTTAAATCAGCCATCACTTCTCTTTTCTCCAGATTGCCACCATTGATCCTATGAGGAAAGTGATGAGAATGTGGAGAGCGAGGTAACTGGTCCTTGAAGACTGTCAGTGATCGGTTCTGCAGTTGGTGTGGGCAATGTCCGGAGATTCCCATATCTGGCTTACAGAAAAGGAGGAGGTATTGTCATGAAATCCAAAATACAGGGAAGAGAAAAACACTGAGAGTACAATTAAATGGCAGAAACAGATTGCATTAAATGAACCAGATAGCAATCTAACCTGCTCACCAATACTTATGCTATCCACCATTACTCCACACTAGCACTGTGATGACGTCTCAATCATAAAGACATAGTGTCTGCAATTTAACACATATGTATAATCACTAATAGGCACTACGAAAATAACTAACCTTTGTGACAAGATGGAAGCTGATGCTGACTTCAAAATGACCAATTGGTGACTGGTAGATGACTTCACAGTTTCAGATGGTGTCAGTTGTGATTTCTTTTGGAGACTGTGGAGAGCACAGAGGACAACAGAGCACAGCATCTCAGAAAGGGCTTCAATTTCAAATATATTGTTCAGCGATGACAGATCAGCAGATATCAATCGTCAGTGATTCTTGCAATATGTTGGGTTACTAACTTGAACAATATCAATGCTTGGAACCATCTCGTTATGCATCTGTCAGCATTCAGTAGCACCCAGATGAACTACTTGTTGTGATTTATTGTTGCTTATATTGTAATGCTGCTAATGTTGCTTCACACTGGCAAAGGGCTCAAGTACCTTTTTCAGGCATGTATCAAGTGAGAAAAACAACGTTGTGTATTACAAGTAATATTCTGCTGCACTGATCCTTAAGTCTCTGTGTAATGATCCACCTCTACTCAGCATATTGTGTTAAAACTCTGATGGGATTCCTGACTCTTGACACAGCTAGACTCACTGTCTTCTTGAACTTTGCAGTATATTTTCTTACCCACTTACCTCCCCCTATCCCACACACTCATTTACCTACCATTCTACCTACTCACCTTATACACTTCTTTTCTCTCTGTAGCTTTTCAATGAGGCTTTGGGACATTTAAACCCTTCACTTACTAGAATATGGCAGCTAGTGCTGTAAAAAAGGGGAATAACTTGGTTCCTCCCAATGGTTCTGTGTTCGGGATTCAGATGGATTGAAGATACACTGCATATTTCTCCAGTGTGGACCTTTGTACGGCAGCACATAGATACAGGATAAAAATATAATTGTGACAACAAATAGCTGCTATTAATTCTGTTGCTGTCTCAGAGACTCTGCCAGATTTGTTAAATATTTCTTACATTTTCTGTTTTTTAGTTCAGATTTCCAGCATCCATTGAATTTTCCTTTTCTTACTTTGCAGTATCTATCTCATTCTATTAAAATCAGCCCTTCCTCAGTTGAGAATTTTCATAGCTGTTTCATGTTTGACCTTATCATTGAACTTGAGTACTATGACCATTATTAAATAACTGTTCACACCTCATTTGGCAGCTAACTAAATCTGACTCATTATTTATTTCTCAATCTGAATTCTTTGGAGCAGAAATTGCTGTAGAAACTCAGCTAGTCTGATACTTGCCTCTTCGTATGGAAAATTCCCCAATAACTTTTGTTTTCACATCCCACATGTCCATTTGTTTACATACATTGACATGGCACAGGAACATGACTTGAGCTTTTGTGAACATATTCTTAGCCATGTTTATCACCAAGTCTGCCTCCTGAAGTTGATTGAGCAATTCCGATAGATGCTCCAAATGTACTTCCCAAGCATGACTCAAAATCACCAGAACATTGAAGGGTAATAATTGGATAATCCCAAAATTACTTTATTAGTGTTTCAATTAATCTTTGAAATGTGGCTGGTTCCATTTTCATACTAAATGGCATACTTTAAACTGGTACAGTCCATTCATGAACACTGAGATTCTTTCACTATTTCAGAATAGAAATGTAAATTGCTTGTCCCACCTTCTCAAATACAGAATTCCAAACATGGAATAGGATATGAATCAGATTTTGTAACTGCATTGTCTTTGTGATAGTCTACACATAGTTTTGGGACCATTATTCTTGGTGAGCTCCATTCATTGCAACTCACTTCAATTATGTTGTATTTGAGCATGCATTCAGTCTCTTTTTGCATCTGTGCCAACCTTTGAGGATTAGGTCCATAAAGGTTTTGCTTTATTGGAAGAGCATTTCCTGTATCTACATCATGCATTATCAGGTTAGTACTTCCTAGCTTATTCCCACATATCTTGCGATGTGATTATAATAACTCTTTCATTTCAGTTTTCCTCTGGAAGGTAACTCATTAATTTATTCCAGTTTTTGAGAACTTCCTTGTTGCCCAAAATAATTTGAGGAATGTCCAATTCAGAGTCCTCTGAACTTGGTTCTTCACTCTGTGTTGTAACCAGTAACACATTCTCGTTTTGCTTTTCTTGCCTATCAAAATATCTTTTGAGCATATTCTCATGATACACAGCATGAGATTTCTTGTGACCTAGTGTTCTTATTAAATAATTCACTTGACTCTATATTTCCTTTTGATTTGATAAGGCTGACTAAACGTTGCCTTTAAACGTTCACCTACTACTGGGTGTAACACCAACATATTATCTCTGCTGGCAAAATTGCGACTTGTTGATTTTTTTGTCTGCTTCCTGTTTCATCACATGCTGTGCTACTTTAAAATGCTGTCTCACCAACTCATTCACTCAATTTAACCTTCCCATAAAAGTTGACACATAAAGTCGACATGTGTGATCTCTGAACTCTGACTCACCAATTTCTCCTTAACTAATTTCAGTAATCCTCTCACTTCATGCCAAAAATCTAACTCAAAAGACCAGAATTTGGTAGTTTCATTTGGTGCATTCCTATTTGCAAAACAGTGCAAATCGAATTCCTTTATCCTAATCCTCTGGATAGTCTTCACTCTCAGCCCTCAACATGGTCTCTAAAGTTTGATGCCACAGTTCTAATGTTCTCTGTCATTCTGGATGGTTCGCAGTGGACTTGAGTTGTTTTGTTCCAAAGTTATACATAACTTCCTTGAATAATTTTGATGTAAAATTTGACCCTTCATTCGATTGTATTTCTGTGGGTAGTCTGTGTCTAGTAAAAAAAAGAGTAACCCTTCCACAATTCTGTTCGCCATGATACTGCATAATGGAATGGCTTTTGGAAATCTCGTATACACATCCATTATGGTCAACAAATACTGATTTCCATATTTCATTTACGTAGGGACCATAAGCAATCAATTAAAACTCATGTAAAATGTTTCACAAATAGGGAAATGAGTAATAAGGATGTTGGTTTTATCACTGTCCAAAGTTTTGCGACATATATGACATGTCTAGCAAAAATCCACCACATTCAAATACAGTCCAGGCCAATAAGAATGTTTTTGTATTTTGGCTTGAGTTTTCCTTACCCCCAAATGCCTCCCTCCTGGCAATTTATGTGCTACCTGCAACATCTCCTTTCTATAACCCTCCTGTAATAGAACTTGATGAGCTTCTGCCATTTTTATCAGCCTGGATTTGTTATCATCTCTATTTCCTCATCAAAACTTCATTTTTAT
Source organism: Chiloscyllium plagiosum (assembly GCF_037043375.1). Taxonomy (NCBI): domain Eukaryota; kingdom Metazoa; phylum Chordata; class Chondrichthyes; order Orectolobiformes; family Hemiscylliidae; genus Chiloscyllium; species Chiloscyllium plagiosum. Next base: position 81,098,877 of record NW_028270149.1, read on the forward strand.
GATAATAATATTCTGGGATAAACTCATTTTTCTTCTGTATATACTTTTTGATGCAACTGTTTTAGTTTTTAATCTTGCTGTCATAATTCAGCTAATTTGTCTGAATTTAAAATATCCATTTTGACCTCCACATATTTTTGTTTTTTTCTCAACCATTTGATCAAATATAATTTCTGATGTTTGAACTTCCACTTCCTTATCTTTACTCTTTGATTCCTCCTCCTGTTTCCACTTGCAGCTTTGTGACCTTGACATCAAAGTTCGGAGAAATCCCAGGTTATACTTCATGTAACACCTTATTTGCCTGATTTTCCACTGGCTTTTCAACCACAGTAGGCATCACATCCACCTGTGATCCAGCTAGATGATTACCAGGGATAAGCTGTATCTCTGGAACTGAGAATTTCTTTATTGCTCCCATCATCACTTCACCACTTCTCACCACATTCTCCACCCTCACTTTATATAATCCTAGAATCCCCACAGTGTGGAAACAGGCCATTTGGCCCAACGAGTCCACATCAACCCTCGAAAGAGTAACCCACCCAGACTGATTCCTTACCCTATTATTCTACATGTCCCCTAACTAATGCACCTAACGTACACATCTCTGAACACTGTGGGAAATTTAGCATGGCCAGTTCACCTAACTTGCACATCTTTGGACATTGGGAGGAAACCGGAGCACGTGGAGAATGGAACACTCTCTTCTCACCATGAATTCCATATATTACTAGCGTTTCTGGCAGTATTCCTTCTGAAGTACATATCTCCTCAACTCTCACCATCAAAGATTGACTTGCTCCCATATCTCTTAAAATCTGAATTTCCTTTCCTGTTCCTGCTAGCATACATAAGTTAAACCTTAGCATGCAAATAAATTCTTTAAAGAGATCTGGCACTTTCTTCACAACCAACTCCTGATCAGCTTGTAAATTATTTGCATCTTATTAGTTTCCACTGTGCTTTCCTTTACCACTTCAACAAAACTCAATCGTTTATCCTGTTTTCCCACGTCTGTCTTCTCAGTGCTTTTTCTAAACAAGCAACACTACGACTTCATGTGGCCGACTTCATTCCAGTGAAAACTCCTGAACTTTTTTACTTCTCTTTCCCCCTCATGGATTTCCTTTTTACCTTCTGGTAAACTATCTTTACTTTCTTCAATGTTATCTGTTTTTCCTTACCACCTGATGATTTCTCTATTCCCTAATTTATATCCCTCACATTGAAATTGATATTGGAAGCCAAACTTTGATTTTTGAATTTCCTGATAATCTTCTGCCATTTTTGTTGCTAATCTGCCAGTCTTAACTCCCTGCTTTTCAACATGAGTTCTTACTACATCAGGAAGTGAATTTTTGAACTCCTCCAAAATTATTGTCTCTTGAAGCACGTCATATGTTTGATTTTTTTCAATGCCCTTATATACTTATCAAAATTGCTTTTTTTGGTCCTTTCAAACTCTGAACGTTTGGCCAAGTTTCTTCCCTCGATTCCTAAAACGTTGTCTTTATGCTTCTGGTACTAGCTCGTATGCATTTAAGATGGCTTTTTTCACCTCATTGTACTCCCCAGGTGCCTTCTCTGATAGTGATTCAAATACCTCATTGGCTGTACCTACCAACTGTGTTTAGATCAATAATACCCACATGGTCACCGGCCATTTCAAATGTTGAAACACTTTCGCAAATGAAATGTAAAAGGCTTCTACATCCTTATCGTCAAATTTAGACATCACTTGGACATATTTAAACAGATCCCCACTGGGCCTTTGGCTACAATGGGATTGCTCTCCATCACTGTCCTCTTCACAACTCCTACCTTTCAATTCTACCTCCACCATTTTAAGTCGACTTTGAATTTTCAGTTCCAACCTCTGAAGTTCAAAAACTCTCTCTTTCTCTCTTTCTCTATTTCTTCTCTCTGTTTGTCCCTTTCATTGCTCGGGCTTTCCTTGCTTTTTCTTTTTGTTCTGCTTTTAATCATAATTCAAAAGTGTTTTATTTCCTTTTCTCTTTCTTTTTGTTTTGCCTGTAACTCAAGCTGCTTCATTTTCAATTGAATTTCGCCATTTCAGTGGTATTCCTGGCAACTGTAAGTGCTGTGCGATTGCCACACTTTTTTCCCTTTCCTCACAGACTCAGGCAACCCAAGTTCTAGGTTGTTTGCCCATTGCCTTGATCACTTTCTGTAAAACTCCTGAAGTGACTTCTTCCACCCGCAGGATACTCTTAGTAACTGAAAGAGTCATTACTATACGAAGCAACCCGTATTTAAATCAATCAAATGCAACACCTGAAATTAAAACGCCAACACTCACCATTGCTTTTGAATCCAATTATCCTGAATCCAATTATGCTGAATCCAATTAGAGATTTTGATCCTGACAGGAACCTTCAATTTATTATGAGCCAGACCAAACCCTCTCAAAATATTAAGAAAATAGCCTCGACCTTGACTTTTTCTTATTTTAAAGGCAAGTGTTGTGTTCTAGATGCAATTTAATGGGTCAAACTACCAGTCTTGAAGCAAAGCACACTTTATTCATACATTATCATTAAAATAGACAATAGGTGCAGGAGTAGGCTATTCTGCCCTTCGAGCCAGCACCACCATTCATTATGGTCATGCCTGATCATCCTCAATCGGTATCCTATTCCTGCCTTATCCCCATAACCCTTGATTCCACTATCCTTAAGAGCTCTATCCAACTCTTTCTTGAAGGTATCCAGAGACTTGGCCTCCACAGCCTTCTGGGGCAGAGCATTCCACACACTCACCACTCTCTGGGTGAAGAAGTTTCTCCTCAACTCTGTTCTAAATGGCCTACCTATCCCTTATTTTTAAACTGTGTCCTCTGGTTCGGGACTCACCCATCAGTGGAAACACGCTTCCTGCCTCCAGACTGTCCAATCCTTTAATAATCTTAAACATCTCAATCAGATCTCCTCTCAGCCTTCTAAACTCAAGGGTATAAAGCCCAGTCACTCCAATCTTTCAACATAAGATAGTCCCACCATTCTGGGAATTGACCTCGTGAACCTACGCTGCACTCCCTCAATAGCCAGAATGTCTTTCCTCAAATTTAGATTAGATTAGATTACATTACAGTGTGGAAACAGGCCCTTCAGCCCAACAAGTCCACTCCGCCCCGCCGAAGCGCAACCCATCCATACCTCTACATGTACCCCTTACCTAACACTACGGGCAATTTAGCATGGCCAATTCACCTGACCTGCACATCTTTGCTCTGTGGGAGGAAACCGGAGCACCCGGAGGAAACCCACGCAGACACGGGGAGAACGTGCAAACTCCACACAGTCAGTCACCTGAGGTGGTAATTGAACCCAGGTCTCTGGCGCTGTGAGGCAGCAGTGCTAACCACTGTGCCACCGTGCCGCCCTTTTCGGGACCCTCTCCTGTGCAGTGCAGTGCCCAGGACTGGATACAATAATCCAGCTGAAACTGAGGCAGTCTTTAAAAAATATTCACCATAACCAATTTGGAGACCAAAACTGCACACAATAATCCAGGTACGGTCTCACCAGGGCCCTGTACAGCTGCAGAAGAACCTCTTTGCTTCTATACTCAATTCCTCTTGTTATGAAGGCCAGCATGCTATTAGCTTTCTTCGCTGCCTGCTGTACCTGCATGCTTGCTTTCATTGACTGATGTACAAGAACACCTAGATCTCGTTGTACTGCCCCTTTACCTAACTTGACTCCATTTAGGTAGTAATCTGCCTTCCTGTTCTTGCCACCAAAGTGGATAACCACACATTTATCCACATTAAACTGCATCTGCCATGCATCTGTCCACTCACCTAGCCTGTCCAGGTCACCCTGTAATCTAACATCCTCCTCACATTTCACCCTGCCACCCAGCTTTGTATCATCAGCAAATTTGCTAATATTACTTTTAGTACCATCATCTATATCATTAATGTATATTGTAAAAAGCTGCGGTCCCAGCACTGATCCCTGCGGTACCCAACTGGTCACTGCCTGCCATTCCGAAATGGAGCCATTTATCACGACTCTTTGTTTCCTGTCAGCCAACCAATTTTCTATCCAAGTCAGTATTTTGCCCCCAATACCATGCGCCCTAATTTTGCTCACTAACCTCCTATGTGGGACTTTATCAAAGGTCTTCTGAAAGTCCAGGTACACTACATCTACTGGATCTCCCTTGTCCATCTTCAGAGTTACATCCACAAAAAATTCCAGATGATTAGTCAAGCATGATTTCCCTTTCATAAATCCATGCTGACTCTGACCTATCCTGTTACTGCTATCCAGATGTGTCGTAAATACAACAAAGGAAATAAGTAATTTGAATAAATTAACACTATTGGAAAATTTCACAGAATAATAGATTAATTCACTACTAAACAGTAACTGTGCCAATATAGTAACGTCCCATAAACATATCGTTGGCAAAGGCGAATTCAATCAAATAGATTGTCTCATGCAATTCTAGCAGCAGGAAGAGAACTCCCAGCTTTTAGCTGAGAGAGGAGAAACAGCTTCAGGACCCCAACAAGTGCTATTGGAGTTCCATTAAATATTGTGACAACTTAGAAGACAATTTCGCTAAGTTAAGTGAAAGTCCGACTAAGAGGATATGATTTAGGACTCAAAATGTTTTGAGTTGTGGGCTGGGGTGGTTTGGTGGTGGGTATTGTGCAGGTCTCAGGTTAACTGAAGTTTTTTGATCAGGGTTGCAATGAGGATTTGTTAGTAAAGCAACAATAGCCATTGAATCTTCAGGCATAAATAGTTTGAGGAGAAAGTGAGGACTGCAGATGCTGGAGATCAGAGCTGAAAATGTGTTGCTGGAAAAGCACAGCAGGTCAGGCAGCATCCAAGGAGCAGGAGAATCGACGTTTCGGGCATGAGCCCTTCTTCAGGAATGGTTCATAAATAGTTTGAAATAACATTGATAAATGACAGTATGATCTGATATTCAAATTACATCAATACAAGCAATTTGTGCAATTTAGTTCTTAAGCTCAGTGTGATAGCCCTGGCTCTCTAGGCTTCCAGTATAGTGATAGGAGTTACCAGTTTCACAGGAGCATTATAAAGTTTGAAGGGAAACTGTTCCACTTTTATACTATTCAGTACATTGCCCAGCATTTAGTCATGGTACCTCACAACCTTCCTTACAGACGGAACATTTTACACAGCAGGAAAATAAAAGATTGCTCACTTCTCCAACCTATTAGTCTTTACATGTTTCCATAATGCTAGCTTCCATGATGGCCTTGCATGTCAGGTTGTGGCAGTCTTGGAACCAGCCTGTGTCCTTGCTGCAGATATTCCTTGGGCTTGTATCCTATCACTAGCCATCTTCACTGATGTTTCATTTATAAACTTGCCCAAATTTTTAAAAAATGTAAATAATATTTTGTATCAATACATTTATGGCCATCTCCATAGCACAAATCTGGCATTGAATTGACAATATTATTTAATGGTGACCCAGGATGGATTCATAAAGGAAAAATTTCACAATAGTGAATGCTTTGAGAGTGGTCTCCTGGTTAAAATAGAGGGACATTTATCCTCTCCTTACAGCACAGTTAGTTTTACCATATCACATGTACCCATAATTCAGGCTTTGGTTTGGCTTTCATTGTGTATCCTGAGATTGCTGCACAGTTGCTGTGGGCACCTTTATGGTCCATTTTATTTTCCTCATGCTGTTCACATTGGCAATCTGTTTGCCCCTTTAGGTAAGAATAACATTTTTAAATCATTCTCTTTTATGGATTGGAATTACAATAGAAGATAATAAACTACGCTTGGTGAATAATTGGATAAATGTCCAAACTACCTGTGTATCAATTCTCTGCTCATCGTGTTAGTGGAGAATGGGACTGCTTTAAATGAGCCAAAAGTTACATTTAAGTTCAGAGGAAATCACCCCAACATTTGGAAAAGCTTACAGAAAATTTTCTGTTTATTCTATTCCTGAAAATGTATTACAAAAATTAGTTGAAAATTTTCAATTTTCAATATATTTACCAAAGCAATAAAGTTTATACAAATTGGAGGAGGACATCACTCACCCACCTCAGTTAGCTGTTCCACTGTTGCTTTATAAACAGCTTTTAACTATCCAAATTGAACTTTCTTTGTGTTCTCATTGTTCCTTTTCACTTTTTTACCTAATTTCCTTTTGAAAAATGTAATAGCTTGGTTTGTTTTTGTTACTGAAATGCAGTGTAAGGAATGACCTGCCGGAGGAAATGGCGGTTACTAGTCTGATTGCAACATTTAAAAGGCATCTGGATGAGTATATGAATAGGAAGGGTTGGAGGGATATGGGCCGGGAGCTGGCAGGTGGGACAAGATTGGGTTGGGATATCTGGTCAGCATGGGCAAGTTGGACCGAAGGGTCTGTTTCCATGCTGTACATCTCTGACTCTGTCTCTGACTCTGTTCACAAGTTGCTGAAATTTCCTGGCCAGTACACAACCTCACATGCTGTCCATCTTGTTTACTCAATCTCCACATGTTTCCGGTATAACAGTTTCATGATAACCTGGTGCAATATGCTATTTTAGTGTTTTTGAAGATTTCAGTTTATTTAGGAAGACACTGCACTTAAGCTGAGAGAAGACTTTGTTTCTTTTAGCTTTTAGCCTCACAGATCACCCAGGATTGATTCCAGCCTTGGGCGACAGCCTGTGTGGAGTTTGCAGGTTCTGTCTGTGTCTGTGTGGGTTTCCCCTGGGTGCTCCAGTTTCCTCCCCAGTCCATAGATGTGCCGATGCTAAATTGGCCATGCTAAATTGTCCATAATGTACAGGGATGTGCAGGCTAGGTGTGTTAGCCATGTTAAATTGTCCAGAATGTACAGGGATGTGCAGGCTAGGTGGATTGGCCATGCTAAATTGTCCATAATATACAGGGATGTGCCGGTTAGGTGGGTTAGCCATGCTAAATTGTCCATAATGTACAGGGATGTGCAAGCTAGGTGGGCTAGCCATGCTAAATTTTCCATAATGTACAGGGATGTACAGGCTAGGTGGGTTAGCCATGGGAAATGGAGGGTTCCAGGGATAGGGGGAGGGATGCTTTTCTGAGGATCGGTGTGGGCAGAAGGGCCTGTTACCACACTGTAGGGATTCTATGTTTTTATTGCAGGAAGATGCATTTGACTCTTTAGATCAGAAAGTAAGTAGTTGGTTTTTTTTTCTTAAAAGAGAGAACTTTGCAGAACTGATATTTTCCACCTATTTGTTGTTTCATTTGCAGACCTAAACTTGCACAAACTGGTGCTGTCAGTTTATCAAATGCTTTGAAGTCCAGGTCTGCCTGATCTTTAATGACGTTTCCAAGTGTCCACCACTGAGAACGAGGATAATTTCTTAACAGTGAGTGCTCATTACCATTGTGCTGCCATCATGATTGATCACTTAATTGGGCCCTTGCTGTTTGTATCTGATGATGTCATGCTTATATTAGCTCTTGTAACATAAGAACCAGGCATGGGTAAATTAAATTGGAGAATGTATTCGGCATTTATTACAGTTCCTGGTATACAGTCACAGAGACTTCAGTGTCTCAGCTGAGTTACTTGGTTACAAGCAGTTAAGACACTTGCATCTGCACATCATGCTTCAAATAATCCCAGTTAAAGTGGAGTTTGAGACCTTTATACCCTTGCTCATGATGTTATCATTGTGACGCAGTTTTTTCGATTGCAGGAATCCAGTGTGGAAATTGAATGATTAACTAAGCAGAGATTCTCAGGTATCTTAAAACATGGTTATACCCCTTGTGAAACACTGTGAGAGGCTGTTTTCTGACTGGGCAAGAGTCATTAATTAATGAGAAGTTCAAGGACTTTTGGAAAACAACAGTGTCCTCAATGTTTGCATCCAATTCTTGTGCAAGTGCAAGAATAATTCATTGATGTCTGAAAATGGACCAGAAGGAACTGCCTTTATCTGGATTCTCACAGAATGATATTCAGACAAACCATCCAGACGACATGGTATGTATTTCAACAAAACTATAAAACCTGTTTTAGACAATGAGAGATACTGCTGATTTGTAGATTTTGGTTGTCGTGAACTGTACACTCTCTGTGAACTTCTGGCTGTTTATAATCTGCAAGACATTGCTGCAAATTGGAGAACAACACAGTTTTCCTATAGTTGTGAGGAGTGGTGACAGTACATCTCGCTTGAGATCTCGTTTGGAGAAAGACTAATTTCTGAGCTTGCCATTTCCATTCTTTCTCCCAAGATACTACCAATGAACATGGTGCTGTGGGTGATGAGAATGTGGAGCGGGGTAACTGGTCTTTGAAGACTGACTACTTGATCTCAATGATTGGTTACGCTGTAGGTCTGGGCAAAATCTGGAGGTTCCCTTACCTGGCTTATAGAAATGGAGGAGGTACTGTAGACAAATTTAAAATATTGGAGAGTGAGCAGGCAGAGCTAAATGGGTCAATTCATCGATTTGTACAGAATGTTGATATTCAGGAAATAGCAAATGTTTATTGCACTAAAAATAATACAGTAAATAATACAGGGTTAAACAATTAATGTGAAGTGAATTCAATCCCACAGCCAACAAATTTGCCAAATTTTTCTTCTGATGTGAGAGATATGTCAAGGTGATACTTCAGAATTAGCCACGCGATGCATCAATTCAATGCTATTTATAAACCAAAATAAATAGTTCATTTATTAATTTATATTTTCAAGTGATATTATGTGGAATGTATGAACCATCCAGATCAGATATATTAACTGCGCATTGTGTGAAATCCTCAGAATAGCAGGCTCCTCAGCCAGGCCCTGGGTTCAGGCTTGTACATTATCATCAAACCTGCTCGAATCAGGGCTCTTCACAACCCACACCATTGGATTGATGGAGACCAAGGGCCGATATGTAAAATAATGTCATGACATGATTATATAAAGAGACAGGGCAAGATATTTGATTAACGTTAGAAATTCACAAAGTGGCCATTTGAGTACAACTTCGTGTATGTTGTAGAAAATTAAAATTGCAGCTGAAAGTCAACCATCTCAGTAGATTGCTAGATATGCAGATTTCTCCAGCTTTCTCATTTCCCCTCCCCCCACCTTTTCTCAGTCCCAACTCTCAGACTCAGCACTGCCTTCTTGACCTGCAATCTTCTTCCTGACCTCTCCGTCCCCACCCCCTCTCCGGCCTATCACCCTCACCTTAACCTCCTTCCACCTATTGTATTCCCAACGCCCCTTCCCCAAGTCCCTCCTCCCTACCTTTTATCTTAGCCTACTTGGCACACCCTCATCATTCCTGAAGAAGGGCTTATGCCCGAAACGTCGATTCTCCTGTTCCTTTGATGCTGTCTGACCTGCTGCGCTTTTCCAGCAACATATTTTTAAGCTCTGATCTCCAGCATCTGCAGTCCTCACTTTCTCCTAGATACGCAGACAGACAGACAAAACATGCATTCATAGAGATTTCAGGATTAATTTTAACCCAGCCTACACAGTGGAAATGTGGAGTTTCAGCTTGAATTTATGATTTTATCCACACTTTCTACTATTTTCCAGGTGTATTTCTTATTCCCTACGCTCTCATTCTGGCACTTGTTGGGATTCCAATGTTTTTCTTGGAATGTTCTCTAGGCCAGTTTGCCAGCCTCAGACCTATTGGAGTGTGGAAAGTTGTACCAATATTCCAAGGTTAATGTTTATTTTTCAAAATAGTCATAAAAATCTTAAATAAGTCATGCAATAAGTCAATGTCAACTTCTTACACAAATATTGTAAAATCTTCCTTTCTGGTCGATGTTTAAATTGGACTTGCTGATGTAATGTCTGCACTCTGATCTGCCGTGCACATTACAAAGTGCTGAAGATGGTATTTATTACCAAGACTGGGAATGTGTGATTATCACCAGCCACAATGATGATGATGTCCCAAAGAGTTAGTGAGAAGGAATCTAAAGATGAAGACAGGGATCATCATTCTTGTAACCAAGACATAGAATTCTAAATTAATCAACATTTCCTGTTTAATACAAAGAGCCTTTAAAGTCTCTACTGTTGGACATTGAATGTTGAAGCAGCCAATACCGACCAAACACAACAGACATGTCCTGAAAGGTGTGGTCAACCAGGGCAGTCTCCCTGCTCTGTACTGTGCCCACTGAAAGAAAATCCAATTTGATTGAATGACCAGTCAAACCCATGTCAAATACTTTATTTCAAATCAATAGCTCACAATCTAATCTTCTGTTCTTTCATCTGTTTTCAGGTGTGGGGATTCTATGGTCCTTCTGATTCCAATTGCCAATATCATTGGCTCCACTCTGTCCTGCCTGTTTGCTTCCTTTCAATCACCCCTGCCATGGGCAGATTGCATCAGTTGGTGGGGATTAGAGGAAACATGCAGCAGGACCCCCAAAGGTACGTTGTTCACTTCTGTTGGGGGCTTGTACACACTGACTGTTCATTGTTCATTCTGTCAGTCTGAGTGAGGGAGAGAGATGGACAATAGTTTCAGTGACCATCCTCATTGTGACCATACAGCAGAAAGACTCGGATAGAAAGCAGCAGCAGGAATCATGGCTCTGAGTCACTGGAATAGCAGGACAGTCAGTCAGAAATAAATAGTGAAACATCAGAATTTGTCAGTCTTTGATAAAGTTGTTCATATGTCTTTTATTCTTTCACCTTGTCAATAAGTCTGTCTTGTGTTCTTTCTGACTAAGTTCATTGTCTGTATCTCTCTAACATCCCAGCACTGTGACTCACATTGATTCTCTTCCCTATCTCTGTGTTTTGTGCAGGTATCATTTTCTCAACTTTTTCTCCTCTTCTGGGTTTTTTCCAAACATCTACTATCTCATATATATTTCTTATACCATCTGACTCTATGACATACTCAGTTTTTATTGTTATTTAAAAGCCTTGTTTCTTTCACTTTCATCTCACCTCCCACACTGACACTGTTTCACTCCGAAAATCTAACATTGTTATCAAGGATTACTTCTGTTTGAATTGGCAAGAGTAAGTCTGAAATCTTGAGATGAGTCCATTTAAAATTTTTGAAGTAGAGGACATTGAACATTTCTGAAACAGATTTGAAACAAAATTTCCTTTTGCACAGACTGTGACTGTGGGTGCTCCCTGACTATATATGGAGTTGGGAGATAGTGAGGACTGCAGGTACTGAAGAAGTCAGAGTCGATAAAATGTGGCCCTGGAAAAAGCGCAGCAGGTCAGGCAGCATCTGAGGAGCAAGAGAGTCAATGTTTTGGGCTGAACCTTTCATCAGGACTAGGGAGAGGGAAGGGTGCTGAGAAATAAATGGTGGAGGTGGGGCTAGGGGAAAGATAGTTGGGATGGCAATAAGTGGGTGAAGGTAGGAGGTGATTGTGATAAGTCAGTGGGAAGTGTGGAGTGGATCGGTGAGAAGGAAGACGGACAGGTAGGTCAGGTCAAGAGGGTGGAGCTGAGTCAGAGAGTTTGAATCTAAGATGTGGTGGGGAGAGGGGAGATGTAGAAAATGGTGAATTCAATGTTGAGGCTGTGTGGTTGTAGGCTTCTGAGGCGGAAGATGAGGTGTTCCTCCTCCAGTTTTGGGCTGGCCTTGTTTAACGGTGGAGGAGACCCAGAACGGACAAGTCATCTGGGGAGTGGGAGGGGGATTTGAAATCGATGGCTACAGGAAGGTTGGGTTTGAAGGTGCATACAGGCCAGAGGTGTTCCCTGAACATTTTCACAAGTTTGCGGTCGGTATCTTCGATGTAGAGTAGATCACATTGAGAACAATGGCTGCAGTAAATGGGGTTCCAGGATATGCAAGTAAATCTCTGCCAGATTTGGAATGCTCCTTTGGGACCTTGGAAGGAGGTGAGAGGGGAGATGTTGGTGCAGTTTTTGCACCTCTTATGCCGGCTGGTGAAGGTGCCAGGTGTGGAGAGGGGTTTGTTGAGTAGTGTGGACCTAACGAGGGAGTCATGGAGGGAACGGTCCCTGCAAAACACAGGTAGGGGTGAGAAGGGAAATATATTTTTGGTGGTGGTGTCTGACTGTAGGTGGTGAAAATGACAGAGGATGATATGCTGAATTTGGAGATTTGTAGGTGGAATGTGAGAACCAGGGGATTCTATCCTTGTTCCAGTTGGGGCAAGTGGGGTTCGAGGGCGGAGGTGTGGGAAATAAAGGAGATGCAATTGCAGGCTTTATAGACAACAGGGGAGGTGAAAGCCCCATATATGAAGTCTGTTTCCTTTCCTATATTTACATCAGAGATTGCTAATAATTCTTGTCATTTTAATCATCCATCACTCAATGTCACACATCACCCACAGTCACAGTCTGTACAATACAGTCAGGGATCACCTTGACCGTATTGGTTATGGTGAATTTTTTTTTAAAGACTGCCTCAGTTTCAGCTGGATTATTGTGTCCAGTCCTGGGCACTGCACTGCACAGGAGAGGGTCCTGTAAAGGCTGATGGGAATGTTTCCAGGGATTGAGGTTCAGACGCCTAGATAGATTGACAAAGCTGTGACAGTTCTCTTTCAAGATGAAAATGTTGAGAGGAGATTTGGCAAAGCTGTTCAAAATTATGAGGGGTTTGGACAGAACAGCTAGACAGAAACTGTTCCAATTGGCCAAAGGCTCAAGAATCAGAGAATTAAATTTATTGTCACGTGTACCAAGGCTCAGTGAAACGCTTTGTCTTACGAGCAATACAGGCAGATCACAGAGTGAAGTAACATAGATAAGTAAATAATATGTAAACAGCGGCAAAAATAAAAACACGGGTACAGCTGAATGTTAAGTATTTGTGAGTCCATTCAGTATTCTAACAGTTGGGTAGAAACTGTTTTGAAACCAGCTGGTGCGTGTGTTCAGACTTCTGTACCTTCTCCCCGATGGTAGAGGTTGTAGAAGAACATTGCCAGGATGGGATTGATCTTTAAAAATGCTGGCGGCCTATCCTTGACAGCGGCCTGGTAGATGGATTCTGTAGATGAGAGGTTGATCTTTGTGATTGTCCAGGCTGAGTTTACCACTCTCTGTAACTGTCTCTAATCTTGAATGGTACAGTTGCCATACCAGGTAGTGATACATCCAGACAGAATGCTCTCGATGGAACACGTATAAAAGTTGGCAAGGGTATTCGCCATCGTGCCGAATTTCCTCAACTGACTGAGGATGAAGCTATTTGGCCTTTGTAACCAGTGCGTCCACATGAAGAAGTCAAGATTTAAACAGATGGTGACATGACTGATGAAACTATGTTAAATAGTTCCTCAGCAAAAGATAGATTATTACATACACAGTTCAATGCCTGAGCAACTAATGAAACATATCACATACTTACCTCACATAATCTGATCAATATCTCTCCTAGGCCCCTTACAGTATCCAGATCCTGACCAGAGAACCTGCACCCCTCCCACAGCCCCCACCACAACTTCCTCTGGAGACCTGACACCACCCCTGAACTTTGATGATGTCAAACTTGGCCCCATCCTCCCGCTCACTGTTACTGTTGGATCTCCCATATCCCCTCCCCCACCATTCCCTTTTCCCCAATGTCACTGCTGCTGGAACTGACCCCCAAGACTGCCCCCTTCCCTCTCCACAAGTTCTCGCACCAACCCCAACCTCCCTTAAAGACTATATTATTTAGCAGGATTGTTGCTATCCTGCACCATCGTTCCTTACCCACTTGACACCCTACCTCTACTCAGTTGTCACCGTATCCACCTGGCATTCTGGCACCCTGCTCCAATCCACATGGCACCCTCCTTCTATCACCCATTTAGCTGCCACCCTCCTTCTATCAGTCTAGCACCTCCCCTTCCCTGCACCCTAACACACATTTACCTTTTGAACTTACTGTTTGACCGCAGCTGTTAAAGTGGCTGTCAGGAACCTTAAAGTGTCAGAAGACAGCAGCTGCCTGCTGTGAAAAAGGTCATGTTTTGCCTTCCTCAGGTAGGCTCTGTGCTGTGAAAGAACTGTCAGAGTGAAAATGTGCCTCCATATTTCTGAGAGAGTCCTGAGTTGAATCTCCCGCTCAGAAATGTGGATCTCCATTCATTTATTCTGACAGAAAGAGGAGTGGTGAAGCCAGGTGTGTGAGACTCCCCTTCCCTGGCAAATCCAGCTCATTATAATCCTTAAAGTCTTCTACAATAACTACTACCGAATATTTTTGATGAAACTTTTTATACTGTAAAATTTTAATTTGATTTTATGATTCCTCATATGACAGACTTTGTCAAACAAGAGAACAAGCAGATTGAACACCAGAGCTGGACTGTGCTGAGAGTGAGTGCACGGACTGTACCTCTGTGTTCCAATCTATGCATGACCTTACCCTTGTAATCAAAATGATTAACTGATTCAGTCAGAGTGAAACAGTGACCCTGGTTATACTGAAATGGAATGCAAAATTTAAATGTAATATTGAAACACATTCCACATTCCACATCGTGGGCGGCACGGTAGCACAGTGGTTAGCACTGCTGCCTCACAGCGCCAGAGACCCGGGTTCAATTCCCGCCTCAGGTGACTGACTGTGTGGAGTTTGCACGTTCTCCCCGTGTCTGCATGGGTTTCCTCCGGGTGCTCTGGTTTCCTCCCACAGTCCAAAGCTGTGCAGGTCAGGTGAATTGGCTATGCTAAATTGCCCGTAGTGTTAGGTAAGGGGTAAATGTAGGGGTATGGGTGGGTTGCGCTTCGGCAGGTCGATGTGGACTTGTTGGGCCGAAGGGCCTGTTTCCACACTGTAATGTAATCTAATCAAAAAAAATTTCCAGACCCATTCTGCAATCTCACTCTGAATGATGGATGTTTTGAAATCGTTAATACAACATGGCTGCAGACAAACAATGAAAGTTGTCCAAATGGATCAGAAATCTCTATTCCTCACCAGGGCCCGAGTGAGCAATACTGGGAGTAAGTACATTGCTGCACATAGCCACACCGATAACCTGCACAGCTGTAATTCCTCTTTCGATGGTTATTTAGTGAATGTCCTGTTTAAGGTTGAAACTTTATTGCTGGAACAGCACAGCAGGTCAGGCAGCATCCAGGGAACAGGAGATTCGACGCTTCGGGCACAGGCCCTTCTTCAGCAATGTCCTGTTTAATGAAATGGAAGCTGTTTGAGTTTGATAGAGAGGCTACTTACATCACAAACCTGTCACAAAATAGCATCATTGGCAGGGACCTTTTGCTAGTTAACAGCCCTCTGGTTTCAAAACCCTGCTTTTGACAACATTTATATCACAAAAGATTTAATTGAAAAAACTTATTCATCAAGGAAAATATTCACCACCAGAATTCCTAAGCATTTAATGTTTGAAATTATCAACGATCAATGTCCCTTTCTCTGCTTTTAATTGTGATATTGTCTTGTATTTAACATATAGGCCTGGGAATTGCATTTAGATTAACTGTCTGGAAGTAGATACCATATTGAACAAAATGAAGGAACGAAGTTCACTGGGAGACATAGTGATTAAATCAAATAGTTTTAACAGTGCAAAGTGAGGCAGTCAGTGAAACTCTGTCACAAACTCCTTCAAATCAAATCCCCTCTGGTCAACAACATTAGCACTCACTGTTAAAACAAAGATCTGTGTTGAAAGGCAATAGGAAGAGTGAGATAGATCAGAGAGAAGATCAACTCTCCTCTAACCTCTTAGGAACAATTTTTAAAAACCACAGGCAAACTTTATGATGTTCAAATCTACATATATTTACTTCGGTGCTTTGTATCTAATCGTTAAAATGGGCGATGAATTTTATCCTAACACAGATGCTGTCTATATTTTCATTTCCTTCAGTAAAGTGGTTTTACACCGTTCCAGTTCAATAGATGAGACTGGGGAGATAGTCTGGTATTTAGCCCTCTGTCTGCTTCTGGTCCGACTGATAGTTGGGGCAGCGTTATCGAAGGGAATTAAATCATCAGGGAAGGTAAATGATTGTGATGAATACAGTTATAATTAGTGACTAAGTTTGAATTTCTGAAACAAAGAAATTAGAATTTATAAATCATTTGTGAAGGGGCTGGTTTATCTCCCAGGTGATGAGGAATAATCATGGGGAGAAAACAATATAATGCTCAACAGCTCATCTAGCCTCATCCTGTAAGAGGATACCACAACATATCTGACATTCCAGCATAAAGTTACCCACCTCACCTCCAGTAGTTACTAAAGTTGCAGAAATATGTTGCTAGCCTTGTCGCAGTTACTGTGGGTAGACTCTGTTCGGGGTGTGAGCCACGTGGCCTACGGTGAGATTTAAGGCAGAATTCTGACATGGTCCATCTCCATCAGGAACAACTCGCTGATCTTTTATGAATTTGTTGAATGTTGAGGTGTGTTTCTAACTAGGCAGTAAGGGGTACTGTAACTTGTTTAGTGCCTTATTGATGACACAAATTGCTGATTAATATCCCGTCTCCTATCTTACCATACACGCCAAGCAACCAAGATGTTGTGAATTCTTGGGCTAGAAGCCAGAGTGAGTACCTGGCAACTTCAGGTCACTACTGACTGTGCACAGCTTCCATGTTGCTCATCATCAAACACCACAATCCATGGGCCCTCACCCACAAACATTGGCAGCTAGTATTTACCAACACTTTGTGACCATCATGGGATGAGGTGAGGCTCAGAGGGTAATTAAGAGCCAACCTTATTGCTGTGTGTCTGGAGTCACATGTATATCAAGACCAGGCAAGGATGGCAGATTTCCTTCCCTAAAGGGCATTAGTGAATGAGATGAATTTTTTTCAAACAATTGACAATGGATTCATGGTCATCATTATGTTCTAAATTCCAGATTTTTGTTAACTTTAAATTCCACTATCTGCTGTGGTAGGATTTGAACCTACATTCCCAGAACATTACCTTGGTCTCTAATATTGCAGGGATAATATCACTAAGCCATTGTCTCCCCAGGGTGTGAGACATCTCTCACTGTGTAGAGGAATGTGTGCAGCCCTCATCTGCAGGGTATTCCTCCACTGACTGTGCTCACAGCTAAGAACCTCCTTAGCCCAGTTATGTACGTAGTTTGTGACAACTAGCTACTTCTAAGGAGCAATAGGGGCCCTGTATGGTATCTTTAGGTCATGCACCCACAAATACATCAGGACAATGAGTAATGCCATCTGTGCCCCAACAATGAGGCTTGTGTTGTCACCCAGGCAATAGGATTCGGGAATAGAGTTCAGATATTCGCAAGAAACAAGGTGTCATTGACTGCGCACATGTGGCTGTAAGAGGGCCATATCACAACATTGTGGAATTGGTGTCTATTCCATTAATGGTCAGGTGATCTCTGAACACTGTTACTGTTTCCTGGAGTTATGTACCTGTTACCTTGGTAACTGCTTCATTACTTTCCCAGTACGTTGACAACTGTTTCAGTGTCACCTCTTCCTCTCAGCATGACCTGAAAAGCTGCATTCATTTTGTATCCAATTTCTACCTTCCCAACCTGGTCCAACTCTGAATCTTCTCTTCTCTTTTGCACCCTCTGTGATTTATGGAGCTAGGCTTTCTAAAGTTCACTTGAAAGCAACAACTCTCACAGCTGCCTTTGTCTATGTTCCTCACATCCTGCTTCTGTCTCTGTCACATTGATCTGATGTTGCAACTTTTCACACCGGCACTTCTGATGTCATTAACTTTTACTGAGAACATGGGTTCCCAAAAATGGCCATATCCTACTCTCTGTTCTATTTTCCTTCAGTTCTTTTGACAGGTCAATGACCTGAAATGTTAACTCTGTTTCTCTCTCTCTCTGCAAGTATTAGTTAACTTGCTGAGAACCTCCAATACTTCGTTTTGATTTTATTTCCCAATATCCAGCATCTGCAGTGTTTCGCTTAAGTAACTGTAAGGATCTCTATTATATCATTACAAGCCATATGGGCATTGTTGGCTATACAATCTTTTGCTGGTCATTAATATTTACCCTTGAGCTGTCTCCTTGAACTGCTGTAGTCGAATTGGTGTCGGGACACCCTCAGTAATGTTAGGGAGGGAGTTCCAGGATTTTGACCCAGCGACACTAAAACAACAGTGATATATTTCCAAATCGGGATGCTGAGGGCCTTGCAGGGTAAATTGCAAGTGATGTTGTTCCCATGTATTTGCTGCCTTTGTCCTCCTTGATGGTAGACATCATAGATTTGGAAAGTGCTGTCTATGGAACTCGGTGAGTGGTATACATAGCTGCCACATTGCACAAGTGATAGAGGAAATAAGTATTTAAGATGGAGGATGGGAAAAATGTCCAACTTTTTAAAAGGTTTATTGTCTCAAACAGCATTTCCCATCGAGATGATGTAAAAGATCACATAATAGAGACATATAAGAAGAAGCTGCATAGCTTCCACTGAGTTAGCCATATCTCTGGAAAGCTGTATATAGTTGTTTGATTATGTTAACAAACTGGGAGTTGTGTAAACCTGCAAATAGCTCAGTATCTCTCCTAAGCTCAACTAATTAAATACATAACACCAACTGAGAGGCTTGTTCGGTCATGGACAGTGGAGAGGTTAATGAGTGTTGAGGGGCACATTTATTAAGGCAAGTATTCCATCACGGTGTTGACCTGTGTCTTATAGATGATGGTTAGACTTTGGGAGGATAGGAAAAGACTCATTCACCACAGAGTTTCCCACCTCTATCTGACCTCTAACTGGCTCTTGTAGCCACAATATTTATATGGATGGTCCATTGAGGTTTCTCATCAATGGTAACCCCGAGGATGACTGAATGCCACAGGAAGATGGCTGGATTCCCATTCATTGGAGATGGTCAGCATCAGTGGCTCAGTGTTTAGCACTGCTACCTCACAGCACCAGGGACCCAAGTTTGATTCCATCACTGGGGAACTGTCTGTGTGGAGTTTGCACATTCTCCCCATGTCTGCGTGTGTTTCCTCCCACAGTCATAGATCTGCAGGTTGGGTGGATTAGCCACCCTAAATTGTCCATACTGTCCAGGGATGATCTGGCTAGGTGGGTTATCCATGGGAAATGCAGGATTACTGGTAAAGGGTAAGGAGTGGTGGTGAGTCTGGCTGGGATGCTCTTTGGAAGGTTGGTATGGAATTGAAGGGCCAAACGGCCTGTTTCCACACTGTAGGAATTCTATGGTCATTACCTGGTACTTGTATGCTGTGAAGTTTGCTGAGCTCAAGCTTAAATGTTACCAATTCTTACTGAATATGGGCATGGACTGCTTCACTATCCTAGGAGTTGGGAATGGTATTGAACTTTGTGCAATCTTCAGCAAACATTCCCATTTCTGACTTTATGATGGAGTAAAAACATTTAATAAAGCAGCTGAAGGTGGCTGGGCTACGAACCTGATCGTGAGCAACTCCAACAGAGATGTCCTGGGGATGAGTTACTCAGTCACGAGTCACCACAACCAGTTTCCTTTTTGCTTGGTCTGACTCCAGCCAGTGGAGAGTTCTCACCCCTCCGTTCCCCACCCTGCTGTCGATTTCCATTCCCTTCAATTTTACTAGGACTCATTGTGGCCACACTCAGTCAAGTGCTGCTGTGCTGTCGAGGGCAGTCTCTCTCACCTCACCTCCAAAGTTTGGCTCTTGTAACCATGCTTGGACCAAGGTCAAGAGCTCAATGAGCATGGAGGAGCCTGAATTGAGTAGCTAATGAGTAAGAAGCAGTTGATAGAATGTCAACTATCCTCTCCATCACTTCACAGATGGTAGAGAATGTATTGATGGGGCATTACTCGGTCAGGTTGGATTTGTTCTGCTTTCTGAAGATGCGGCATACCTGAACAATTTTCCACGTTGTAGTGGAATAGTTTAGCTCGGTCTGCAGCTAGTTCTGGTACATTGTCAAAGTCTGCTCAGTAATAACTGATTGATTGTACATGCGTATTCATCCGTTTGTTCCTCAAATAAATAAAATGTAATTAATTTTGTTTGATTAGCTTTATTTTGGTGTTTCTATTATTATGTCAATGGGTTTAACACGTTTTAAATGAGCACGTTTATAACAAGGTCTTGCAAAGCACTAGCTCAAGGTGCAAACCCTATCAAACCACATGAAAATGTGATCCCTGTGTGTATCCTCCATGTCATTATTCCTCTCCTGGTTGTCTTGTGCTACCCTTGACACACTGATGAGAATCCTGTTAGTTTGCCATTTAGTTGGATAATGTTGTCTTTATTGCAAGGAGAATGGAGTATAAAAGTAGGTCAGTCTTACTACAAAGGTACAGCAGCTTTTGTTTTTGAGACAGTTCTGTCAACCTCTCTGTGCTAATTCGTCAAATAAAAGGTTTATCTTGTAAAACACATGTTTGAGCAGTTTGGGACTATGCTAAGAGAAATTTAGGAGACTGAGAAATAACCTTCAAAAATTCTGAATGATCTTGATAGGCTTTTTCTCCTCATGGGAGAATCTAGAACAGGGAGCATCATTTCGAAATCAGGCATCTCCAAGTAAGGTAGAGTGAAGAGGAATCTGTTGCTTCGGATAAACTTTCAAATGCTCTTCTCAGAAAGTAGTAGAGTCTGGGTCATTGAATATATGCAAGGCAGAGTTTTTAAATTTGTCAAGACAATTCAAGGTTATGGAGAGGGAGTGTGTTGGGCGATCAGGCAGGAAAGGAAATGTATGGTTAGCACCTGATCAGCCAGAATCTTATTGCATGGTGGGGCCAAATGGCCTCGTACTGCTTTGAGATTTTATTTTCTTCTGTTGTACCAGTAATACACGAAAATCTAACAAGGTTCTCTCCGTGCTCGGGTGGTTTATTTCACTGCAACATTCCCTTCTATGGTTCTGACCATACTCCTGATCCGAGGGGTTACCCTGGAGGGAGCTTCTAAAAGAATTGAATTCTACATCGGAAGCCAGTCAAACTTCTCCAGACTGGCTGATGCTGAAATAAATACAGCAATACGAATGATTGAGTCTTTATTATATTTTTACTCTTTTTGGGTTAGTCAAGGCACTCATCAGTGCCTTACTGATGAGTCCTTCACTAAATGTCAGTAAACCAGATTTAGTTATTGCAAAGTTTTAATTGAGCTTGTGATTAATTCAAAAGAATCAGTTTAAGGTCTGTATCATCCTGCCATTAGCAGGAAAGAGGGTCAGTCATGGTCTGTGATGGAAGAGAGGATGGAACTTGATGAGGAATGGTGACAAGGAATGGGATGCAACAGAATTCCTCCTCCGTGCCTCCTTCTTTCTGAAATCTTGGAACTGATTCAGGTCTAAGAGTTTCAGGTGAAATGCCTCATTGACATATGAAGCCAATATTGACCCACATTTTGGTGTAACAGGGCAATAGAAAGGGCCACTCTGGATGAGCCTTGTCCTTATCCATTCCGTGTCAGTGAGATTTGGTGCTGCAAGTATCTGGAAGTGGGAGGGGTAAATGAGACAACATCTGAAATTTAGAATCTACATCTGGAGTGAACATTGGAAAGTCACTGATTATATCCTTAACCAGTCAGATTGTAGTATTTTGAACTTAACTGAGGCAGAAAATGAAAGTGTAAGTTTGAGTAGGTGACTTCAATACTGTGAACCCATTCTTCCAGTAGTTAGTTTAACTTCCAGAGATTGTGACTGATAGTAAATAAACACTTACACATCATTAAAAGGTTATTCAATGTAATATTGCGTGAAACAGATTTCTGAGTTTACTGCATAAGGATAGAGATTTCACTGCCCACAGTGAATACAAATAGACAGACTGGGAGATACCATTTTAGGAAGCTGACAGTTGACTAATATAGACTGGATAACAGCGGTTGGGATTTTGTATTCTGTCCAAAAACACAGCAGTGTTTATGAACAGAAAATAGTGAACAATATTACTTCCTCAAATTTTCTGACAGTAACTGGATTTAATTTCCATTTATATTATTTATCCACTTTCTACTTGAGTCTGCAGATTACAATGTAGTTTTACAGTGGCCAGTAACAACTATTGCATGGTACCTGTTGACATTAAACCACTTTGAGTGCTGTGATATAGCTACAACTTTAAGATGTATCATTATTTGTGCTGAAAGGTGTTCTATGATGGTGACAGTGCGAATGCTGCAAATAATGATCTAAGAATATAAGAAATAGGAGCAAGAGTAGGCCATCTGGCACATCGAGCCTACCCCACCATTCAATAAGATCACGGCTGATCTCTTCATGGGCTCAGCTCCATTTATGCTCCGGCCACTGACCATACCCATAACTCCTTCACTGTTCAATAATCTATCTATCTTTGCCTTAAAAACATTCAATGAGCTAGCCTCAACCATTTTGCTGGGCAGGGAATTTCACAGATTCACAACACTTTGGGTGAAGAAGATCCATCTCAACTCAGTCTTAAATCTGCACCCCCTTACTTTGAAGCTATACCTCCTTCTTCTCATTTCACCTACCAGTTAAAACAATCTCTCTGCTTCTACTTTATCTGTTCCTTCATAATTTTATGTTTCTATAAGATTCCCCCCTCATTCTTCTAAATTCCAATGAGTATAGTCCTAGTCTACTCAATCTCTCCTCATAAGCCAACCCTCTCAAGTCCAGAATCAACCCAGTGAACCTCCTCTGCACCCCCATTCAGTGCCAGTAAATCCTTTCTCAAGTAAGGAGACCAAAAGTGTACACAGTACTCTAGGTGTGGCCTCACCAGCACCCTGTACAACTGCAGCATAACCTCCCTGCTTTTAAATTCCATCCCTCCAGCAATGAAGGACCATAAACCACTTGCCTTCTTAATTAAATGCTGCAACTGCAAACCAACTACTTGTGATTCATTCACAAGGACATCCAGGTCCCTCTGCTCTGCAGCATACTGCAATTTTTCACCATTTAATAATAGTTCATTTTCTTGTTATTCTGACCAAAATGGATGACCTCACACTTGTTAACATTGTACTCCATCTGCCAGACCCTTGCCACTCACTTAAACTATCTATATCCCTCTGCAGACTTTAAACGTCCTCTTCTCACTTTGCTCTGCCATTCATTTTAGCGCCATTTGAGAAATTTAAAACACTGTACTTGGTCCACAACTACAAATTATCCATTTAAATTGTAGAGAATTGGAGTCTCAACACTGATCCATGGGGCATACCTTTATCTTAGGCAGCAGGCTTTCGTGTGACACTTTGTTGAATGCCTTCGGGAAACTGAGTCAGTCACTGAAACCCATGGCTGATGGAAGAATATATCAGACATCCCAGAGGAAATTTGGCAGTAAGTGATGAAAAGTAATGATGACCATCCCGTTTAACAGAGATGCTGTTAATCCAGAGCGAGCTACTTTGGTCAGTTCACCATGGATTAAGCACATGTGTCCTCATATTATTTTCAAGGTTAACATCATTTTATCCTCTAAATAAGTTTGTGTTTCATTTCCCTCCAGATACTAATTCTATTTTCTATTTACCAGATCCGGAAATATGCTGCAACATTTAGTAGCATTGTCATCCTATAACAAGTTCCATAACGACTGCTACAAAGATACCATCGTTGTCTGCATGGTTAATTGTGCTACGAGTGTGTTTGCTGGATTTGTCATCTTCTCCATCCTTGGACACATGGCTCATGTACAAGATAAGCCTGTTTCAGAGATTGCGCAGTCAGGTAAACTCGAACTGTTCTAAGTATTAAGGGTCAGACAGATTTAATGTGTTCTCTGACATTCTAGTGTCTCAACACAATAATCAAGCCTCAGATCCAAACTGATAACCAGGCTCTGAAGAGCAACACATTGCCATGATGTTTGATTTATACTGGACAGGGATTGAAGCTGAATAATGCAATGGAATGCCTGGGGATTGAACCTTCGCTCTTAAAAGTGAGCTTTTGAAATAATCTCAGAATTGGCAATATCAAAGCAATAAATTAACATTATAGTCCAGTATAAGATCTGTTATTTAACTTAGAATTACATTTCATATGAGCCATGTTTAATGTTTTATTGAAGAAAAGTTTGAGTGAATTCCACAATGTCAACTTATATTTATAACCTGAACCAATTTTGTTCATTTATGACATCAGTTAAAGTACTGTATTGTGGTCTCAAATTATAAATTGTTGAAAGCACATTTCCCAGAAAGTTTTTCATGTGAAAAAACAGTTTCATATAAACATTCTGTGCAATGCCAATTATATCTGTTGATGATGCTGGAATAAGTAAGTAATAATGGCGAGGGATGCACAGTGGCTCAATGGTTAGCACTGCTCCCTTTCACCATCAGGGACCTGGGTTTGAATCCAGCCTTAGGTGACTGTCTGGCTGTGTGAAGTTTGCATGTTCTCCCTATGTCTGTGTGGGTTTCCGCTGGGTGCTCAATGTGCTGTAAGGACAGTAATGTTTTATAAGTTTACTCAGAACAATAGTTCATACACCAGTCTGATTATTTCAATAGCCTGAGCACTGAGTGGTTCTACCTGGGCAGGAACATAGGAACAGGGGTAGACCATAATCCTGAATGATCAATGCCTTTTACTCATTCCATTCCCTGCCCCTGTATAACACTGGGAATCTTTTTTTCAAAACATATTTATGAGATGAGAGTGTCATTCGCTAGGCCAGCATTTATTACCAATCCCTAATTATCTTGAGGGCAGTTAAGTCTGGCTTAGGTCTGGAGTCACATGTAGGCCAGATTGGGTTGGCAATTTCGTTCCCTAAAGGACGTTAGAGAAACATAGTTTTTTTTATGTTAATCGACAATGGATTCATGGTCATCGTTAATCTCTTAATTCCCCCAGATTTTTATTGAATTGAAATTATACCATCTGTCATGGTGGGATTTGATTCCAGGTGCCCAGAATATTCTGGGTCTCTGTATTAACAGGTCAGTGATAATACCACTAGGCAACGCCCAACCCACTCCATTCCACCTCCCCCCACCTCAAATTATATCAATCTCTGTCTTAAATCTACTCAAAGACTGAGCTTTCACAGCCCTCTGAGGTGGAGAATGTTTCAACCCCCTGAGTAAACTAATTTCTCCTCATCTTGGCCCAAAGTGACATCCACTTTCATTTTTAAATTGTGCTCCCTGGTTTTAGATTCTGCAGGCACAGGGAACATCTTCTTTGCAGCTATCCTGTTATTCTTGTTACGACACGGCGGTGAACCCTTCTGCTAATTAAACCAAACAGCCAGAAGAGCTCACCTTGCCCCATAATCTGATAAAATATGAGAGACAGAGAATTCCCAAATTTCACTATTTGAAGAAAAAATATCAATTTATTCTTTAACTCTAAAAATGAACATTAAACAACACCTATTTACAACTCTAATCCTCCTTTCTCGTAAATGTTTGTTATCTACGTCACACTGTATAACTATATACTGTTCCCATAAAAACCCATATTAAAACTGCATCAACTTAATTTCAAAACCAGACGGTTGCTGTTGTTTTCAGTGTCTGTCTTCCTCTGGCGATAGATCTCCCTGGGTCATCTTCAGTCTTTTGCTGCAAAGATGTTTCATGTGAAAAAAGTGCACCCACACCTCCACCACACCTTCGTCCAAGGCCATGAAGAATCATTTCAAATCCGGCAGAGATTTTACTGCACACCCTCAAACCTCACTTACCTCATCCATTGCTCTGGATGTGGTCTCCTTTACATTGGGGAAACTGAGCGCCAACGCACGGAGTGGTTCGGGGAAAATTTCTGGTTCACATGCATCAAACAACCTCACCTCCCTGTGGCCAAACACTTCAATTCCCCCTTCCCACTCTCCTGAGGACATGCAAATCCTAGCCCCCCTCCACCACCAAATCAAAGCGACCTGCCAACTGGAGGAAGGACACATCATCTTCCGCCTTGGGATCCTCCAACCACGTGGCATCAACATTGACTTCACCAGATTCCAAATCTCCCCACCCTGGCCCGCCATCCCAGATCCAACCTTCCACCTTGGTACTGCCATCTTGTCCTGTCCTACCTGCCTATCTTCCGTCCCACCTACCACACCACCCTTCCCAACAAACTATCATAATTATCTCTATGTGCATTCATCTATCACCTTCCCACCAGCCGCACTCCCACCCTTTGTTTATCTCTCAGTCCCCTTCCTCATCCATATTCACGATGAAGGGCTTTTAACTGAAATGTTGACTCTCTTGCTCTTCGGATGCTGCCTGACCTGCTGTGCTTTTTCCAGCGCCACTCTTTTCAACTGTAACCAAGCTCCGAGACAATTGAAGCAAGACTTCACTGTTCCTGGACTCAAATTCTCTTGCTGTAAAGGCTGACATTCCATGAGGCTTCCTAATAGCTTGCTGTCCAGACACGTTTGTCATTGGTCACTTAGCGACAAAGTTACCCAGGTCCGTTTGTGCATCTACACTTTGCAACCCCTAACAATTTACGAAACGCACGGCACTAAATTATCTGTTCAATTATTTCTCTCTCATTCCTGATTCTCCAACATTATGCCCTGCTTTAAAATGCCAGTCTCAACAACTTATTGGAGAGATTTTCTTTTGCCTTGAATATAAACGTCACTCTGAACTCAGTGTTTACTGCTTCCAAATATTGTAAATTCTTAACTGAGAGTGATTGGTTATATGATGTAATTATAATGATTTATATTGTAAACATTTCTCAGCACATCATTGCAGTCTGGTGAAATGAACAATTTTGCAAATGTTGAAAATTAAGAAATAATAAATTAAGTGGATTTTAAGTCAATAACTAGTTAACCCCAACATTAATTGTACTTTATCAATTCTATTCACTGTTCAGGTTTTGGTTTGGTCTTCATTGCCTACCCAGAGGCCCTTGCATAGTTGCCGTGGGCACCATTATGGTCTGTTTTATTTTTCTTCATGCTG
This sequence comes from Chiloscyllium plagiosum, assembly GCF_037043375.1. NCBI lineage: Eukaryota > Metazoa > Chordata > Chondrichthyes > Orectolobiformes > Hemiscylliidae > Chiloscyllium > Chiloscyllium plagiosum. The sequence continues at coordinate 81,125,758 of NW_028270149.1, forward strand.
TTCACTCTGGGAGTTGACACAGAGTTTGGAGGTTTAGGTAAAAATGCCATTGCATCATTTAAACAACTGATTTCTTTTGAAGGAATAATGACCGAATTGAGCAAAAAAGTGCTGTTGATGATGTTAGTTGATAAACGCATAATGTTTCTTTGTAGTAATTGTTTCCTCGTTGTCTGAAAGAAGAATCAATCTCTTTGTTTTAATGATGAGCAACTGCTTTGAAGTAAAATTCAGGGGAAAGAAAATCATACAACATCTGAACAATTTCACAATGCAATCGCGTTGATCTCTGTTATTGTGGTTTTAATTTTGATGTTCATGTTCCATCTCTTTTCTTTGCCCTCATGCCTAGAATTTATCCCTGCACATTTAATTGAGACAAATACTGCTGTTAAAGAGATGGAGACTTTTATTTATCTGCCTCACAGGGAACAGGATGGTCAGCAAACTCACTTACTAATGTTGAAACTCACTCATGTTGAAACACCCTACGTGATATCGGAGGATAATGATGATGCAGTTATCCTCTGCATTAGAGCACCAGGAACACAACTGGGGAAAAAAATACATGACTCAGGGCTAGAGAAATGGATGCAGAAACCTTTTACTCCAAACTCCCAGGGCTTTGGTGTGTCCAGTGATGTTTTGTCCTGTCATTGTGCAAGTTATTAATTAATCACTTCATTTGACATTTTCTTCATCAGAAACAGTTATGACAGCCCTGCAGGACCAGTTCCCTACATTGCTCCGATCAAAGCGCCTTCTTCTGACAGCTGGCATTTGTTCGTTATTTTATCTGCTTGGCCTTCTATGTGTGACACAGGTAGGTTGTTTAATAGTGATTTAAGCTGCTATCACATGTACTCATAACTCTTAAAAGTTGATCAAATTCATGGGATGAAGTAATACAGCAAGAGCTTGTGCTCTGGTCCTTTCCTTTTGCAGTTGTTTAATGTTGTGCAGTGATCTTGTCATATTGACATGTTGCTGTGATTCTGAGTTCGCTCTCAGACATTCCAATCTCACACTAGGACTGGGAAACATGACCACAATTCTGCTTATTATGTTATAAGATTTCTCAGCAGACACATTTGTTATCACTGAATGGAATACACTTTGTAAACATGGCAACTGCTATTGGTATAGTTGAGTTATCATTGCAATGTCTGGTAGTTGGAAAATTAGAAAATTAGTCAGTGACTGAGTGAAAAATGTCACTATTAATGGGAAATACATGTTATAAACTTCAATCAAGACTACAATGGAATCTTATGAGGGTAGAGAGGTTCTTTCTGTTGATATGGTGGGTGACTTTGACACATTCTCACTGACATCTCAGTGTTCCTGTTGATCCATGACCATTACAGAGTGAGCTGTACAGATGCTTTTTTTCACTCTATGCCCATATGCCCCTGGTATAATGTGGCAATATAGCTTGGTAAAGAGCTTCAGCTATAAGCATCTGTTTATCTTTGAAAGTCATGCCTCTTAAGAAACTTCTATTTCATCTCTGTATGGCTAAAACCCTGGAAGTGTATCTGGCAACTCTTGTATTCACATCAAGCCAGACTTCGATAATAACTTTCCAAAATGCCATCAGTTATCTGTTTTTATTGAAGTGATGGCAGTTTTGTTGTCCAATACTCATTGTATTGATATTGACTATATTTTCTAATGTAATGTTTTGTCAGTTTAGCAAAACAGTCACAGTCTCATTTGGCTTTGGTGCACCTCTCATTGTGTCTGAAGAAACTATTTTCCTGCCTAATTTGTCGTGGATATCAAAGTTATATTGCTGAACTTTGAGATACTGAGAAAGATCATTGTATTAATGGGATTTGTGAAAATACCCCCAATGTGCCCCAGCAGTTAAATCTGGAGACAGACGGTTAAGATGTACAGAAAGGCTGATCATGTTTAAATCTAGAAAGTATTTGACCCACGTGAGATCACATGTAGAACACTGCAGGTAAATTCTGCCGGCTCATTTTTGAAAATCAGATTCAATTATCAATAGCTAAGAGAGAACAGCAATGTAATAGATGCCCAGACATAAATGAATGAGCGAATATTGAACAACAAGTTTGAATTTACACCGTCTGCACCTCCTCATCTTTTGACTTAATTTCCTGCTGATTGTATGTTCTCAAAGTCGCTTCCTGTTCACTCCAAGTATCATTATCCAAGGGGTCGCCTTATAAAGCCACATATTCATTTTCCTTTGTCATCTTATTGTTCTCTCTCCTGGACCCTCAGCACCTCCACTCAGAGTAAAGCCCCAAAGACTCCTCCACAGCCCTCGTTGCTCCATTAGCCAGGGCACTGATTCAAGTATGGGTCAACTGAGGCCTGTCCACCCCAATGGAATATTTTCCTTCGATCACGTACTATTCTCGTGTCCCATGAACTGAACCCTTTACCTCCCACACCAATCTAAGCCACACATTTAACTCCATTGTTTTATTTATCCTGTGTCAATTTGTAAGTGATACAGGCAGTAGTCTTGAGGTTAATCACATTTCCTCTCCCAACTTGAACAACTTCCTCTACTATGGTGTCATGACCTGTCAACGTCTCTAAGGACTTGTAAAATATGAAACTGAAATGTTTGTAACAGAAACATGTGAACAACAACAGAAATAGGCCATTCAGCCGCTCAAGCCTGCTCCACCATCAATACGGTCATGATTGATCTGTTTGAGTTTCAAATTCCATGTTACCTTCTTCACCCAAGAAGAATTCATTCCAGGAAAAACTCATGTTTCCAATTTGTGCTGGGATGGACAGACCCTTGTTCCTAAAATGGGAGGGAAAGATCGATCATTTGGTGACAGGGTTCAGTTTCCTTATCCTTAAAATGCCAAGTGACCCCTTCTCTGGTTTAACCTGTTCATTAGTGGGCCACCCTGTACAAGCTGAACTGCAACAGTAAACAAGTTGCCCTGAAGACAGGACAAAACGAGTGATGGTGTCTCTCTGCTTCCTTGTTTGATGCATCAGAAGAATCACGAATGTTAAGTGCACCGGGTATGGACCAGGGGAGAAAAGACTAAATCAAGGTAGGAAGAATTGGCTTCTGTCTGGTAGGAGCAGGCCGAAACAATGGGTCTGCCTGTGCAGTTCTGTTTGTGGATTTTCAGAAGGAGGTAGAAGCAAGCTGTGCGGGGTTGGATTATTGTCAGCTTGGAGGCAGTGGGTGGGAGAGAAATCATCAAATGAAATGGAGTCACTGACCATAGTTGATACAATGGCCTAATGTTCCATGATTGGGTCATTAGTCTAGGGGGAGATAGGAGGAGGTATCTGAGAGCTGGCACTCAGCCTCTGCAATGTAGAGATCAGTATCCCCGACTATAACAGCACCACCCTGATCAGCAGGCTTAATAACAAAGTCAGGGTTGGATCTGAGTGCATGGAGTATAGTCAGTTTGGGGAGAAGCAGGTTTAAATCTGTGAAGGGGGCAGAGAAATTGAGTGAGCAGTGTCACATTGACAATTCTCAATGAACAGGTCAAGTAAAGGCAGAAGGCCAGAGGGAGGGGTCCAGATGGAGGGAGAGTGTTGAAGATGGGCAAAGTGGTCCTTGGGATAGGGAGAGGACTCTTGGCCAAAGAAATGGGCACGGACGCAAAGATGATGGAAGAAGTGTTCATCATCATGTCTTGCCTGAAATTCATTAAGGTGGAGATGCAGAGGGCACTCATCTTTGCTGAGTACAGAATATTCAACATTGGAGAATGAGTAATTGAGAATATGCTGGTTCCCACCAATGATCTGAACACTCAGATTCTAACCTTAGTGAAAAGAGGGATACCTTAACTTTGGTGTTCAACTTCACAAGAAACTGCTGGAAAGAGCACTCTAGCTTTTGGCTAACAAGAAAATGCCAGTGTATTACGAAGAAAAGCAGGATGAGGGTTAAAAAATGAATGTCTGTTCCTGAAATCAGACATCTAATCCTTCAGAGCTATGAGTGTGAACGTGACTGAAGGTAGAAAAGAGCAGGAAGGTGGCATTAGGAAGATAAGTGAACTGCTGAGTGGCATATCACAGAAAAATAGTGCTGTGTTCCAATGTTCATGAACTACATGAAACCAAATGAAACAGGTTAGTGACTATAGTTGATGAAATGGCCTGATGTTCCATGGTGGGGTCATGATACAAGAGGAGACAGGAGGAGGTATAAAATTCATCATTAATCCATGGTCACAACAGACCACACACTTCTTTCTCTATGAGAGCGAGAGCGAGAGAGAGAGAGAGAGCATTTGTTTACTTACCTTTTGTGCACTGCTACAGGTGCAGCACATCCAGTGAAGCAGGACCTCCATAGACAGACGATAGAAATTGATTCCATGCCATTGGCACCATTTTGCATCACCTCTTGGCCATCACAATGAACTAAATCCCTGATGAAATCCATGGAAAATACTAAATAGGAGGTTAGTCGTCTCCAAGAAACCAGTATAACCCACCAAAGAAGGCAGAGCCCATCAGAAAATAGTTATATCTGTGACTGATAAACTCATTATGAATAACCAGAAAATACTACAGAGTAGAAGGAAACAAGTGTTTTGTGAGTACCATTGGTATAGGAATAGCTAAAAGGTTAAGTACAAAGGGATTTGGTTGATTATAGAGTTTCTGTCATCATTCTCCATTTCTTGCTTTCACTGATGCCAGTACAGAGTTCAATTCCATTCTTAACGCCTCCAGACAGAAAGCAATCCAAACCCACATGCAGCAAGACCTGAACAATGTCGAAGAAATGCTTGATGAGTGACAAATATTGTTTGTGCCACACAATTTCCAGGCAATTTAAAGAGGTATGTATTCACGGATTAAGAACAGGTTAACAGGCAGAAAACAGAAAGTGGGTACAAATGGATCATTCTCAGGTTGGAAGAAGTATCATACGAAATTCAAACCGTTGACTCCATTTCTCACTGCACAGATGCTGCCAGACCTGCTGAGTTTCTGCAGCATTCCATCTTATAAGATTTCCAGTATTTTATTTGAATGTAAGTGTGAGTTATGAGCAAAGTACAAAGATGTTTTTTGGTTTTGGAGAGGCTATTTGAGTGGGCAAAGAATTGTTAGATGGAATACAGTGTGGAGAAGTGTGATACTATGTACTTTTGTTGGAAAAACAGAAATACAGCATACTTCTTCAACAGTAAAAGATTGGGAAGCGTTGAACTTCAAAAGAATTGGTTTTCTTTGTTCACCAGACACTGAAATTTAACATGTAGGGACTGCAAGCAATTAAGAACATTTTCATTACAAAAGAATTTTAGTAAAGATGTAAAGGTGTCCTACTGCAACTGCATAGAATCTTGGTGAAATTATATACTTGAGAATTGTGCGTAGTTTTCATCTCCTTACCTACCTAAAGATATACTTGCTGTCGAGGGAGTGCAAAACAGGTTCACCAAACTAATTCCCACGAGTGTCCTACAATTAAAGATTAGCAAGCCACTTATGTCTAAAATGAGGAAGAAATGTCTTCATTCAGAAGAGGATAAATCTTTACAATTTGTTTTCCACTTGGATGTTAGGGTAGAAGATGAGCCATAATCATACTGAATGCTGGACTATGGATCAGTGGTGCTGGAAGAGCACAGCAATTCAGGCAGCATCCAACGAGCAGCAAAATCGACGTTTTGGGAAAAAGCCCTTCATCAGTAATAAAGGCAGAGAGCCTGAAGCGTGGAGAGATAAGCTAGGGGAGGGTGGGGGTGGGGAGAGAGTAGCATTGAGTACAATGGGTGTGAGTGGGGGAGGAGATAAAGGTGATAGGTCAGGGAGGAGAGGGTGGAGTAGATAGGTGGAAAAGGAGCAAGGCAGGTCGGACAAGTCCGGACAAGTCAAGGGGACAGTGCGGAGCTGGAAGTTTGAAACTAGGATGAGGTGGGGGAAGGGGAAATGAGGAAGCTGTTGAAGTCTACATTGATGCCCTGGGGTTGAAGTGTTCCGAGGCGGAAGATGAGGCGTTCTTCCTCCAGGCGTCTGGTGGTGAGGGAGCGGCGGTGAAGGAGGCCCAGGACCTCCATGTCCTCGGCAGAGTGGGAGGGGGAGTTGAAATGTTGGGCCACGGGGCGGTTTGGTTGATTGGTGCGGGTGTCTCGGAGATGTTCCCTAAAGCGCTCTGCCAGGAAGCGCCCAGTCTCCCCAATGTAGAGGAGACCGCATCAGGAGCAACGGATACAATAAATGATATTGGTGGATGTGCAGGTAAAACTTTGATGGATGTGGAAGGCTCCTTTAGGGCCTTGGATAGAGGTGAGGGAGGAGGTGTGGGCACAGGTTTTACAGTTCCTGCGGTGGCAGGGGAAAGTGCCAGGATGGGAGGGTGGGTCGTAGGGGGGTGTGGACCTGACCAGGTGGTCACGGAGGGAACGGTCTTTGCGGAAGGCAGAAAGGGGTGGGGAGGGAAATATATTCCTGGTGGTGGGGTCTTTTTGGAGGTGGCGGAAATGTCGGCGGATGATTTGGTTTATGCGAAGGTTTGTAGGGTGGAATGTGAGCACCAGGGGCGTTCTGTCTTTGTTACGGTTGGAGGGGTGGGGTCTGAGGGCAGAGGTGCGGGATGTGGACGAGATGCTTTGGAGGGCATCTTTAACCACGTGGGAAGGGAAATTGCAGTCTCAAAAGAAGGAGGCCATCTGGTGTGTTCCATGGTGGAACTCGTCCTCCTGGGAGCAGATACGGCGGAGGCGGAGGAATTGGGAATACGGGATGGCATTTTTGCAAGAGATAGGATGGGAAGAGGTGTAATCCAGGCAGCTGTGGGAGTCGGTGGGTTTGTAAAAAATGTCAGTGTCAAGTCAGTCATCACTAATGGAGATGGAGAGGTCCAGGAAGGGGAGGGAGGTGTCAGAGATGGTTCAGGTAAATTTAAGGTCAGGGTGGAATGTGTTGGTGAAGTTGATGAAATTGCTCAACCTCCTCGTGGGAGCACGAGGTGGCGCCAATGCAGTCATCAATGTAGCGGAGGAAGAGGTGGGGAGTGGTGCTGGTGTAATTACGGAAGATCAACTGTTCTACGTAGCCAAGAAAGAGACAAACATAGCTGGAGCCCATACATGTGCCCATGGCTACCCCTTTGGTCTGGAGGAAGTGGGAGGATTCAAAGGAGAAATTGTTAAGGGTGAGGACCAGTTCGGCCAAACGAATGAGAGAGTCGGTGGAAGGGTACTGTTGGGAACGTCTGGAGAGGAAAAAACGGAGGGTTTGGAGGCCCTGGTCATGGCGGATGGAGGTGTAGAGGGATTGGATATCCATGGTGAAGATGAAGCGTTGGGGGCCGGGGAAACGGAAGTCTTGGAGTAGGTGGAGGGCGTGGGTGGTGTCTCGAACGTATGTGGGGAGTTCCTGGACTAGGGGGGATAGGACAGTGTCGAGGTAGGGAGAGATGAGTTCAGTGGGGCAGGAGCATGCTGAGACAATAGGTCGGCCAGTGTGGTCAGGCTTGTGGATCTTGGGAAGGAGGTAGAACCGGGCAGTGCGGCTTGGAAGCTGTGGGTGGGAGATCTCCTGAGGTGATGAGGTTCTGAATGGTCTGGGAGATGATGGTTTGGTGATGAGGGGTGGGGTCATGGTCGAGGGGGCAGTAGAAAGAGGTGTCCTCGAGTTGGCGTTTGGCTTCAGCGGTGTAGAGGTCAGTGCGCCAGACTACCACTGCGCCCCCATTATCCGCTGGCTTGATGGTGAGGTTGGGATTAGAGCAGAGGGATTGGAGGGCTGCGCGTTGTGAGGGTGAAAGGTTGGAGTGGGGGAGGGGGTCGACAGGTTGAGGCGGTTAATATCCCGGCGGCAGTTGGAAATGAAGAGGTCGAGGGCAGATAATAGGCCAGCGCGGGGTGTCCAGGTGGATGCAGTGTGTTGGAGGTGGGCGAAGGGGTCCCTGAATGCTGGACTAGTTTAGGGGCTGAATAGTCTGTGCTTGCTCCAATTCCTTCTATTCTCTTGTGGAGAATATGGGGAACTATGAAATTTTGACCCAACAAAGATGAAAAATGTTTATGAATGTCTAAGCTGATGCATGTGTGACTGAGAATTGCTGGTATTTCAAAGCACTTGTACATTTAGGGGAGCAAAGTGGCTCAGTGGTTAGCATTGCTGCCTCACAGCACCAGGGACTCAGGTTCGATTCCACCATCAGGCCACTGTCTATGTGGAGTTTGCATATTCTCCTCATGTCTGCATGGGTTTCTTCTGCACATTCCTGGACAATTTACCATGGCCAATTCACTTAACCTGCACATCTTTGGACTCTGGGAGGGAAGCCGAGTACCCAAAGGAAACCCACGGGGAGAATGTGCAATCTCCACACAATCACCTGAGAGTTTAATTGAACCTAGGTCCCTGACACTGAGAAAGCAGCACTACCACTGTGCCACCCAAATGCAGCTCATGTTCAGAAGATTTATCTACTTTAAATTGTATTAAATTTTCTCAGACTTTTGTTTGCCAATATTGACATTTTTGAAATTGAATTTCTAATTTGTATTAGTCCATAGATTCTTAATTTTTCTGGGATATTTTCAATTTCTCCTGCTGAGATAGATCAAAGTATGGTTTATTTTTGCTGCTCTGTCCTTATCCCCTTTTTAAAAAATTCTCCTGGCTTTTCTTGTAATGAGCACCCTTTTGAAATTGCTTTTTTTATTATTTTTACATACCTAGAGATGTTTTTACGGCCCAATTTTATGCCTCTCGCTAGTGTACTCTCATGTTCTATTCTCCCATCCTTAATATTTCCGTCGTTCGTCATTTGCTGAATTCCAAAATGTTTCAATTCATAGGCTTACAAACTATTTTGGATACTTTATACAGTTCTTCCTTTGATTTAATGCAATCATTAATTTCTTTTATTAGTCATGGTTAACCATTTTCCTTACTGGATATTTGTTAAAAGTATATGTTTTGGTCTAAATTATATCATAGCTCACTAAATGCCAGCCATGATGCAATTACACTTTTAATGTACTGTTCTGACTGCAGTTGGAAGAGTGAATTGTTGCTATAGTCCCCCATTATATGGGTCATTTTGTAAAATGAAAATACTTCCCCAGTAAGAAAGATGGCAACTAAATATCTTACTAATACCAATTAGATCAATCAATCAGGTTTTTGGGGCTTTCCATAAGAAACTCTCGAGGCTTCCAATACATTTTTGTCTTTTCAAAACTTACTCAATAAATCCCAGCCAGGCTTTATTATCCCCTGTGGCAGGCAGGCAGCTCCCTCCATCTCAAGACACTCACTGTCTCTAAGTAGGTGCCAAGTCCATCTTCTGACTAATCAGGCCATTTAATTTTAAAACTTACATTGCAATGTTGACATAACTCAAGCAGAGGGAAAGGAGCAGAATTTATCCAGGTATTGGGTTCCCGAACCTAATTGAAAATCTGGCCCACGAAAGAGATTCTTCAACCAGAGTTGATTCCAGAGTTAAACAGAAAACCTCAGTGAATTTTACCATTCAGATTTTTGAAATATTTTTCAATGGGACGTGGACATTGCCAGCTAGGCCAGTGTTTATTGTCCATTCCCAATTGCCCGAAGGTCTTTTAAGAATCAACCACAGTGCTGTAGTCCTGGAATTACAGGTAGGCTACCGGTAAAGATGACAGATTTCCATCTGTAAAGGGCATTAGTGAACCAGGGTTATTTTTTAAAATGACAATAACAGTGATTAAGTCATCGTTAGGCCAGAGTTTTAGTCCGGGTTTTAATTGAAGTCCAGCCCTCAGAATATCACCCTGGAGGTCTCAATGACGAGCCCTCTGACATTACTACGGCTAGGCCACCTTCTCCCCCAATGTTTATATTGCCATAGGGACTCATCAAAAATCCTTCTGAGCAAAAGTATTTCAGTTAAGAGTGTATTTGATCCAAACTTACATCAAAACAATACTGTGTGAGCTTGGAAGGTGCAGAACCAACAATTTATGGTATAAAATTAAAAGAACTGTAGGCAACGTAAATTAAAAACAGAAACTGAAATTGCTGGCAAAGCTCAGCACATCTGGTGACATCTGTGAAGAGAAATCAAAATTAATATTTTGGATTGAGTGACCCTTCCTCAGAACTGATGGTAGTTCGGAAAATGGCAGTTTATTTGTAGAAGGTAGGGTGAGGGAGCGAGTAAAGAGAAAATGATAGGTGGGGATAGACCCCAACGACAGAAGAACAGTTGAACAGACAAGGGGATGGATAACGATTTAGCTGGAAGGGTGAATAGCTGTTAATTGAAAGTGTTAATGGCTAACTATGGGCTGTGTATAATAACAGACTACATGATAACAAGGTCTGGTGGGGTGTGTTAGGGTCAAGACATGTCATTACCACTGTGACAATACCGCTCTGCAAGAGAAACAGGACAGAACACAACCCGAAAAGACAGTATTATCACAGAGTTTAGAAGAATTAGAGATGATCTTATAGAATCATAAGGTTCTGAGAGGACTTGATAGGGTTGATGCAGAGATGTTTGCCCTGTTGGTCAGTCTGAGACCAGAGGACATTATCTCATAATAAGTGGGTACACATTTAAAACAGAGACATGGAGGAAGTTTTTCTAAGGATAGAATCTTTTGAATTCTTTAGTGCAGAGGTGGGCAAGGTAGTGTCATTTCATATATTTAAGGCTGAGACAGAAGGATGTTTAATAAGTAAGGCAAACAAAGGTTATGGGGAAAAGATAGGAAAGTGGAGTTGAAGATTATCAGGTCAACTCTGATCTCACTAAATTGTGGAGTAGATTTAAGCAAAACTGGCTACTGTACTCCTATATTGTATGCTCATCTTAACACCATATTTGAAGGAATTAGGAATTAAATATATGGATAGTATGAGAATTTTTGACATAAAGGTGACCATTCTGTAAAATGTACAAGCAAGTTGCATTCTTCTAAGAATAAAAAGACCAGATATAGCATGGTCAACTTCTTTCACAATTGTGTGGCATAGTGTATACAGACTATACATACCTAAAAAACATCATCCTGGGGATCCTTGTGATGACAACTTTGTAATAGAGTACGATGCCAGTTCAAATACGTAACACCACGATCTGATTAAGCAATGCTGTGCCTCGTTTTCTTATTACCTGATTGGATCTGAACAAACAGATAGGCCAACATGGCTATTAATTAGCCCTAGCCAAAATAAATTCAGAACGACCAACACCCTGGAGTTGTTCAGGGAGAGGTGGGCGCCGCAGGGAGTGGAGTGCATCATTTCTCCCTCCAACTCTATTTTGATTTAGTCCCTACCCACCCCTTCACTGTTTTGATCACACAGCACTGCCCTTTGATGCGAAGGGCAGTGTTTGTCACTGGCCACCCGGGTGTTTTCCTATCTTCCTGGTGGTGGAAATTGAATAAAGATTGGTGCACTTTGTGTCTTTCACTGTGTCTCACACCTGCACACACACACCATGGGTGCTGGGGATAAAATAAGCACAAAAAAAAAAGAAAAAAGAAAAAAAAATAAATAAATTCAGAACGACCAACACCCTGGAGTTGTTCAGGGAGAGGTGGGCGCCGCAGGGAGTGGAGTGCATCATTTCTCCCTCCAACTCTATTTTGATTTAGTCCCTACCCACCCCTTCACTGTTTTGATCACACAGCACTGCCCTTTGATGCGAAGGGCAGTGTTTGTCACTGGCCACCCGGGTGTTTTCCTATCTTCCTGGTGGTGGAAATTGAATAAAGATTGGTGCACTTTGTGTCTTTCACTGTGTCTCACACCTGCACACACACACCATGGGTGCTGGGGATAAAATAAGCACTACCGCACATAGGTGGTAGTGTGGGGGTTAAATTTAAAAAAAAAAAACAAAAAAAATTATAACCAGGAAAAAAAAATATAACAAAAAAAAAGAAAAATAAATTCAGAACGACCAACACCCTGGAGTTGTTCAGGGAGAGGTGGGCGCCGCAGGGAGTGGAGTGCATCATTTCTCCCTCCAACTCTATTTTGATTTAGTCCCTACCCTCCCCTTCACTGTTTTGATCACACAGCACTGTCCCTTGCTGTGAAGGGCAGTGTTTGTCACTGGCCACCCGGGTGTTTTCCTATCTTCCTGGTGGTGGAAATTGAATAAAAATTCGTGCACTTTGTGTCTTCCACTGTGTCTCACACCTGCACACACACACCATGGGTTCTGGGGATAAAATAAGCACTACCGCACTTAGGTGGTAGTGTGGGGGTTAAAAGAGAAAAAAAGAAAAAAGAAAGAAAAAAGAAAAAAAAATAATAACTAGGGATTCACACAGCATTGCCCTTTGATGGGAAGGGCACTGCTTGTCACAGGCCACTTGGGTGTTTGCGCAAGGACTCTCCTTGAAGGTGACTATCCCTAGACCAGCTAAAAAAATAAATTCAGAACGACCAACACCCTGGAGTTGTTCAGGGAGAGGTGGGCACCGCAGGGAGTGGAGTGCATCATTTCTCCCTCCAACTCTATTTTGATTTAGTCCCTACCCTCCCCTTCACTGTTTTGATCACACAGCACTGTCCCTTGATGTGAAGGGCAGTGTTTGTCACTGGCCACCCGGGTGTTTTCCTATCTTCCTGGTGGTGGAAATTAAATAAAAATTCGTGCACTTTGTGTCTTTCACTGTGTCTCACACCTGCACACATACACCATGGGTTCTGGGGATAAAATAAGCACTACCGCACTTAGGTGGTAGTGTGGGGGTTAAATTATATAACCAGAAGATTTCACTGTGTCTCACAGAAAAAAAAAACGAAAAGAGAAAAAAAAATAAAATAAACAGGAGTGTCAACATGATGTTCTGGCTTAGTTGGTTAAAGTACTAGCTCGGTAAAAAAAAAAATAAATAAATTCAGAACGACCAACACCCTGGAGTTGTTCAGGGAGAGGTGGGCGCCGCAGGGAGTGGAGTGCATTATTTCTCCCTCCAATTCTATTTTGATTTAGTCCCTACCCTCCCCTTCACTGTTTTGATCACACAGCACAGCCCTTTGATGTGAAGGGCAATGTTTGTCACTGGCCACCCGGGTGTTTTCCTATCTTCCTGGTGGTGGAAATTGAATAAAGATTCGTGCACTTTGTCTTCCACTGTGTCTCACACCTGCACACACACACACCATGGGTGCTGGGGATAAAATAAGCACTACCGCACTTAGGCGGTAGTGTGGGGGTTAAATTTAAAAAATAAAAAATAAAAAAAAATAAACACACTCACTCCCTACCCTCCCCTTCACTGTTTTGATCACACAGCACTGCCCTTTGATAAAAGAGAGAAAAAAATAAAAAATAAATTCAGAACGACCAACACCCTGGAGTTGTTCAGGGAGAGGTGGGTGCCGCAGGGAGTGGAGTGCATTATTTCTCCCTCCAATTCTATTTTGATTTAGTCCCTACCCTCCCCTTCACTGTTTTCGATCACACAGCACTGTCCCTTGATGTGAAGGGCAGTGCTTGTCACTGGCCACCCGGGTGTTTTCCTATCTTCCTGGTGGTGGAAATTGAATAAAGATTTGTGCACTTTGTCTTTCACTGTGTCTCACACCTGCACACACACACCATGGGTTCTGGGGATAAAATAAGCACTACCGCACTTAGGTGGTAGTGTGGGGGTTAAAATTAAAAAAAAAGAAAAAAACACGGAATTAGGTCGGAGGAAAAAATAAATAAATAAATTCAGAACGACCAACACCCTGGAGTTGTTCAGGGAGAGGTGGGCGCCGCAGGGAGTGGAGTGCATCATTTCTCCCTCCAATTCTATTTTGATTTAGTCCCTACCCTCCCCTTCACTGTTTTGATCACACAGCACTGCCCTTTGATGTGAAGGGCAGTGCTTGTCACTGGCCACCCGGGTGTTTTCCTATCTTCCTGGTGGTGGAAATTGAATAAAGATTGGTGCACTTTGTGTCTTTCACTGTGTCTCACACCTGCACACACACACCATGGGTGCTGGGGATAAAATAAGCACTACCGCACTTAGGCGGTAGTGTGGGGGTTAAAAGAAAAAAATGAAGAAAAAAAAAGAAAGAAAAAAAATAAATTCAGAACGACCAACACCCTGGAGTTGTTCAGGGAGAGGTGGGCGCCGCAGGGAGTGGAGTGCATCATTTCTCCCTCCAACTCTATTTTGATTTAGTCCCTACCCTCCCCCTCACTGTTTTTGATCACACAGCACTGCCCTTTGATGTGAAGGGCAGTGCTTGTCACTGGCCACCCGGGTGTTTTCCTATCTTCCTGGTGGTGGAATTTGAATAAAGATTCGTGCACTTTGTGTCTTCCACTGTGTCTCACACCGGCACACACACACCATGGGTGCTGGGGATAAAATAAGCACTACCGCACTTAGGTGGTAGTGTGGGGGCTAAAAAAGAAAATAAATAAATAAATAAATGGGACATTTAAAAAAAAATATAGAAGCAAAGAAAAAAAAAATAAATAAATTCAGAACGACCAACACTCTGGAGTTGTTCAGGGAGAGGTGGACGCCGCAGGGAGTGGAGTGCATCATTTCTCCCTCCAACTCTATTTTGATTTAGTCCCTACCCTCCCCTTCAATGTTTTGATCACACAGCACTGCCTTTTGATGTGAAGGGCAGTGTTTGTCACTGGCCACCCGGGTGTTTTCCTATCTTCCTGGTGGTGGAAATTGAATAAAGATTCGTGCACTTTGTGTCTTCCACTGTGTCTCACACATGCACACACACACCATGGGTGCTGGGGAAAAAAAAATAATAAGCACTACCGCAGTTAGGTGGTAGTGTGGGGGTTAAAGGAAAAAATAAAGGAAAAAAAAGAAAAGAAAAGAAAAAATAAATAAATAAATTCAGAACGACCAACACTCTGGAGTTGTTCAGGGAGAGGTGGGTGCCGCAGGGAGTGGAGTGCATCATTTCTCCCTCCAACTCTATTTTGATTTAGTCCCTACCCTCCCCTTCACTGTTTTGATCACACAGTACTGCCCTTTGATGTGAAGGGCAGTGTTTGTCACTGGCCACCCGGGTGTTTTCCTTTCTTCCTGGTGGTGGAATTTGAATAAAGATTCGTGCACTTTGTGTCTTTCACTGTGTCTCACACCTGCACACACACACCATGGGTGCTGGGGAAAAAAATAAGCACTACCGCACTTAGGTGGTAGTGTGGGGGTTAAAATAAAAAAAAATAAATTCAGAACGACCAACACCCTGGAGTTGTTCAGGGAGAGGTGGGCGCCGCAGGGAGTGGAGTGCATCATTTCTCCCTCCAATTCTATTTTGATTTAGTCCCTACCCTCCCCTTCACTGTTTTCGATCACACAGCACTGTCCCTTGATGTGAAGGGCAGTGCTTGTCACTGGCCCCCCGGGTGTTTTCCTATCTTCCTGGTGGTGGAAATTGAATAAAGATTCGTGCACTTTGTCTTTCACTGTGTCTCACACCTGCACACACACACCATGGGTGCTGGGGGAAAAAATAAGCACTACCGCACTTAGGTGGTAGTGTGGGGGTTAAAAGAACAAAAAAGGAAAAAAAGAAAAAATATAAACAGGAGATGCGGGGATCTGGGGTGAAGGGTGTTGCACGCAGCAGTCCCCTGCAACCGCAGATTGCGGTGGTTCACGGACTCCCAGCCCAACTGCTTGTTCTGTGGTGCTGTGGAGTCCGTGGACCACGTGTATATTGGGTGTGGGCGTTTGCACTCCCTTTTTGATTTCCTTAAAAAAAAATAAATTCAGAACGACCAACACCCTGGAGTTGTTCAGGGAGAGGTGGGCGCCGCAGGGAGTGGAGTGCATCATTTCTCCCTCCAACTCTATTTTGATTTAGTCCCTACCCTCCCCCTCACTGTTTTTGATCACACAGCACTGCCCTTTGATGTGAAGGGCAGTGCTTGTCACTGGCCACCCGGGTGTTTTCCTATCTTCCTGGTGGTGGAATTTGAATAAAGATTCGTGCACTTTGTGTCTTCCACTGTGTCTCACACCGGCACACACACACCATGGGTGCTGGGGATAAAATAAGCACTACCGCACTTAGGTGGTAGTGTGGGGGCTAAAAAAGAAAAAAAATAAATAAATAAATGGGACATTTAAAAAAAAATATAGAAGCAAAGAAAAAAAATATATATATATTCAGAACGACCAACACTCTGGAGTTGTTCAGGGAGAGGTGGACGCCGCAGGGAGTGGAGTGCATCATTTCTCCCTCCAACTCTATTTTGATTTAGTCCCTACCCTCCCCTTCACTGTTTTGATCACACAGCACTGCCCTTTGAGAAGGGCAGTGTTTGTCACTGGTCACTCGGGTGTTTTCCTATCTTCCTGGTGGTGGAATTTGAATAAAGATTCGTGCACCTTGTGTCTCTCACTGTGTCTCACACCTGCACACACACACCATGGGTGCTGGGGATAAAATAAGCACTACCGCACTTAGGTGGTAGTGTGGGGGTTAAAATAAAAAATTTAAAATAAATAAATAAATAAATAAATTCAGAACGACCAACACCCTGAAGTTGTTCAGGGAGAGGTGGGCGCCGCAGGGAGTGGAGTGCATCATTTCTCCCTCCAATTCTATTTTGATTTTGTCCCTACCCTCCCCTTCACTGTATTGATCACACAGCACTGCCCTTTGATGTGAAGGGCAGTGCTTGTCACTGGCCACCCGGGTGTTTTCCTATCTTCCTGGTGGTGGAAATTGAATAAAGATTGGTGCACTTTGTGTCCTTCACTGTGTCTCACACCTGCACACACACACCACGGGTGCTGGGGATAAAATAAGCACTACTGCACTTAGGCGGTAGTGTGGGAAGAAAACAAAAAAAAAGAAAAAAAAAAAATTCAGAACGACCAACACCCTGGAGTTGTTCAGGGAGAGGTGGGCGCCGCAGGGAGTGGAGTGCATTATTTCTCCCTCCAATTCTATTTTGATTTAGTCCCTACCCTCCCCTTCACTGTTTTGATCACACAGCACAGCCCTTTGATGTGAAGGGCAATGTTTGTCACTGGCCACCCGGGTGTTTTCCTATCTTCCTGGTGGTGGAAATTGAATAAAGATTCGTGCACTTTGTCTTCCACTGTGTCTCACACCTGCACACACACACACCATGGGTGCTGGGGATAAAATAAGCACTACCGCACTTAGGCGGTAGTGTGGGGGTTAAATATAAAAAATAAATAAATAAATAAACACACTCACTCCCTACCCTCCCCTTCACTGTTTTGATCACACAGCACTGCCCTTTGATAAAAGAGAAAAAAATAAATAAAAAATAAATTCAGAACGACCAACACCCTGGAGTTGTTCAGGGAGAGGTGGGCGCCGCAGGGAGTGGAGTGCATTATTTCTCCCTCCAATTCTATTTTGATTTAGTCCCTACCCTCCCCTTCACTATTTTCGATCACACAGCACTGTCCCTTGATGTGAAGGGCAGTGCTTGTCACTGGCCACCCGGGTGTTTTCCTATCTTCCTGGTGGTGGAAATTGAATAAAGATTCGTGCACTTTGTCTTTCACTGTGTCTCACACCTGCACACACACACCATGGGTTCTGGGGATAAAATAAGCACTACCGCACTTAGGTGGTAGTGTGGGGGTTAAAATTAAAAAAAAAGAAAAAAACACGGAATTAGGTCGGAGGAAAAAATAAATAAATAAATAAATTCAGAACGACCAACACCCTGGAGTTGTTCAGGGAGAGGTGGGCACCGCAGGGAGTGGAGTGCATTATTTCTCCCTCCAATTCTATTTTGATTTAGTCCCTACCCTCCCCTTCACTGTTTTGATCACACAGCATTGCCCTTTGATTTGAAGGGCAGTGTTTGTCACTGGCCAACGGGTGTTTTCCTATTGTGAGTATGTGTAAGGACTCTCCTTGAAGGCGACTATCCCTAGACCAGCTGCCCTACAGAGAGAGGAAGAAAGGAGAAGGAGAAGGAGAGACCAGCACTCCCACTGCTGGTCTCTGGGACCCCGCCCAGACTTGCCTCAGCTGTTGCTGCTTGGGGCCTACCTCACTGCTGCTGCCTGGGACTTGCCTTGGGGCCCTCCCAGGACCTCCACCACTGCTGCTGTTACTAGAGGCCCACCTCCACTGCCGCTGCCTTGGACTCAATTTTGGGGCTGCCTGGGACTTGCCTCGGGGACTCTCCCCAACAGGTCTGCCCCCACCACTGCGACCAAGGGCCTGCCCAGGACTTGCCAGAGGCCTGCCTCCACTGCTGCTGTTGTCTGAGGCCCGCCTCCACCACCGCTGCCTGGGACTCGCCTTGGACCCCTCCCCAGGACCTCCACTGCTGCTGCCTGGGACTCAATTTTGGGGCTGCCTGGGACTTGCCTTGGGGACCCTCCCCAAACAGGTCTGCCCCACTACTGCTGCGACCAAGGGCCTACCTGGGACTTGCCTGAGGCTTGCCTCCACTGCTGCCGCTGCCTGAGACACTCCTTGGGCTCCTCCACCACTACTGCCTGGGACTCAATTTTGGGGCTGCCTGGGACTTGCCTTGGGGACTGTCCCCAACAGGTCTGCCCCCACACTGCGACCGAAGGCCTACCGCAGACTCGCCTGAGGCCTGCCTCCACCGCTGCTGTTGTCCGAGGCCAGTCTCCACCGTCGTTGCTGCTGCCTGGGGCGTAACATTCGGCAGCAGAGTATGGCGAGCCCGAAGGTCGCGGGGCCCAGCCGCACCTACGCCGGGGTAGCCGCTGCCTTGGGCTCGGCTGTCCCAACCCCGGCTGCGACGTCGACCCCCTTCAGGCACCTGACCAAACACCTGGGGGTCAAGGCCTATCCCCACCCAAATATGACCATCGAGGCCTGCAGCAAGGCCATGGCTAGTGTGGTCGGCCCACTGGCCATCGTCGCTGCGGCCCGGATGTACGGGAAGGCCGTCTTCTTCCTGAAGACCGAGCAGGCGGTCCACCTGGCCATGGAGAGGGGGCTCGCTGTGGGCGGGACACATCTGCCCGTCGACCCTCTGGAGGTTACGGCCCAGAGGGTCGTGATCTCTAACGTCCCGCCCTTCATTGCCAGCGAGCTCCTTCTCCCCCACCTCACCACCCTGGGGGAAATCCGGTCGGGTGTCCAGCCGCTCCTGCTCGGCCTGAAGGACCCTGCCCTCCGACAAATATACTCCTTCTGGCGCCAGGTATTCATTTGCCTGGCCCGGGAGGAGGTCACCGAGGGCAATTTCACCGTCCTCCATGAGTGCGTGGCCTACCGCGCCTTCTGGACGGCGGACGGCGTGCGGTGCCACCTGTGCCGCGAGGTGGGGCACAGTAGAAAAAACTGCCCCACCCAGAAGGCTGCCCAGCCCGCGCTGATGGTGGTGCCGCCGCACCCACTCCCCCTCCCCCAAAGTCAACACCACAGGCCCCGGCACCGAAGGCTAAGCCAGAGGCTTGCAACGTTCCAGCCTCTGGCAGGGAGGGGGGTGAGCGTCCGGCTGGCCAGAAGGCGCAGAAAAAGACGCGGCGCGTCAGGCCCGCCCACGGGGAGACCACCCTATCCCCTTCCCCGACACCTAGCCCACGACCTGCCCTGCCCTGGCACGACAATGCCCCTGCGGCCGTGCCAGCGTCGCCCCGGCGTGGGACCCCTGACCCCCACACTCCCGAACCCTTACCTGACCCTGACCCTGACCCCACTGACACCACACCCACTCCCCACCCCGATGGAGAAACCCCTCGGGCTTTGACGCCCGACCTTGGCGCCGTGACACCTGGCCCGGGGGCCCCTGAGCCCGAGCCCGAGCCCGAGCCCGAGCCCGAGCCCTGCCCAACCCAGCCACGCCCTGGCACCAACCTGGGGGGAACCACCGCTGCTCCGCCTCCTGCAGCGGCCATGTCTCCGGGCCCCGGAGGTGGAACCGGGCCCCTGCCCCGCCTGCCCTCACCTGATAAACCTGGGGCGGGGCAGGAAGTGACACGGCTGGCCCTCCCCACCCTGGCCACGCCCCCTGTCTTCCCCCAGCCATTCGTATTCCTGGAAAGGCTGGGGGGAGGGACCCCGGACCCCGTGACCACCGAGGCGGGCGCGGAGGGGAAGGCCCATAAATCCCCCCTGGTCTCTCTGGGGAAGAGGCACCGGCCCTCGGAGGGGAGGGACTCTCCTGCAGCGCGCCGGCGGGAGTGAGTGACTGTCTGTGTGCTGGGACTCTCCTCTGCTATTGCCTCACACAGGAAGGGAGAAAGGAGGAGAAGAAGAAGAAGAAGAAGAAGAAGAAGAAGAAGAAGAAGAAGGAGAAGGAGAAGGAGAAGGAGAAGAAGAAGGAGAAAGGCAGGAGGTGGGAGCCTTTTTGGTCTGGCTCCTGGTCTTGGAGCTGCGGCCTAGGCCTCGCCACCGCAGGTCTCTGGGGCTCTGCCCGGACCTGTCTCGGCTGTTGCTGCTTGGGGCCTGCCTCCAATACAGTCTGGGACTTGCCTTGGGGCCCCTCGCGGGACCTCCACCGCTGCTGCTGTGGTCTGAGGCCTGCCTCCGCAACTGCTGCCTGGGACTCGGCTTGGGGCTGCCTGGGACTTGCCTTGGGGACTCTCTCCAACAGGTCTGCCCCCACCACTGCAACCGAGGGGACTTCCCAGGACTCGCCAGAGGCCTGCCTCCACCGCTGCTGCCTGGGACTCGCCTTGGGCCCATCTCCACCACTACTGCCTGGGACTTGCCTCGGGGACTCTCCCCAACAGGTCTGCCCCCACCACTGCGACCGAGGGCTTACCTTGGACTCGCCCGAGGTCCGCTTCTGCCACCGCTGTCGCTGCCTGGGACTTGCCTCTGGCGACTCGCCTCGGGCCCCTCCACCACTGCTGCTACCAGGGGCCCACCTCCACCGCTGCCTGGGGCCGAAGTACAAAGCGGCAGAATATGGCGAGCCCCAAAGTCGCCGGGCCCAGCCGCACCTACGCCGGGGTAGCCGCTGCCTTGGGCCCGGCTCCCACAACCCCGGCTGCGACGTCGACCCCCTTCAGGCACCTGACCAAACGCCTGGGGGTCAAGGCCTATCCCCACCCCAACATGACCATCGAGGCCTGCAGCAAGGCCATGGCTAGTGTGGTCGGCCCACTGGCCATCGTCGCTGCGGCCCGCATGTACGGGAAGGCCGTATTTTTCCTGAGGACCGAGCAGGCGGTCCACCTGGCCGTGGAGAGGGGGCTCGCTGTGGGCGGGACACATTTGCCCGTCGACCCTCTGGAGGTTACGGCCCAGAGGGTCGTGATCTCTAACGTCCCGCCCTTCATTGCCAGCGAGCTCCTCCTCCCCCACCTCAACACCCTGGGGGAGATCCGGTCGGGTGTCCAGCCGCTCCTGCTCGGTCTGAAGGACCCTGCCCTCCGACACGTTTACTCCTTCCGGCGCCAGGTGTTCATTTGCCTGGCCCGGGAGGAGGTCACCGAGGGCTCATTTACTGTCCTCCATGAGGGCGCGGCCTATCGCGCCTTCTGGACGGCGGACGGCGTGCGGTGCCACCTGTGCCGCGAGGTAGGGCACATACGAAAAAACTGCCCCGCCCAGAAAGCCGCCCAGCCCACACCAATGGCTGACGGTGGTGCCGCCGCACCCACTCCCCCTCCCCCGAAGTCAACACCACAGGCCCCGGCACCGGAGGCTAAGCCAGAGGCTCCCAATGCTCCAGCCTCTGGCAGGGAGGGGGGTGAGCGTCCGGCAGGCCAGAAGGCGCAGAGAAAGACGCGACGCGTCAAGCCCGCCCATGGGGAGACCACCCTATCCCCTTCCCCGGAACCTAGCCCACGACCTACCCCGCCCCGGCACGACAATGCCCCTGCGGCCGTGCCAGCGTCGCCCCGGCGCGGGACCCCTGACCCTCAAACCCCCGAACCTGTACCTGACCCTGACCCCAATGACACTACACCCACTCCCCACCCCGATGGAGAAACCCCTCGGGCTTTAACACCTGGCCCGGGGGCCCCCGAGCCCGAGCCCTGCCCAACCCAGCCACGCCCTGGCACTAACCTGGGGGAGGCCACCGCTGTTCCGCCTCCTGCAACGGCCGTGTCTCCGGGCCCCGGAGAGGGAACTAGGCCCCTGCCCCGCCCACCCTCACCTGATAAACCGGGGGTGGGGAAGGAAGTGACACGGCTGGCCCTCCCCACCCTGGCCACGCCCCCTGTCTTCCCCCAGCCATTCGTATTCCGGGAAAGGCTGGGGGGAGGGACCCCGGGCCCCATGACCACCGAGGCGGGCGGGGAGGGGAAGGCCCAGAAATCCCCCCCGGTCTCTCTGGGGAAGAGGCACCGGCCCTTGGAGGGGAGGGACTCTCCTGCAGCGCGCCGGCGGCGCTGCCCCTCTCCGGGGGACGAGCCAACGGTGCCCCTCGACTGTCCCGCACCGCGGCCCGACTCGCCCAAACCCCTGGGGGCTACAGCAGGGCCTCCTGCTGCCTTGACTCCTCCGGCCCCTGGGGAGGACCTCGATGACCACGAGGGCCGTGGTGCGGGCGACGACGGAGGACCCTCTGCTGGGTCGTCGAGCGGTGGAGGGGAGGAGGGTGTTATCCTCGCTCCTCCCTCCCAGACTGTTTTTCCGGGGGCCTTGGCCCTGGGGGATGACCTTTTCCTGGGGGATGACCTTTTCCCCGAGGAGCCAGGCGTCCCGGTGTCGGGAGAGGAGCGGGGCCCCGAGCCTCTGCCGCCCGACGACCCGAACTCGGGGCGTTCCGGGAAGGGGTGCGTCGAGGAAGGTACCGCCGGTGACCCTGGGGGTGGGGTCGCCGGGGGTTTGAGGCCGGTTGGCGGCGCCGGACCAGCCCCCATCCTCTCGGTGGGGGAGGGGTCGGTGACCGAGGGCGACCTCCCGGAGGAGGGTTCGGGATCGGTGGCGGACACCGGGGACGACGCGGACTCCGTCTGCAGTGACTTTTTTGAGTCCCGGGTGCCCCCCACCGATCTCTCCCTCATCCCCCTCGAGGAACTCCGGGAATTTGTCGAGGAAACTCGGAGTCGCCGGGATAGAGCCCAACTGGCGCTCGACCGCTGGAGCTCTTTTGAGAAAGTTTACTGGTCGGCCCTCGCTGCCCGCCAGGCGCCTGGGCTCGATGTCAATGAGCGAAAGCGAGTCAGGAACTTCCTGGGAGCACTCCTGGTGAGGGCGAGGGACTTCAGTGCCCCTCCCTCGTCCTCCCTGTAAATATATACACGGGTTTGTTAATTGTACTGGTGGTGGTTGCACAACGCTTCCGACATGGAGACAACTATAGCCAGCCTCAACATCAACGGCAGCAGGGAGTCGCAGCGCAGATTCCAGACCCTCTCGGTCCTTCGGGACGGGAGGTATGCGGTGTGCTTCCTGCAAGAAACCCACACTACCCCGGGAGACGAAGCCACCTGGCTCCTGGAGTGGCGAGGGGGGGTCTACATGAGTCACCTCACCCGCAGATCTGGCGGGGTGGCTATCCTGTTGGCCCCGCATTTTCAGCCGGAGATCTTGGGGGTCAGGGAGCCAGTGCCAGGCCGTTTGCTTCACCTGACGGTTCGGCTGGGGGGCGCGGTGCTTCACTTGGTGAACGTCTACGCTCCCCCGGCCGGGCCGAGGCAAGCGAGCTTCTTCCAAGAAGTGTCCGCTCATCTCGCTTCCATCGACGAGGGCCAGTGCGTCGTCCTCGGGGGAGATTTTAATTGCGTCCTCGAGGGCAGGGACCACGGCGGTGCCCGCACTGACCGCGCGTCAGGGAAGAGGTTGGGGGACTTGGTCAAGTCCTTCGACCTGGTGGACGTCTGGCGGAATCTCCATCCCGACTCCATCGCCTTCACCTTCGTGAGGCCTGGGGTCGGAGTGTCCAGAATCGACCGCCTGTACGTTTCGCGGGCGTACGCCTCCTGTTTCCCGAAGGCCTCCATGCGGCAGGTGTCGTGCACGGACCACCACCTGGTGTGGGCGGAACTCCTTCCGTTCGGCGCCAGGCTCGGCTCCGCGTACTGGCACTTTAACAACCTGCTGCTGGAGGACGAGCGGTTCCGGGACTCGTTTCGTCGCTTCTGGGCCGGCTGGAGAAGGAAGCGGGGAAGCTTCCCCTCCCTGAGGCTATGGTGGGACGTGGGCAAGGCTCACGTCCGCGTCTTCTGTCAGGAGTACGCGAGGGGGTCGACGAAGAGGCGGAAATCCAGGATCGGGGAGTTGGAGAGGGAGTTGCTCGACCTGGAGTCACGCCTCGGTCAGCCCGACGCGGACCCGGCCCTGCGCGGGGTGTACGAAGAGAAGAAGGCCGCGCTCCGGGACCTGCAGCTCGTCGGGGCTCGGGGCGCGTACGTGAGGTCGCGGATCCAGCTCCTCCAGGACCTGGACCGCGGCTCCCCCTTCTTCTACTCGCTGGAAAAAAGGCGTGGCACCCGTCAGCAGCTCCTTGTGCTGCTGGCCGACGACGGGTCCCTCGTCTCGGATCCGGAGGGCGTCAGGGCCCACGTCCGAAACTATTACACAGCCCTGTTCTCTCCGGATCCGTCCAGCGAGGATGCTCGCAGAGTTCTGTGGGAGGACCTGCCGCAGCTCGGCCCGGAGGACGCCGGAAGGCTCGACGCTCCCGTCACTTTGGAGGAGCTGACCGGCGCCCTCGACCGGCTCTCGAGGGGCAAAACCCCGGGGCTGGACGGGCTGACTGTGGAGTTCTTCAGGGCGTTCTGGGACGTCCTGGGGAGCGACTACGCACAGGTCCTGGGGGAGTGTTTAAATGCCGGACAGCTGCCCCTTTCTTGGCGCAGGGCGGTCATCGTCCTGCTGCCAAAGAAGGGGGACCTTCGTTCCTTAAAGAACTGGCGTCCGGTCTCCCTCCTCGGCACGGATTACAAAATCTTCGCCAGGGTGTTGTCTTCTCGCCTGGCCTCCGTGCTGGCCCACATGATCCACCCGGACCAGTCCTACACGGTCCCGGGCCGGAGGATACACGATAACGTCCACCTGGTCCGGGACCTGATCCATTTCTGTCGACGGGCTGGTCTGCCGAGCGCCTTCCTGTCTCTCGACCAGGAGAAGGCGTTCGACAGGGTCGATCACGAGTACCTGCTCGGGACTCTGCGGGCATTCGGGTTCGGGGCGCAGTTCGTCGCCCGGATCCGACTTTTGTACGCCGCCGCAGAGTGTCTGGTTAAAGTTAACGGGTCCCTGACGGCGCCCCTTCGCTTCGGGAGAGGAGTGCGTCAAGGCTGCCCCCTGTCCGGCCAGCTGTATTCCCTGTGCGTGGAGCCTTTCCTGCGCCTCTTGCGGAGGAGGTTGTCGGGGCTGGTTCTGCGCGGCGCGGGCACGGGGGTGGTCCTCTCGGCCTACGCCGACGACGTGCTCCTCACTTTCACCGACCCGGCTGACCTGGGGAGGATGCGCGAGTGCCAGGCCGTGTACTCGGCGGCGTCTTCCGCCAGGATCAACTGGGCCAAATGTTCCGGACTACTGGTCGGCCCGTGGCGGGTGGACTCTCTGCCGGAGGAGTTACGGGGGTTCAGCTGGAGTACCACCCATCTCCTCTACCTGGGGGTCTACCTCAGCCCGGCTGAGGAATCCTGGCCGGCCAACTGGCAGGAGCTGGAGGCCAAAGTCTCGGCTCGCCTAGGCCGCTGGACAGGACTGCTCCGAGTGCTATCTTAGAGGAGTCGAGTGCTGGTCATAAACCAGCTGGTGGCCGCCATGCTGTGGTACCGGCTGGTCACTTTGGTCCCTCCTCCTGGCTTTGTCGCTGACATCCAGAGAACGTTGGTCGATTTCTTCTGGGACAAAAAGATGCACTGGGTCGCCGCGCAGGTTCTGAGTCTCCCTATTGAGGAGGGCGGTCAGTCGCTGGTGTGCGTCCGCACCCAGGTCGCGACCTTCCGCCTTCAGACCTTGCGGCGATACCTTTACGTCGAGCCTCCTCCTAGGTGGTGCGCCCTGGCGACCGTATTTTTTTCCGCCAGGTGCGTAACCTCAACTACGACACGCAGCTCCTGTTCGTCGACTGTGACAGTTTGGAGGTCGCCCTCAAGACACTGCCTGTCTTTTACCAGGACCTGATCACTGTCTGGAACATGGTCGAAACGCGTCGCGCCTACCCTCAGGCTGGAGTAGCGGCTGTCGTCAGGGAGCCGTTGCTCAGGAATCCGCACCTCCGTACTCGCGGGTTCGAGTGGCTGTCGGAGGGAGGGCCGTGGCGGCGAGGGTGACCAGGGTCGGGGACGTGCTGGGTGCCTGGGCTGGACGCTGCCGCAGGACATAGCAGGCAGGGCAGCGGTAGACGTCCAGTACGTGGCCACCGCCATCCGACGCCTTAAAACGGCGGTGCTCGGACCCGACGTAGTGCACCAGTTGGAGGACGCTCAGGTGTGTGGTGGGATCCCGTCCGCGCTCACCCCAGCCCGGCCGGAATTTCACATTGGCCCCAAGGTCCCATACTTCCCGCGGGAGCCTGTGCCCCACAACCTGAGCCGCCTCTGAAATTTTAATTTTGTCTCGTTTAGGGACGTAAAAAGGAAAGCCCTGTATCGACTGCTGCTGCACACCGTCCACCTCTTCTCCCTCATCCACCGTCCGGACACGCCTTGGCGTGCCCATTTGCCACCGGGCGGTGGGGATCCCCAGTGGAGGGCTCTCTACGCGGGAGTCCTCCCCCTTTCTCTCGGGGATCTGGGGTGGAGGGTGCTGCACGCAGCAGTCCCCTGCAACCGCAGATTACGGTGGTTCACGGACTCCCAGCCCAACTGCTTGTTCTGTGGCGCTGTGGAGTCCGTGGACCACGTGTATATGGGGTGTGGGCGTTTGCACTCCCTTTTTGATTTTCTTAAAAACCTTCTCCTCTGTTTTTGGCTGCACTTCAGTCCCACGCTCCTGATCTTTGGGCACCCGGTACGGAGGAAGGAGGGCAGGTCTGAAGACCTCCTCGTGGGTCTGCTCCTGGGCCTGGCCAAACTGGCCATCAACAGGTCCAGGCAGCGGGCCGTGGAGGGGGTCGTTAGGGCCGACTGCCTGCCCCTCTTCCGCGGTTATGTTAGAGCCCGGGTGTCCTTGGAG
This sequence comes from Chiloscyllium plagiosum, assembly GCF_037043375.1. Lineage (NCBI taxonomy): Eukaryota > Metazoa > Chordata > Chondrichthyes > Orectolobiformes > Hemiscylliidae > Chiloscyllium > Chiloscyllium plagiosum. The sequence goes on from NW_028270149.1 coordinate 81,152,713, forward strand.
AAGGAGCACGCGGTGTCGACCAACACCCTGGAGTTGTTCAGGGAGAGGTGGGCGCCGCAGGGAGTGGAGTGCATCATTTCTCCCTCCAATTCTATTTTGATTTAGTCCCTACCCTCCCCTTCACTGTTTTGATCACACAGCACTGTCCCTTGATGTGAAGGGCAGTGTTTGTCACTGCCCTCCCGGGTGTTTTCCTATCTTCCTGGTGGTGGAAATTGAATAAAGATTGGTGCACTTTGTGTCTTCCACTGTGTCTCACACCTGCACACACACACCATGGGTGCTGGGGGGAAAAATAAGCACTACCGCACTTAGGTGGTAGTGTGGGGGTAAAAAAAATATATATATAATCTGGAGATTCCCTTTGATGTGAAGGGCAGTGTTTGTCACTGGCCACCCGGGTGTTTTCCTATCTTTCATGTGGTGGAATAGAAAAAAAAAAGAAAGGAAAAAAAATAGACTGCTGCTGCACACCGTCCACCTCTTTTCCCTCATCCACCGTCCGCACACGCCTTGGCGTGCCCATTTGCCACCGGGCGGTAAGGATCCCCAGTGGAAGGCTCTCTATGCGGGAGTCCTCCCCCTTTCTCTCGGGGATCTGGGGTGGAGGGTGTTGCACGTAGCAGTCCCCTGCAACCGCAGGTTGCGGTGGTTCACGGACTCCCAGCCCAACTGCTTGTTCTGTGGAGTCCGTGGACCATGTATATATTGGGTGTGGGTGTTTGCACTCCCTTTTTTGATTTTCTGAAAAACCTTCTTCTCTGTTTTTGGCTGCACTTCAGTCCCACGCTCCTGATCTTTGGGCACCTGGTACGGAGGAGGGAGGGCAGGTCTGAAGACCTCCTCGTGGGTCTGCTCCTGGGCCTGGCCAAACTGGCCATCAACAGGTCCAGGCAGCGGGCCGTGGAGGAGGTCGTTAGGGCCGACTGCCTGCCCCTCTTCCGCGGTTACGTTAGGGCCCGGGTGTCCTTGGAGAAGGAGCAGGCGGTGTCAACCAACGCCCTGGAGTTGTTCAGGGAGAGGTGGGCGCCACAGGGAGTGGAGTGCATCATTTCTCCCTCCAACTCTATTTTGATTTAGTCCCTACCCTCCCCTTCACTGTTTTGATCACACAGCACTGCCCTTTGATGTGAAGGGCAGTGTTTGTCACTGGCCACCCGGGTGTTTTCCTTTCTTCCTGGTGGTGGAATTTGAATAAAGGTCTGTGCACTTTGTCTTTCACTGTGTCTCACACCTGCACACACACACCATGGGTGCTGGGGAAATAACAAGCACTACCGCACTTAGGTGGTAGTGTGGAGGTTAAAATTTTAAAAATGGGGAAAAAAAACAAGAAAAAAAACCAGAAAAAAAATAAATTCAGAACGAAACTGGAAGGGGCATGGGGTGGACCGAGAACTGGAAGGTGGGTAGGGGTGGGCTGCCTTAGAGTGGTCGGAAGGTGGGAGGGCGGGGGCTTGCTGGGTCCGTATTGTCTGCACTTTTGTATGTAACAGTACTGTGTAATGTACAACTGTCATTGCTGTTGTCTCTTTTATATCTTTATGTGAAACTGGGATTTGAGGTTTGTCCTCATGTTCCTGTAAACTGTTTGAATGGTAGGGTTTGGGGCCTGGCTTTGCTGCTCCTCACCCTTGTAAAATTGCTGTCTCTTGTTTGCAGCTGTAAATGTAACTTTGTTTGTTGTAAAAAAAAAATAAACAGAGATTTGGTACATTTTTAGTTATTGCATCAGTATCAGATCTTACTAAAATGAACGTGACTTTTTCTACTGTATGTAAATTTCATTTTTCTTACTGGAAGTGCTTAAAATGTTACCTGTTGACAATGGTCACTTAATATGGTGAAACTGCATTGTGACATATCTACGGTTTTCTGAGTGTCAGCTGTGTAGTTGCTAAGGCAATAAATTGAAAGTTTCAAGGTAAAAAAAATAAATTCAGAATGACACCTGCACGCACACATACACCATGGGTGCTGGGGAAAAAAATAAGCACCACCGCACTTAGGTGGTAGTGTGGGAGTTAATATAAAAAAAGAAGAAAAAAAAAGTAAAAAAAGAGAAAAAAAATTCAGAACGACACCTGCACACACATACCATGGGTGCTGGGGATAAAATAAGCACTACCGCACTTAGGTGGTAGTGTGGGGGTTAAATTATTTTTTAAAAAAAGAAAAACAACTGGAGATTTGGGTGCTGGGAAAAAAATAAGCTATAAACAGGAGTTTCTTCGGTGGTAGTGTGGGGTTTTAAAAAAAAATAAACAGGACTTTCAGAGGCCTTCTCAGTTTAGGAGACTGACTCTATGCTGGCTGGTGTTACAGTTAGTTTCTACTTCCTTTTTTCTAGAGGGAGAAAACCTGATTCCTGAACTAACTGAATTATTTAGCCAGTTTGTTAACTGGCTTTCCTTTTAGTGAGGGCTGATTGTTAAACTTCTGATGCACATAATGTGTTTCAGGTGTAACTCAGTTCTCACTAGGGGATTGCTATTTCACTGGCTGGTTACAGCCTGTGTGTTACTCTTTGTCCTTTTCTCAAAAAATAAGAAATGTTAATTTTGTGGAGGACTTAGCCCATGGACTCTAGATTTCTTTGTTTTTTTGTATGTGTCTTCACTTTTTTTGGTGTTTGGACTGAGCCCTTGTGGAAGACATACATTTTACCAGAGGAGCTGTTCCTGTGGGGAGGCCTAGCCCTGGGACTGGGCCTCTGAAGATTGAACACCTGTGTGTGTGCTGGGAGGTGAGCACCTTGCTGTATCCTGAAGTTTGGGAGAAGACCTTTCCTTCAGGAGTGGACCAAACCCCTGTGAGTTAACTGCACCTGTACTGTGTTCCTGTGAGTGGGCCTGGTTTCCCAAGGCTGGGCCAGGACTCCATGGAGACTGAACACCTGTGTGCTGTGCATTTCCTGCCTTCAGGAGTGGACTCCCTCCTCAGTTGGGGACCCTGTATTTTAGTGGTGGACTCTGCAGTTTGGTGTGGATGCCATTTTGGACAACGCACATCATAAACTAGAGTGGACTCCATTCCTCGGAATGGACTCTATATTTTGAAGACTATATTTGGACTGTGTACCAGAAAGAACACTTTTTTTTCAGTAATTAACTGCATTGTTGTTTGTTGGGTCTATTACCTGCACTGTCTTGTGTCCCTGGGTCTGGCAGGTCTTACTGTGAGCTGGGAGGCTCATGGGTCGTCCTGAAAGCTGTCATCCCGCGAGCCGGAGGGTGGGTAGGCCATCCTGTGCACCTGAAGGTTGGTAGGCTGTCCTGAAAGCCCGAGGGTGGGTAGGCCACCCTGATGCCAGTCGCCCCGAGAGCCAGATGGTGGGTAGGATGTTCTGAGCGCTTTTGTCCAGAGATGTGGTAATTGGGACGGGCTGTCCTAGAGGTGGCCGGAAGGTATGCCAGGATAGCCCACTGGCTGGATGGTGCATCAGGGTGGGTGACAACCCAATGGTACATAGGTGCAGACCGAGAGCCAGAAGGCAGGTAGCTGTCCTCAGCGCTGTCACCCTGGGCGGGTATTGGGCTGGGCTGTCCTAGAGGTGGTTGAAAGGTGTGTCAGGGCAGATCGAGAACTGGAAGGGGCATGGGGTGGACAGAGAGCCGGAAGGTGTGTAGGAGCGAGCTGCCTTAGAGTGGCCAGAAGGTGGGAGGGATGGGAGCTTGCTGGATGTGTATTGTATGCACTGTTTTTATGTAACAGGATTGTCTATATATTTGTCATTGTTGCTGTCTTTTCATGTTTGAAACTGGGATTTGTGGTTTGTCCTCCATTCCCTGTAAACTGGTTGAACGGTAGGGTTTTGGGCCTGGCTTTGTTGCTCCTCTCCCTTGTAAAATTGCTGTTGTATATGGCTGTAAATGTTAACTTTCTTTTTATTTTATTAAACAATTACAAAAGAAGTTACAGAAAAACAAACAGGAGTTTGAGCTTCTGTTCACTGAGAGCCGGCTCTGAAGGATGACTTTGTGATAGGCTACCAACCTCTGTGGAATCATTTCAATGGCAATGAGAGTGTGACTAATGATGTAATCATTTAAAAGCATGGCTCAGCTGAAGCCCAAATGGGTTTTAAATAGGCATAATTGGAAAATGTGGCAAGTGGAGCATATGACTTGCAGGGTATTCTGCTGGAAGTGGACACCCTCACCAGTCTGACTGAGCTTTGGGAACACGACTTGAGTGAAGGCCATTGCATAGCCTCACTCAGCACATATTCTGAACAGAGGGACTGCAGATCAGCTCAAAGGAAATCTAAGCTTCAGCCAAATGGTTAAAAGTTTCTTCAGGATCTGCATACTGGCAAGCCATGGTTATTGGTGCCATTATGCAGACTCAAGACGGCAAACGAGTCCTACTGGACCTAACTAGAATAAGAGAATTCATAGGTTGGTATCGAAGAGAGTGCATACCCTGGAAAGTCTACCTACATCTGGTTTGGAATAGTTAAACTGCTTAGCAACATCCAACTCGGAACCAATCAAAGTAAGGGTCTGGTTAATAGTCACCTGTTGCTAATGAAGGCTGATATTGGCATGGCTGTTTCAGTGAATGCAGAATCTTTAATAAAACTCACTTTGGCCTCAAATTCTTAAGCTTGCGCAAGACCTTGGCTAGACTGAGAACATATACCAGAAAACCTTTTATAGATGAAGGGGGGCAACTTAATTTCCAGTCTCTTGTGAGAAGCACTAGTTCAGTTACCACTGATTGTTGTAAAAGACTTGACCCCCAGCTTGATGGGGCAGACTTGGTTGAGAAACATTCACCTAGATTAGTTAAACACTTTTTGATTAGAAAATGGCTGCCTGAGTGACGTCCTAATTAAATACCTGGAAGATTTTCAGGGGTGGCCTGGGATCACCAAAGGAGCCAAGGCTGCCTTGCATGATGACCAGGAAGCAATTCCATGATTCTGTAAGGCCCACCTAGTGCCAATTGCCTGACATGCAAAAACAGATGTTGAAGGCAAGAGACTGGAAAGCAAAGGAATCATCAACTGGAAATGTGTTGCTGGAAAAGCGCAGCAGGTCAGGCAGCATCCAGGGAACAGGAGAATCGATGTTTCGGGCATAAGCCCTTCTTCAGGAATCCCGAAACGTCGATTCTCCTGTTCCCTGGATGCTTATGCCCGAAACGTCGATTCTCCTGTTCCCTGGATGCTGCCTGACCTGCTGCGCTTTTCCAGCAACACATTTCCAGCTCTGATCTCCAGCATCTGCAGACCTCACTTTCTCCTCAAAGGAATCATCAAACCAGTCCAAATCTGGCAGGGGTCTGTTCTTCATGAAAGTGGACATGAGCTATGTGTACCTGCAATTGCAGTCAGATGACGATTCCTAGAAGTATGCTACAATTTAATACACATAAGGATTTGTACCGATACACTAGACTGCCATTTGGGGTATCATCACCCAATGCAACTTTTCAGCAGGCGATAGAGTGCATTTTACAAGGCCTACCCCAGGTCAGCATTTATCTAGAGGACGTGCTAATAACAGGGAAGACCAATAACGAGCACCTAGGGAACTTGGAAATAGTCTTTAGACATTTCTCCCAGGTGGGTATATGCCTTTAGAAGGGGAAAATGTGTATTCTAGGCACCCCAATTGACCTACTAAATCAACAAAAATGATCTCCAGCAGCACCCCCACATTTGTGGGTGTGGCCAGGTAAACCCTGGACCTGATTGCATGTCAACTATGCAGGTCCTTTCATGGGATCAATGTTCTCTGTCATTATCAATGCCCACTCAAAACAGTTGGACATGCATGGAGTTCTTAGTCAAATATGTGGTTGACAATAGAAAAGTTGTGCGCATCTTTTGTAATATGCAGACTCCCTGCTGGTAAATGATGGCCTGTTATCTGTGAGCAACACTTCTGGGAATTTGAATATTTCCTTAAGTCAAATGGCATTCGACATTTCAGAACAGCTCCACACTACCTATCATCCAATGGTCTGGCAGAAAGAGCAGTCCAAACTTTGGAGGTAGACTTAAAGAAACTGCCTTTACCTTCATGAGATACCAAACTGTCCTGTTTAGTATACGACCACCCCTCGTACAATTACAGGGAAAGCTCCAGCAGAGCTGCTAATGGGGAGAAGACTCCATGAAATCTGACCTTCCCAGACCTGGAGGGGGAGGATGAAACAGCATCAGAAACACCAATGCCAGATATTTAACTCTTCGAAGCAAGTGGGACAGTTTACCTCTGGGGCTGATGTTTGGTGTGGGAATGGTCCTGAACAGGCACGTGGGCTATATGAAAACTGCAAACTCGCAAACGATGTGGGAGCAAAACTTGCCCGACACCTTGACTGCCTTTCTGACTGTTCCAAGAGCCGTGGACTCTCCCTCTCCGTCCACCATTGACGATAACTTGGAATCTGAAATGGACACAGCTGATGTCATTGCCTCAATATCTTTGCTTGAGATGCTCTGGGCACAAGAGACAAGTTACTGTGTGTTACATGCTGCCAATATCTGATGCAGAATTGGAGGAACCAACCCAGTGCTAAAATGCCCCACGTGAGGCTTCAAAAAAAAACTCAGCGGTGGAGCGGATGTAATGATTGTAATAAGGCCAGCCAGGTGAATGTCTTAAAATATGAGTTTCATGAGCGGGGCTGTTTTTCTGGTCCAATTTGGGAGACCTGGCTCACAGATAAAAATATATTAGATTCCCCTACAGTATTGAAACAGGCCCTTCAGCCCAACAAGTCCACACCATCCCCCTACAGACCCATTCCCCCACCCTATATTTTCCCCTGACTAATGCACCTAACACAATGGGCAATTTAGTATGGCCAATTTACCTGACCTGCACATCTTTGAATTGTGGGAGGAAAGCAGAGCACCTGGTGGCAACCCACACAGACATGGAGAGAATATGCAAACTCCACGCAAACAGTTGCCCGAGGCAGGAATCAAACTCAGTCCCTGGTAAGGAGAGGCTGCGGTGCTAGCTGCTCAGCCACTGTGCTGCCCCATGTATCTGACCATCCAGTTCATTCTGAAATCCGGCTCTAAGAGAACTGGATCAGTGTCAAGGTCTCTCCACATGTAAATAAAGGGTAACTTAGTGACAGGATGCCAACCTCTGTGGAGTTATCTCAGTATAAATACCAAGGTTGCTTGCTATTCTATACAATTAAATGTATGTGTTCCCTTAAAATTGTAAACTGGTTAGCACAGTTAAATCACATGGAATTCGACGAGAACTAGCTTTGCATACAGAACTGGCTAGAAGACAGAGGATGATGGTGGAGGTTTGCTTTTCAAACTAGAGGCCTGTGATCAGCGTTGTGCCACAAGAATCAGTACTGGGTCCACTGCTTTCCATCATTTATATAAATGATTTGGATGTGAATATAAGAGGTATAGTTGGTAAGTTTGGAGATGACATCGCAATTGGAGGTCGCAGATATTGAAGAAGGTTACCTCAGAGTACAACAGGATCTTGATCAGGTGGGCTAATGGGCCGAGGAGTGGCTGGTGGAGTTTAATTTAAATAAATGTACGGTGCTGCATTTGGAAAGCAAATCAGAGCAGGACTTAAATATTTAATGGTAGGGTACTGGGGAGTGTTTCAGAACAAATAGACTTTGGGGTGCTGGTTCATAGTTTCTTAAAAGTGGAGTTGCAGATAGATCGGGTAGTGAAGACGACATTTGGTATGATTGCCTCTATTGGTCAGTGCATTGAGTATAGGAGTTGGGAGGTTATGTCGCAGCTGTACCAGACATTGGTTAGGCCACCTTTGGAATACGGCATGCAATTCTGGTCTCTCTGCTGTATGAAAGGTGTTGTGAAACTTGAAAGGGATGTTGCAAGGGGTGGAGATTTTGCGCTTTAGGGACACATACCCTGTGCGACCTATTGGAGGTGGTTGCAGATCAGTTCCATGCTCATTGTCCTGAGCTTTTCAGGCCCCATGTATGCAATCTATCACACCTGATGGAACCATGTATACACCTCCAGCCCCACATCTCTGATTCACTCAGAACAACTATCTGGATCAGTGGGATAATGAATGTTTCAGTCGACTGTCCTGACATCAGTCATCACCTGAATGCGGTGATATTATTACTGATTCTGAGATACCACACATATCTCCATTAGGTCCCTGGATTGAACCAGAGGCATTGACACTAACAGCAACTGTGATTTTGACAGAGTTCTGACATCTGGTATCTGATATCTGACACCAATACCATATCAGAGGGAAACATAGTTTTATTACTTAGAGTTCTATAGTGAGATTACAATTTCATTCATTAAAACACATCTGATCTTGTTGATGCTTCTTGACAGGTGGGTACTCATGGGCAATATTGACACTTCTTCAGTTGACATTATTCAACATTTATTGACACTTCTTGACACTTTGCAACAGTCCTTGACAGGTCCAGACAAGTCCAACAGTTGCACAGTCTGTTTACCTGTTCTGCACATTATTTCCATCGTTAACACTCCCAAAGAGCATTATGATGTCAAACCCAAAGGATATTATACATTTGCCACCAGAAAAGAACCCTAGACTCCCATCCCCAAGGCTGAGACTGTTTCCAGGGGGGTACTTCAGACTTCCAAAATGGTACTTGGCATCCAAAAAAAAAGCACTGAAAACCAACCTGCTGTTAACTGGTCATTCAAATGGCCAGCTGCCTTGAGGAGCCATACAAGCATGAACTGCCCACCGTAAAATACAGAGCAAAAAACAGAAACACCAGTATCAGAAATAGCACTTTGAATTCCCACCAACATCTGGTATTTTTGCAACAACAAAGGTGTTCTCTGTCATGGCCAAAATTAGGCCTCATTCTTTTGGGTCTTGATTTATCTTATTGCAGTTTCTCATATCCACGCATATATAATCTCCGCTTATCATATCCTTGTAAAATATGGAACTGATACAGTGATGTCTTCAAAGGTCCCTGAAAATCCCATTCTCAGCCAATAACATTTTCAGGATTATAAGCAAATGTAATGAAGATATGGCATCTGACGTTGATACACACAAGGGTTTTTAATTTTTTTTTAACCAAACAAGTGTTATCACACATCCCAGAAAGTCAGTGGGATTTGATATTTATACATTTCTACAATTAGAAACATATATCTTCACACTAAACTGTTTGAAATTCAAGTGCAGCTAATTCTCAAGTGTGATATAATTCCAGATAATTAAGGAAATGCAATAACTGGGCAACACAGTGACTCAGTGGCTAGCACTGTTGCCTCATAGCACCAGGGAGCCGAGTTCGATTCGGCACTCAGATGACTGTCTGTGTGGAGTTTGCACATTCTCCTTGTGTCTGTGTGGTTTGCTCTGGTTTCCTCCCACAGTCCAAAGATGAGCAGGGTAAATAGATTGACCATGCTAAATTGCCCCATAGTGTGCAGGCTAGATGGCTCAACCATGGGAGATGCAGGATTACAGGAATGGGGCAGGTCTGAGTAGGATGCTCTTCAGAGGGTTGATGTGGACTCGATGGGCTGAATGGCCTGTTTCCACGCTGTTGGGATTCTATGATTCAAACTGCAGAAATTACAATGGTGACTGGCAATGAGACAAGGTTGGTTGTCTACAAGTTGAAATTATGTGAAGGAATTTATTGCAGTTTCAATTTAAATTTATGTTCCTTCTTTAAGGTGTGGGTATAAATATGGTAATACAAGGATCAATCACAAATCTTTCCTACTCCTGCATCCCTGCCTACAGTCTGTATTACTTGTTTGCTTCCTTCCAATCACCCCTACCATGGTCAGACTGCTTCAGTTGATGGGGAGCAGATGATAAATGCAGCAGGATTCCCAAAGGTACAATGTTCACATCTGTTGAGGATATTATTCATATTTCATTCTGTTGATCTGTCAGTGGGAAAATAGCCAATTGTTTCAGTGACCATCTTCACTGTGTTGCCCAGCAGAAATACTGAATAGAAACATGCAGCAAGAATATTATTACTGAGTCACAGGACTTTTTATAATAAACATTGGTTTTAAAACATTAGAAGCTTTGTAGAAAATAATGATCTTTGATGTTTCTCAAGTGAGGAATTCGATAAACTTTGGGTTTTAAATGCATCTTGAGTTGGAGGACAAAATGTGCCTTGGGAAATTGACATTCTGTTTATACCTCTTCTGAGTTGTCTTTTCATCAAATTGAAATGCAAAACATTGCCATACTAATGCCAGTCTTTAGCCAAGGAATTGCACTGCACTGTGTTGTCTGTGCCCACCTGTGTTGGGACAAACAGCAGCTCAACATCTTGCTGGCTGCTCATCCACATAATTGCAGTGTGCAGCAGTTTGCAAAGTGCACTGCAAGTTTGTCTCGATAGAGGAGAAAGTGAGGTCTGCAGATGCTGGAGATCAGAGTTGGAAATGTGTTGCTGGAAAAGCGCAGCAGGTCAGGCAGCATCCAGGGAACAGGAGAATCGACGTTTCGGGCATAAGCCCTTCTTCAGGGTTAGCATAGTGTGTGGTTAGCATAGTGGATGGCTAACTTATTTCCTTCAAAATGATTATATAGGATTACATAGAAAACATGGCACAGATCAGGCCATTTGGCTCAACAAGTGCATGTTAAGACTGTTCTCCCAAATAAACCTCCATCCACCTTTTATCTCTAATCTACCATTGTAACCTTATCGTCTCTTCTCCTCATCTGGTTGTATTGTCATCTGAATAGAGTAGGATAGCATCCCTACAGTGTGGAAATACATCTCTTAAATACATCTGTAATTCTTGCCTCAACTTCCTGTGGTAACAATTTCCTCATTCTTACCACTCTGGGTGCAGACATTTCTTCGGAAATTGTGATTGAATTTGTGGTGATCACCGATATTGAGGGCTCTAATACACTCTTCATCCCAAAATAAGATTGCCTCTGTGTCCACTCCATTAAAACCTATTCAGTACTTTTGTTCCTTATCCTTCCTTGAGCTTGTACTTTCTCAGTAATAAGTGGCTCCCCTGATCTTGCCAGCTACATGTATCAGAACATATTTATTCATGCTTAACTTCATTCACCAATTAGCTGTTCAATCAGCAAGTTTATTAATATCCTGCTGTAAATTGTTGCAACTCACGTCAATTTGATGTCAGGTACAAATTTATAAATTTGTCTAAATAACTCATGTAAATTGTGAACAGCACGACAGCAGATCATGATAGAGCATTAATTTCTACATTCTACCAGACTAAATAACATCCCTTTGTCCCCACTCTGTTTTCAGTTTTAAAGCCAGCCAGCCAATCAATTCTTCCATTTATCCCCATTTCCACATTCCTTGACATAATTAATTTGCTTATTATGGGGCATATTATCAAAGTTATTTAATGTTGTCTTTTTATTTCCGGATGTTCTTCTATCTCTCATTTATTGATAATTCTGTGACTTTCCTCCTAAATATATCAAGCTGACAGGTTGATAATTTTCTGGACATGTTCTCTCTCCCTCCTCAAATATAGGGATAAAATTAGTTTTCTGCCATTCCTCAGCCACTGTACCTTTTTTGTTCTAACCAGTTATTAATATGTGTGTGGTAATGCCTCTGCTATCACTTCCTCGGATTCTTTAAAAATACACGGACATAACCATGGAACAGGGCCTCCGTTCGTTTTAATTTTATTTAATTTATTCAATATATCCCAAATTTTAATTTAACTTTTCTCATTGCTTATCTCATGATTCAGTGTCACCTCTACCTGTTCTCTCCAAGGGAAAAATAACAAAATAATTACTGAATATTTCTGCCTTCCCTCCATTGTTTTCTGTGGTATTAGCCTGCCTGTCACCTGGTGGTTCCATTCTAATCACAAGCTTCCCATTTAATCAACGCAGAAGTGTAAAACATTTTATTTATTTTGATTTATTTTCCTTGACAATTGAATTTTATAGTTCCTGTTGCCTTCCATTAGATTTTCATTTTCTCCAAATCTCTTTGTATACTGTTATTCTGCATTCCTCTGCTGATAAGTCATTTATCTCTTTTAAAAATATTATTTCATGTCTTGATTTATTCAAGGAGTCTAACTAGTGTTTATTTCATTCATTCCTTTTACTGGAATAAATTTTCCTGCACTCTGTTGAATCTGGTTAGATATGTTTCTGTTGTTATTTTACAATGTTGTTTTTCAATGTTATAATTTTGTATTCTCAACCTTCAACAACGATTTTCTCCGAATGATTGACTTTGTATTCATCACATGTATCACCTTCTTACCATGTTCCTAGCCAGGGATGCTCTCTCATTAGAGAGAAATGACTGGTGGTGATTTAGCCTGAGGGTCACCATGTCTCAGGTGAGGGAGAGGTTGAGAAGGAGAATCCTTTATGGTAACCAATGGGATCCATGCTATTGTGTCTCTCTAATCACAAACCAATGGAGCTTACAATTAAAGCCAATTACATTATTACCTAGATGTTACCCACTTTTTACTCCTCTGAGCTGGTTTGGTTCATTCCCTGCTTTCAGATTTCAAGGCAATCCCTCCCCCACCCCACCCCTAACACCCCCTTGTTGATCTTTTTACATGTTGGATTATATTAAGGGGTCCTGACCACATTGTAGGAACTCGATTCCATGTCATCATTATCTATCTTTCCAATTAATACCAGGTACTTAAAAATCCACCCAGATTATTATTGTATTTTCTTTTTATTTAACAGTGTAATTTGTCGACTGGTTTTTCTTCAACTCACTTCCATTATTAAATGATCTTGTACATTAGTGAGATGGATTAGTTATTTATTTTATCTATATCAATATAGATTGTGTTTTTGTCTTCATAATAACTGTAGCACAGTGGATAAATAGCTCTTATGTGATAAGATGAGGGAAGTAGATGTGCTGAACTATGTCTCTATAAATAGTTTCTTTGTGTTGTTTGCCAATGGCAGCTCACTGCCCCATATGAGCTACTCCTCACGATGAAGGTTTGGGAAACTCTAGGACCTGCTTGGTCTAGTATGGTAGAGGGAAAGCACTTCTTGGTCTAACGAGAAGAGTCTATAATGTTTAAGGTATGATTTATTGCAACTACTTACAGGTTACATTATTATGACAGACAAATCTTGAGGAAATAATCTTACTCCTTTTGAGCTGCTCTCAATTCCATGTGACATCATCATCAAAAGACGTTACGCCATCAGGTGGTGAAGGAGCAGCACTCCAAAAGCTTGTGATTTTAAATAAACCTGTTGGACTATCACCTGGTGTCAGGTGACTTCTGACTTTGTCCACCCCAGTCCAACACCAGCATCTCCACATCATGACATTATCATGACTGACCTGCTGAGTTTCTCAAGCATTTTTGTGTTTGTTTTGTGTCCAGACCATTAAGACACAATATGGTGCCGAAGCATGACAACTCTTACGAGGTCTCGACAGCAGATCTTATTCTTACATATCTTGCAAACATTCTGCTCTTTTAAACCTCAATTCTAAGACTGTCAAAGTAACTAACAATGTTCTCTGTAACATTATATTCCTTGCTCTGTTTCATTATCCTTATACATTTTGTATGGTATGATCTTCCTGTACTGCATGCAAAACAAAATATTTCCCTATACCTAGATACATGTGAGAATAATAAATCAAATAATATCAAATGTTCCTGAGTCTTAATAGTAACCTTTTTCAGATGCTTAAATACCCACACACAACAATTTAGACTGGTGTAGTTTCCAGTCCACAACAATGAAAACCATTCAGAAACCAGTTTTGGTATTTATACATGACAGTATACAAATGCATGAACTGAGAAATGTTCAGCAAGAATTCCAGCTTCCTTGGATAAAAGGCAGAATGTGAAAAGGTAATCTTGAGGCAACTTGTGCAGCAATAATAAGAGCAATTACTCACTATTGGCATCCCATGGCAGCTGAATAGAAGTGAACAGAGTGATATAAACAGACACAGGACGTGTGCATTTTTTCCAGAGACTGTGATCCTACTGGAAGAGAAGAAGCTTACTCTCAGGAAAATGATTGGCATGTGCAAAGGTGCTAAGGTTGAAAATTAGCAGTTCGAGCAAAGTCATGGTAGAACAGTTCAGGTCTTGCATTGTGCTGATAGATACATCAGGCCGAAAGGGCTGAACAATCACAGACAGAGCGCAGGATGAAAATACTGCAGAAGACAAAACAGAATCATTTTGCACCCAACCAGTGTGCTCCAAAGGAAACACAATGAAGCAAGTCCAAATGGCGAAAAGAGATATCGGCTGAAGATTCTAACAAATCATTCTGCACCAGACAACAGTTAGATTCACTAACGTTCGGTAAATTGTGACTGAATGAGGAATGCGGAATAAGAACATCGGATCAAGATAAAATGTCAGATAGATACTGATGCAACATTTGATCTTCAAAGATTTGTGTAAAGTGGTGCAATATGGTGTTCCACAAATGAAGCTTTGGAGAAAGTAAATCTGATGATACCATACCTGTGCCAAGAGGATAGTTTACTCTGAGAGACAAATGTAACTTGAAGACATTGAGTTCCAGGTCACTGATGGCAGGAAATAAAGCCACTCCGCTCAACCACCGCAAATCCAAAGCTTTACTGATAACCTTCATATTACAAAAACAATTTGCAACATATTGTGGCTGTTAGACCACTGATGAGGAATGCATTCCACAAGGAGTACAATGGTGTGTTGACAGGATTAGGATGTCTTCCTGGAGAATGACATCTTGAAGTAGCTGCTAGACCAATTCAGCATCTGCCAAAGTAAATTCCAGCTGCCCTCTGGTCCAGCTTGAAAGCTGAGGTAGAAAAGCTGGAAGACAAGGAAGCATCCAGAAAGTGACACCTACTACAGAATGGGTAACAGTGAAACAAACTGGAAAGCTAAAATTATGTATCGACCTGAAGGATGAAGAGATCTCACAATCCATACTGACAATTCAAGAAATATTGTCAGAATTTGTAAAGGAAAATCTTTTTACTTCACTACATATAAAGGACACAGACTACCAAGTGAAGCTGGATGGAAACAGTCAGTTTCTAACTAGATTCTGGCTGTGGAATATGAGTTCCCTGATTAGGGCTGTTAATCTGCTGCAGTCAGAGAGCCTTGGCTGACAGATATAAACAGGAATATCAAACATCCTGTTCACACTGAGAGCTAGTTCTGAGGGAGCTAGATTACTGCCAAGAACTTTCCACTTGTAAATAACAGGTGACAGGATACTGGCTTCTATTGAGTTATTTCAATAGTAACAAGGGAAAAAATGTTCCTAAAGAAATTTGTTTGCAACAGTCATCTTTGACTTGGGGTAAGCATTTCTGGCCATGATTTGGGAAGCTTGACTTTTTCGCTTCTGTTGTCAAAAATTGAGCCTGGTACGTGGAAAGAACGCAGTATGTTTTTCGGGCATCTGACATTGAGGCAGATAAAAAGCAATGAGTAATTTTCCTGATAGCTTGTGGACCTGCAGATCTTTTGATTATTAGAAGTCCAACTTTCCCTGAGGCACCAGGTACCAAAAGCTTTCAAGAGTTGAAGGAATCAGTTAAGGAATATTTCCAAGTCATCTCTAATTCTGAGATGCTATTGATTTTATTTGGCAATTTGAGAACCAGGGGAGTCTATATTGGGGTTTTGCTAGGTTAAGATGACTGACAGAGGCATGTGACTATGGTTCAACCCTTAATGCGATTCAGAGAGACCATTTTATATGTGAAATTAATGATGTAACCATGCAGTAGGACTTCAAACAGGCACTACAATTGGCTTTAACATTGGAAAATGCAGCAAAGGGAACATATGAGTTGCAGGGTATTCTGATGGAAATGGACACTCTCGCCAGGCTGACTGAGCTTGGGGAACACCACTTGAGTGAAGGTAATTGCATAACCTCACTCACTTTAGACAGAGGGACTCTTGGTTAGCAAATCCCCAAACAAAGCCAAGCCTCAGGCAAATAGTTAAAATTTTCTTCTGGATCCAGGCTGGCAAACCATGCTGGTATATGAACTCCAGAAAGTAAAGGAGTCTCACTAGGCCTAAATTGAGTAAAAGAACTCATTGGCTGGTATCCAGGAGACGACACACCCTGGAAAATCCACTTACATTTGGTTTTGAGCAATTAAATTGTTTCAGAACATCCAAATCAAAACCAATCAAAATGAATGGTTAAATGGTTACCCAGTTCTAATAAAGGTTGATAACAGTGATTCAGCAATCATAGAATAATTCTAACAAAATTCAGTCTGAATTCCAACCCTTAAGTTTGCGTAAGACCTCGGCCAGACTGACAACCTGTACTGGGGAACCTTTTCAGATTAAGGGTACAACTTCGGTTCTAGTCTCTCATGAGAAGCAGCTGGTTAGTTACCACTGATTGTGGTAAAAACCTCAGGCCCAAGCTAGATGGGGCTAAATCAGTTAAGAAAGATTCGCCTAGCTTGGTTCAATGTTTTTAATTTAGAAAATGGCTGCATGAGTGAAGCCCTAATTAAATGCCTGGAAGGTTTGCAGGAAGTTCTCAGGACTATCAGAGGAGAAAAAGTCACCTTACATGTTGACCAGGAAGCAATTCCATGATTCTACAAGGCCTACCCAGTGCCATTTAATATATGGCAAAAGTAGAGGCTGAAATTAAAATGCTGGAAAGCGAACAAAGCATCAAATCAGTCCAGTTTGCAGAATGGACAGCACCGGTTGTGCTGATTGTAATGCTGGACAGGTCTGTTCACATTTATGGGGATTTTAAACAAATGGTAAACTGATTTTTGCAGATGAATACATACACAATCCTTCACATAAAGGATTTATTAACAAAGCTAGCGGTGGTGGTAGTGGGGAGGTGGGGGGTTGCGGACGGGGGGCATTCCTTCACAAAGCTGGACATGAACCATGTGCACCTACAATTGTGGTTAGATGAGGATTCCCAGACGTATGCCTCAATTAATACCCATAAAGATTTGTCCTGATACACCAGACTCTCATTTGGGGTATCATCAGTCTGCAATTTTACAGCGGACGACAGAGAATATTTTATAAGGTCTACTCAGGTCACAATTTATCTAGATCATGTACTAACAATAGGGAAGACAAATAAGGAGCACTTGGACATTAACCTTCGATGTTTCACCCAGGCGGGCATACACCTTAGAAGGGAAAAATGTGTGTTCCAGACACCCCAAGTGATCTATTTGGGCCACAGAGTTGACAAGACTGGGTTTCACACGTTGAAAGATACATTATAAACCTTTGAATTTGATACAGTAAAGTCTTGGATTCTTGTTAGCAATAGTGACTCTGTGGGAATTCCTGACTGCAGGGGGTTGTCGAGCCTGGGTCATTAAGAACATTGACAGTAGAGATGGTCAGGTTTTAATTAATCAGGGAAACAGGGGTTTTGTGGAAAAGGCAGGAAAGTAGAGTTGAGTATCCTCAGATCAGCAATGACCTGATTGAAGGGCAGAGCATACTCAATGGGCCAAATGGTCTCATTCCGCTCCTACGCCTCATGGTCTGAACTCAAACACTGTATCTATATTTTAAATTATGGGTCTCTGCTCACAAAACTCTTTTATAATGGGATTATTAGATATTGATTATTACACAGCATTTGATCTGCAATAGACAACTTTGTTGATGGCTCCTTGATATGATGTTATAGAAAACCATCTTGTGTACAATCCAGGATTCTATCCATTACAGCTCTGATACCCATTAGTTATCCAGTCGGGATGGAAACCACTGTCGCACACAGTTACTGTACTGCCCTTGCTACAAGTATATTCAGTGTCTTGACTGTAACCATATTGACATTACCATCACTGTCTGGTCCCTATAAAAGAATTCCTGCTAACAATTGTTGCTGCTTGCAGTTTCTCAGCTCCACTCAAATAAGTCTCCAAATTTTGATCTTCAGATCCACATGACTGTCTCATTAATGCATTAACCTCATCCTTTCTTCACAACTTGTTGGCTTTTTGTCCATCCTGCATTGACCCCAACAACCCTTCAATTATTCCCTTCCCGGCGATGGTCTTCTGCAGCTACATCTCTCGAATGACAGTTCCATCATATCTGTTCACTGTCATTCCATCTGCCTTATGGCGAATGCAGGGATTCATTCCTCAGTAGTGGAGGGGCGGGGGGTGGTGAACAGGTGGGTAGAGGTTGCAGAGATAGGGAGGCTTAGAGGGGCTCGAGGATGTTAGAGTTAAACAGAGTTACATCTGGTCAAGAATGTCAGCGGGACAAAGGTGTTTGGGGATTGGAGGAATTTACAGAGATAGAGGGAGCTGGATTAGATTCTGGAGATAGGGATAGGGATGGATATAGGGAGAAACAGGCAGACAAAGAGGCATAAACAGGGGGTGTTTTTCAGGGAGAAGAGTATTGTACATGCCTCGAAATATATGGAAGGTTGTAGTGACTGAAGATGTCTACAGATGTAAGGCGTCTTCTAGGTTCTGGAGGCTACATAGATAGGAAGGCAATGGAGAATGCCAGGTTGCTGGGTTGGAAACAGTTACACAGATGGGGAGGGTTGCACAAACTGAACATGGTTCCTGTGGTCAGGCAGGATGACCGGGGAGAGGGGGAAGAGTGTGACGTTTAAATAGATTAAGATTGAAGAATTGGAGAAGGATAAAGAGGTTACAGATTTTTCACAGATAAGGAAGGGTTGTAGGAGCTGGAGAAGTTTACCCAGGTGGGGACAGATGGATAGGTTTGAGACAAATACATTGGCATGGAAGGTGGTGTTGGTAGGAGGACCTTACAGGGATAGACAGGACTGTCGGAGTTTACAGTGATGAAGGAATTTAGTATCTACTGGAGAAGTTTAGGGATTAGGGTATTAGGGATTGGAGAACCTGACAGCGACAGAGAGCATTGTGTGGATAGGAGGAGATTCCAAACAGAGGAAGGATTATCAGGACTGGAGGACATGACAGAGATCACTAATACAACATGGGCCAGGATTGATGCCTGGGTTACCCTGTGCTATCTCAGGGAGGACCAGTACAGCAGAGGTGAGAGCAGGATCCTCACAAAAAGGATAGAGGTGTACAAGATAATGAGAGGCATAGATAGAGTTGATAGCCAGAGACTTTTTCCCAGGGCAGAAATTGTTAACACGAGGGGTTATAGTTTTAAGCTGTTTGGCGGAAAGTATAGAGGAGACGTCAGAGGCAGGTTCTTTACTTAGAGAATTGTGAGAGCATGGAATGGGTTGCCAGCAGCAGTTGTGGAAGCGAGGTCATTGGGGATATTTAAGAGACTGATAGACGTGCATATGGTCACAGAAATTTGAGGGTTTGTACATTAGGTTTACCTTACATGAGGATCAATGGTCGGCACAACATCGTGGACTGAAGGGCCGATTCTGTGCTGTACTGTTCTATGTTCTGATATGACCATGTTTTCTGTGAGGTGTTTATGCCTGAAAGGAATGCTATGTTCTCATTTTCTTAATTTTTGCCATTGCTTGTCTATCATATACTTTAATGCAATTTCCTAATCGGCTTCAGTCAAATGGACCTTAATTCTAGATAGTTTATGTAGACATAAAATTCAGACTTCACTAGAACCGTCTAATACTCAAATCAAATCGCCTGTTCCTTACTTTATTCTTTGACATACCATTTAGAAAACTAGTCTGCATATATTCTCTGTAATTATTTATTACTTAATATTAGGTTTATCTCATCTGTCTGAAGATTATATTCCAACATGATTAGTTCATGAACCTTATGACATCTATCTCTAAGTTCTTTCTTTACACTCTTCCCGACAACACAACTTCTGTCATTGGGTCTATAACTCCAAGAAATACTTCCTGCCATTTGTTTTTCCTTAGCCCCCACACAAGCTGACTTTAGTTCTTGATCGTCTGAGGAAATATCAATTCTCTCTACTGAAAATTTAAGATTGGAGCTAACCTCTTTTTCCATTTTGCTGATCACTCTGGATATAATACTTCAGCTTTCAATTTTTTTCTACTTTCCCTTCCGATGCCACATTAGCCACAAATGCTCAATTGTTTGGGAATTGTGCTGAGGCCTGAACAGTATGAGCTATGGTGAGAAAGGTAGCAGAATGATCCAAGGTGTCTGGTGAGGCCTAACTCTATGTTGCTGCATCTTCTAACCATGTTCCAGCCATTGAGGGGAGATTCTCACTAGGGGGTGCTAATTGGTTATGAAGGGGGATTGTTGATTGTTCACAACCTTATTAATTACACAGCTCACTTCATTCAAATGCAGCTGCCTATCCGACCATTCACAACTGGGAGCGACAAATGCTCATCACGGAAATTAGGGTGGGGACCTGCTCACCGTTGGCTGTACAGAGCCTCCATGATGCTCACCACACAATAGCATCTCAGGATATTATCCACTGGCTGCTTGCATCCCTCATCCACAGACATTGACATTCGATATTTACCTATCCCTAATGGCCATTCCGATCCACTTGCCAAATGCAGAGGGAGTACAAACCTGCATTGCAGGGTGTATCAGCAACTAGCACTAGATTAAAGACCTTAAGCCATAAGAAATAGGACCAAGAGTAGGCCGGTTGGTCCCTTGAGCTTGCTGAGTCACTTGATAGCATCATGGCTAATCCAACACTCTTACATCCACTTTCCTGACCTATTCCATAACTCTTGATTCCTTGACTGATCAAGGATCTATCTATCGCAGCCTTAAATATAGACAAAGATTCTGCCCCCACTGCTCTCTATGGCAAGGAGTTCCAAGGACTTAAAATCCTCTGAGAGAAGAAATTCTTTCTGGTCTGTCTTAAATTGGTGCCATTTTATTCTGAGACTATCCCCTCCAGTCCGAGACTTTGTCATGAAAGAAAGCATCCTCTCAGCATTTGCCCTGTCAAGCTCCTTAAGAATCCTGTCTCTTTCAATAAGCTCACCTCTCAGTCTTCTAAATTCCAGTGAGTAGAGTCCACCCTGTTTTGCCTTTGCTTATAAGACAATACCCCCGTATCATCCTTTCTTGAATTGCCTTCAATGAAATGATATCTTTCCTTAAATAAGGGACCAAAACTACTCACAGTACTCCAGATGTGGTTCTCATTAGCACATTGTACAGTTGCAGTAAGGTTTCCCTACTCTTATACTCCAACCCCTTTGAAATATGGCAACATTTCCATTTGTAAAATCTGTATCCCCCCCCTCACCTCCATCCAAGGTCTCAAGGGTGTTTCACATCCAACAGAGATTTTCCTGCACACACACCCACTCTCATCTATTGTGTCCATTGCTCCCAATGTGGTCTCCTCTACACTGGGGAGACAGGACACCAACTCGTGGAACTTTTCGGGGAACAACTCTGGGACACATGCATCCAACAACCCCACCATCCCATGGCTGATCACTTCAACTCCCCCTTCCGCTCCACCAAGGACATGCAAGTCCTGGGCCTCCTTGAAAATCCCACGTCACATTTTTCAACTCTGACTCTCCTGCATCTGCAATTCTCACTTTTCTTTCCTTATAGCACCAGCCAGCTGTCATATCGTCCATAAGTCATTTCCAGTTCTTAATTCCCAGTTCATCGCTTCAAACCAAATTGATAAAAGGCTAAAAAAAAGAAAGTATTAGCAAGGATTGTCAGACAAGAACACAAGGAGATAAGAACTAGGAGCACACCAAGCTGGAGTGCCTTAGGGCTAAAATCATGGCTGATCCAATTTTTGACTCCATTAAGCCCAATTTCTTCCCAACTCTTTATTATTCCTTGTCTTTCCAGAGTTCAAAAACCTACCTTAACATCAAATATATTCAATGACTTAGAAAATCCACACTCTCTGGTTATAAAAATAAAGAGATTCATGACCATCTGAGAGTACTTGAGCAATCCCTTATACTGAGACGATAGCTCAGAAAACTAGACTGTCCCACATTTTTCTGTCATTGGGGATTTACATCATTGGGGTATTTTTAACTAAGGAGATACAAACATTTCTTCCACCAGGAACATTTTTTTGTTTCTAATCATGAACTTACTCACTGGTCTCATCATCTGAGAGACCCATGGAGAAAGTGAGAGCTGCAGATGCTGGAGATCAGAGTCGAAATATGTGGTGCTGGAAAAGCTCAACCAGTCAGGCAACATCTAAGGAGTAGGAGAGTCGACATTTCGAGCACGAGCTCTTCATCATTTCCTGATGAAATCATAGAGGTCAATAGAATGGAAACAGATCCTTCAGCCCAACTTGTCCATGCCACACAGTTTTCTCAATTTAAACTGGTCCCATTTGCTTGCATTTGATCCATATCCTTCTATAACAATCCCATCCATGTACCTGTCTGAATGTTTCTTTCTTAATTGACAAAATTGTACTCACTTCCACTATTATCTCTGGCAGCCCATTCTAGACTCTCATCATCCTGTGGGGAAAGATTGCCCCACTGTATCTCTTCCCTCTCACCTTAAACCAATGCCCTCTAGTTTTAAACTCCCTTACCATGGGGAAAAGCTGTCGGCTATCTATCTGATTTTATAAGGTCACCTCTCAGTCTCCTACACTCAAGAGAAAGAAGTCCCAACCTATCCAACCTCTCCTTATAACTCATACTTGCAGTCCAAGTAGCATCCTAAAAAATCTTTTGTTCACATTTTCTAGTTTAATAATATCTCTTCCATAGTAGGACAACCAGAACTGCACACAGTACTCCAAATGTGGCCTCACCATTTTCATGTACAACTGCAACAAGACATCCCAACTCCTACACTCAGTGCTCTGACTGATGAAAGCAAGCATGCCGAAAGCCTTCTTCACTGCCCTGTCTACCTGTGTCTCCATTTTCAAGGAGATATGCACCTATTTCCCTCAATCTCTTTGTTCTGTAACATTCCTCAGGGCCCTATCATTGACTGTGTAAGTCCTGCCCTGGTTTGTCTTGCCAAAATGCAACACTTTGCATTTATCTAAATGAAACTCCATCTCCCCTTCCTCAGCTCACTAATCCAGTTGATTAAGATCTTGCTGCATTCCGGGATAACCTTCACTGTCTGCTGTACCATAAGTCCTGATGTCATCCGCAAACCGTATCTGCTAGATTCTCATCCAAACCATTTATAGAAATGACAAATAACAATGGACCCAGCACCAACCACTGTGGCACACCACTGATCACAGGCCTCCAATCTAAAAGACAACACTTTACCATCATCCTCCATCTTCTACCGTCAAGCCAAGTTTGTATCCAATTGGCCAGCGCTCCCTGTATCCAATGAGATTTAATCTTACTCAACAACCTAACATGCAATACCTTGTCTAAAGTCCACATGAACAACATCCACAACACTGCCCATCTACGTTCTGGCCATCCCTTCAAAAAACTCAAATCAAATTCATGAGACATGATTTCCAATGCACAGAGCCATGCTGACCATTCTAAATGAGTCCTTGCTTCTCCAAATGCTGTGGATCCTGTCTCACAGAATTCCCTCAAATATCTTACTCACCACAGAGGTTCAGCTCACCAGTCTACACTTCTCAGGAATTTCCTTGCAATTTTCTCAGGAATTTCCTTGCAACCTTTCTTAAATAATGGAAAACATTAGCCACCCTCCAATCTTCAGGCAGTTCACCCATGGATGTTGATGATAGAAATATCTCTGCTTTGGGCCCAATAATTTCCTCCCTAGCCTCCAACAAAGTACTGGGATACACTTCATCAGGTCCTGAACATTTATCTACTTTAATGTGGTTAAGCTTTCCTACACCTCCTCTGCTGTAATGTGGACACTCTTCAAGACATCTTCAGGCAGTTCACCCATGGATGTTGATGATAGAAATATCTCTGCTTTGGGCCCAATAATTTCCTCCCTAGCCTCCAACAAAGTACTGGGATACACTTCATCAGGTCCTGAACATTTATCTACTTTAATGTGGTTAAACACCTCCTCTGCTGTAATGTGGACACTCTTCAAGACATCACTATTTTTTTCCGCAAATTTCCTAACATCCATACTTTCTTCGACCAGAAATACTAATGAGAAATATTAATTTAGAATCTCACCCATCCCTCATGATTCCACACTTGTTGATCTTTAAGAGTCCCTATTCTCTCCCTAATTATTCCTTGCCCTTTGTATACTTGTAGAATCTAGCAGGTTTTGAGAAGATTTGTAGCTCAGGTTAAGGCTCTGGATGTAGGTCTGCTCACTTAGCTGGAAGGTTCATTTTCAGACGTTTCGTTACCATACTAGGTAACATCTTCAGTGAGTCTCCTGATGAAGCATTGCTAATGATTCCTGCTTTCTATTTATATGTTTGAGTTTCTTTGGGTTGGTGATGCCATTTCCTGTGGTGATGTTATTTCCTACGGTGATGTCATTTGCTGTTTTTCTCAGGGGGTGGTAAATCGGGTCCAAGTTAATATGTTTGTTGATAGAGTTCCAATTGGAATGCCATATTTCTAGGAATTCTCGTGCATGTCTCTGTTTAGCTTGTCCTCGGATGGATGTGTAATCCCAGTTAAAGTGGTGTCCTTCTTCATCTGTATGTAAGAATATTAGTGAGAGAGGGTTTTATCGTTTTGTGGCGAGTTGATGTTTATGTATCCTGGTGGCTAGTGTTCTGCCTGTTTGCCCAATGTAGTGTTTGTTACAGTCCTTGCACGGTACTTTGTCAATGACATTAGTTTTGCTTTTTGTCTGTATAGGGTCTTTCAAGTTCATTAGATGCTGTTTAGTGTGTGGTGGGTTTGTGGGCTGCCGTGATGCCAAGAGGTCTGCATAGTCTGGCAGTCATTTCCGTGGAGATAACATCACGAACCCAAAGAAACCCAAACATATACATAGAAAGCATGAATCATCAGCAATGCTTCGTCCAGAGGCTCACGTTTAGATGTTACCTAGTATGGTGACGAAATGTCTGAAAATGAACCTTCCAGCTCCGCGAATAAACCTACATCCAGAATGTGTAGAATTTCTTTAGATTTCCCTTTATCTTATCTGCCAAAGCCATCTCACATTCCCTTTTAGTACTCCTGATTTCTCTCTTAAGTATACTCCAATACCCTCCATACTCCTCAAGGGATTCACTTGACCCCAGCTGCCTTCACATGTCACATGCCTCCTTTATGTAGACTAGAACCTCAATGACTTGAATCATCCAGGAATCCCTGCACCTGCCAATCTTGCCCTCCACTCTAACAGGAACATGCTGGCTCTGAATCCTCATTAATTTACTTTTGAAAGCTTCCCTCTTATCAGGCATCCCTTTGGAAGTGGCTGTTTGCAGACAATCAACTTTTGAAAGTTCCTGTCTCAGACCATCAAAATTGGTTTTGCCCCAGTTTAGAACTTTAACTTGTGGACCAGACCTATCTTTTTCCATAGTTATTTTAAAACTGATGGCATTGTGATCACTGGCCCCAAATTGCTCCACTGCTAACATTTCTGTCACTTGCCCTGCCTTATTTCCCAAGAGGAGGTCAAGTTTTGCCCCTTCTCTAGTCGGGCATGAGAAATTCTTCCTGAACACACTAAACAAATTTCTCTCCATCCAATCCCTTGACATTACGATAGTTCCAGTTGATGGTAGGAAACTTAAAACCCCTTAGTATTAAAACCCTATTATTTTTGCAGCTAACTGCGATCTCCTGACATATTTGCTCTTCAATCTCCTACTCACAATTTGGGCGCCAATTCTATTAAAGTGATCTCCTTTTTATTTTTCAGTTGCACCCTTATAGCTTCAGTGAGTAAACCCTCAAGAATTACCTCTCAGTACTGCCGTGATGTGCTCCCTAATCAAAAACACAACCCCCCCTCCTCTCTTGCCTCCCTGTCTATCCTTCCGATAGCATCTGTACCCCAGAACATTGAGCTGTCGATCATGTCCCACATACAGCCATGTTCCTGTAATAGCTATAATATCCCAGTTCCATTTACTGATCCATGCCCTGAGTTAATTTGTCCTTCCTGTCAGACCTCTTGCATTGAAATAAATGCAGTTTAACCCAGTCTTCCCTTGCTTCATGCCATGGGCTTGCCTGCCCTGTCTATTATCAGCACTGGGATTACCAACATTGCCATTACTACTTAACTTGCTCTCATTAACCTCTGTACTGTCCTTAACTTTCTCTTTCATCTCTGCACTACTTTGGATCCTATCCTCCTGCCAGACTAGTTTAAACTCTCCCAAGTGGCTCCAGCAATCTTCCTGCCAAGATATTGGTCTCCCTCCAGTTCAAGTGCAACCTGTCGCCTTGTACAGGTCACCTCTGCCCTAAAAGAGATCCCAATAATCGAAGAATCAGAATCCCTGCCCCCTGCACCAGCTCTCAAGCCACACACATTCATCTACCAAATCCTCTGATTCCTACTCTCACTAACACATAGCACTGGAAGTAGTCCAGACGTTACTACACTTGCAATCCTGCATTGTAACTTTCTGCCTAACTCCTCTTCAGGATCCTATCCCTTTTTCTACCTATCTCAGTGATACCAATGTGTACAATGACCTCTGGTTGGTCATCCTCCCCCTCAATAACCTCATGCAACTACTCAGAGGCGTGTGCTTGACCCAAGCACAAAGGAGGCAACACACCATCCTGGTGTTTCGATTATGGCTACTGACTATGCCTCTGACTAACGAGTGCCCAACTATAAACACTTGCCTTGGACTTAGCCCAACCTGGTCTACAGCAGAGCCTGTTATGGTGCCACAAGCCGAGCTGCTGTTATTATGCTGCCCTAAGAGGCTATCCCTTACAACGGTATCTAAAATAGTATACTTGTTAGAGAGGGAAATAGCCACAGGAGAGTCCTGCACTGCCTTGCATGCCTCTCCAGTTTTCCGTGTCGTCATCAGATGAACATCATAGAAATTCCCTTAATCCATCCCACACTAGCACAAAGTTTCAATCTGTTTATTATAAAAAGACAGAGACACACTAGAGAACGTGCAGAGAATGTAAACCCTGTCATCAGGTCAGGTTGAGAAATTAGAAACCAAGACTTGCAATGATGTGATTTTCACAACGAACAGATGTCTGAAGGTTCTCACAGCCAATGAAAACTCTTTGTGTGTAGTCACCATCCTGAATAACATAGCATTGAACATGTGCACACGACAAACCTCCCCAGGAACAGCCATTTTATCATGACCAGGTAAACTGCTATTTTTGCAATCCAGGACAGTCTGCACCTGCGGGCAGTAAAACAGGGGCTACACTCAGGTTTTGGCTGATGAATTAGCAACTACCATTTTCACCGCACCAAGCAATGACCATAGTCAGATAAGTGTGCTGCACAGCTAAATGCTTGAGTAGGAAATTGATGGACAACATTCACAACCAGGTCAGCAAATCAAGATTTGACTCAACATCAACGATGAGATAAAACCAGCTGAGATGGTGAACAACCGACCTGCTTAATAAACGGACATTTTACCTGCGATGAGAGTATCGAACAGCTTTTTTATATTTTGAGGTCAAATTGGGTGTGATTCTAGTCCCACGACAGTGTGGTTAACATTGTTGATTTACAAGCAACTCGGTTATATTCAAAGAACACAGAAGGTGGTCTACTTCTCCAGGACTGCTGGACAAAGAGAGATGGACAATAAATAGCAGGTTTGGTCAAAACACCTTAGATCAACAATTAGAAGTTAAGAACAAAATTGTTTCACCCATGAGCATTCTGCCAGCAAACTAATGAGCATTCAACATGCCTGACTAAATGTGTTCGTTTCAGCAACGAGAACTAATAGTCTCACTGGGAAGGTGATGGGAGTGTTAAGGGAGAGTTCTTCAGGGATAAGAAGGAGATTTCTGCAGCATTTGGATTATTATTTCAGACGGAGTCAGTGCCTGTGGCTGAGGTTGACATCCTTCCTCAAAATAAAATGAGACGGCCGATCATTTTGCAGATCGAAGACATTTACTACCCAGTTCTTGCGGCTGTTGGTGTACCTGGTAAATAGGAAAGCTTTGTTAGTAAATGTGTGATAGGCTTTTCCACAGAAAAATGTGTGTCTCTGTTGTCTTCAGGTGTTAACCGAACTGCTGTGACTTTCCAGAACTTCAGCTCCTTCCTTCCGGATTTACATCATGCATGTTGCTGTTTCATCTTGGAACTTGCTCTAGTTTCTTGTGATCTTCAGTTCCTCTTTCCATATGAAGGATATTACACTGAAGATGTCAAGCTGGGACTCAGATAGCACACGCCGTGCTCTGAGCCAAAAGGTTGCAGGTTCGAATCCCCATCAACATTTCATGCAGGCTGGCCCTCCCAGCACAAACCTGACAGAAAGCTGCCCTGCCTGAGGCACTGTCTTTCAGATAAGATGTCAAACTGAAGCACTGTCTGCCCTCTCAGGAGCTTTACAAAGATCCTCGAGTCCTATTCTGAAGAATAGTGCAGCAATTCCATCCATTGCCTTTGCTAATCTTTATTCCCCACTCAAAACCTTACTGGGACACAGTACATGATCTCCTTGCTGTTTGTGAATCTTGTGTGCATTTTCTGCTTTGTTCATGATGTTAAAACAGTGGCTAGATTTGAAAAGTTATGTTGTACTTTTATCCAATGCCTCCCATTGTGTGTTACTGACCAAATCGTGTTGGGTTTGCAGTCTTTCTGTTCATCTGTATCAGTAAGGTTGAGCTTTCTGACCTCTTTAACACACTCTGAAATTTCTCCCTCCCAAACAAGCCTTAGATCAGCTGCTTGAGACTGTGTCTGAGGTTCATTTTCCTTAAGGTACACTTCCTTCTTTCCTGTTGAGATGTTGATTAGCATTGTCAGGGCTATTTAAGGAAGACAGAGAGAAAGAAGAACATCAATCATTATTGTTTCTGCAAACACTTGTTGTGCATGGTGGGTGAGGATTGCACAATGTAATTCAATGTCTGATGCAGCAGCACTGTCACATCAACCAGCCAGCAGTAAGCCTGATCATTAAATCCCTTTGTTTCTCTTTCCCACTAGTCAACCTGGTGGCCATTATCATCCTGTCTCGAGGGAGCTGTGGTCTCTCCAACTGTATCACTTATTATATGATTGCCATGGCAGCAGCGGATATAATGGTGGTAATCTTTGATGTGATATTGACTCAAATTAATAACATTTATTTTCCATATTGCTTCCTGGATATAACTGTTGTGTGTAGGCTCAAAACTGTTCTACTGTATATATCTACTGACAGCTCTCTCTGGTTAACAGTCGCTTTCACCTTTGATCGCTTCGTGGCCATTAGTTTCCAGGAACTGAGATTAAGATACTGTACAGGGAAAACCGCAGCTACAGTTATAACAGTTGCATGCACTCTGTTCTGTGCAAAAAATATTCCTGTGTACTTTGTCTACACATCTGTAGACACGTATAATAATGTGCCATGGTTTTGTGCTATACGTCCAAACTATGCTTTTGATCTCGGATGGCAGGTGTTTGAGTGGCTGGATTCGATCTTAACCCCATGTCTTCCACTTCTGTTGGTTCTTCTGCTCAATTCTCTGACCATCAAACACATTTTAGTGGCTGGTAAAGTTCGCAGGAGGCTTCGGGGTGATAGTAACAACGAGAAACACGCTGATCCAGAGATGGAGAGCCGAAGAAAATCCATCATTTTACTCCTGGCTGTTTCAGGCACCTTTCTATTGTTGTGGATAATGTTTGTTTTACATTTTCTGATTAGTCGGTTTATATCTCTTGAAACACCAAATGGTTTCAATAGCCCTGCAAGTATTTTTGAAGAAGTTGGATTTATGCTTCAGCTTTTCAGCTGCTGTACAAACACCTTTATTTATACGCTGACTCAGACTAAATTCAGAATGGAATTGATGAATATGGTCAAATATCCTTGGATACAATTTGTTAAGTGCCTGAATTAAAATGAATAATTGGAGTTGACTCAATTGGAAGCATAAATTCCGACTAAGTAATTCATCTTTCAGCCTTTGGATTTGTGCCAACCCTTGGTAAGAAGTAAAAAAGAAATCCAATCTAAGGTGCCCTTTCCCGTGCAAGTCTCCGATTTCCACCCTGTCTGATATTTATCCCATTCCCTTTTTTAATGCTTGGATTTGATTTGTGATGTCACTGTTTCTGGCAAGACATGGCAAAGTGTAGAACAGAGCAGCACAGGAACAGGCCCTTCAGTCCACCATATCCATGCTGACCATGGTGCCATTCTAAACTAATCCTGTCTTCCTACACACGGTCTGTATCCCTCTGCTGCTTGCCTGTCTATGTGTCTGAAGGTCCCTCATTCCCCTCTTGTTCTCTGACCTGTTCTGATCAATATTGTTTCCTTTAACTGATTGCATAATCCTGTCATAAGAACCGCTGTGCAATTTTCTAACCCACTTTAAGTTGTGCCTTTCCTGATCAGTTCATGTTCTGCCGCAATGCCCCAGCTCCTCTCAGTTACCTTTCCGAGTTAAAAATCACACAACACCAGGTTATAGTCCAACAGGTTTAATTGGAAACACACTAGCTTTCGGAGCGATGCTCCTTCATCAGGTGATAGTGGAGGGCTCAATCCTAACACAGAATTTATAGCAAAAATTTAGTGTGATGTAACTGAAATTATACATTGAAAAATTGGTTGTCTGTTAAGCCTTTCATCTGTTGGAATACAGTGATAGTTGCACTTCTTTCATGTGTAATTGCAGAGTAGCTCTGTCTACACAAAACAATGTTGACCTGCTCAGTTTTTCCATCAATAACTGTATTTATTTCAGAATTCCAGCATTGGCAGCATTTCCTCCTATTGCAGTGTCCTAACTATTGCTTTGTATGGCTCCTTAGCTCAATGAACAAGCTTGGGAGCTAGATACACATCTTATTATCTTACACAGGCTGCTCATGGTCATCTTTTATCAAACTGGAGGAACTGCAACAAGTATTACAGCACATTATACTAGTCTTTCTGTATCAGCTATTTTTATTCATCTTTTCGATTGTACAGTTTAAGTTTGCTTTTGTAACATTTAAAGTGTAAAATGTCTATGGGAGATGTATGAACAGAGTCCCAGTCCAAGGATGAAGTTGTCAAATGTGAACAATCATTTGTGGTGTGTATCATTGCTGCCTTTTGCATTGTTCTATAGCCTGAAGGGTTTTCGTGCTGAGAGTATGCTTTCACTGCATTATGTGCCTAACACAGAACCAAGTAAAACACATGACTCAGCCCTATAGCTGTGAGCCTCAGTGCAATGCAATGAAGGCCCTTCCCACCATCAATACTGACTGAGTTTAAAGGCTGTGTTTCCTCTCTTACCTATCTTAGTTAGTTACAGATGAATTACCTTTATTTAAAAGTCGCTATTTCTCAATGGAATATCTTTGCTGAAATACCTCCTACCCTTTATTTCCCAGTCCACTTTGGGCCAAACTTGTCCTCCATCAGTCTGAATGATCTTTTTTTTTTAAGTTTAAGGCTCTCATCTCTCCCTTCAACCTATTAGTCTCAGGTGTAAAGATCACTCTTCCTTCTACGATCATTTACAATGGGATCATATCTCAATCAGATTTTGTTGCAAATTACCAGATCTAAAATTATCCTGTGGGCAGTTGCTTCCACAATGTAGTGTCCTAAGAAACTGTCTTAAACACACTCCATGAACTCCTTGGAGAGGAGAAAGTGAGGACTGCAGATGCTGGAGATCAGAGCTGAAAATGTGTTGCTGGAAAAGCGCAGCAGGTCAGGCAGCATCCAAGGAACAGGAGAATCAATGATTCGGGCATTAGCCCTTCTTCAGGAAGAAGGGCTGAAGAAGGGCTTATGCCCAAAACGTCGATTCTCCTGTTCCTTGGATGCTTTCGTCCATGAACTCCTCGTCAACATTGGCAATTTGTTTTGCCCAATCTCTATGAAGATCAAGTTTACTCATTAATATTGCATGATGTCTTACAAGTCCGCATTATTTCTTATTAAAACCAAAAATTATTCCCCTAAAGACTTAATTTTCTCACTACTTCTTATCTCTACCCAGCCTGATCCTATGTCTTGAGAAATGATCTTGTCTCAGACCCTCACAGTTGCATTGAGCTCACTATTTCACAGAGCTATCACATTTCTGTACTCTTTCTGCCTATCCTTCAAAAATGTGAAGTGAGCTTTAAATTCACTTCCCAGCCTTGATTACCTTCCAGCCGTGCCTTTGTAATAGTTACTAAATCATACTCATCCATTGCAGACAGTAGAGACTGCAGATACTGGAAGCCAGAGTCAATAGATGTGAACCTGGAAAGGCTCAGCATGTCAGACAGCAACCGAGGAGCAGGAAAGTCAATGATGTGTGCTGAAACCTTTGTTCAGGACTTGGTGGGTGGTGGTGGTGGTAGTGGTTGGGTGGGGGGGGGGGGTGGGGTTGTTTGATGCTCAGAAGTAAATAGAAAGACAGGGGTGGGGCTGGAGGAAGGGTATATACCATAGTGATTAGGTGGATGCAGGTAGGGAGTTATCGTGATCAGTCAGTAGGAAGGGTGGAGCGGATAGGTGAGTAGGAAGATGGACAGGTTAGGTAGGTCATGAAGGCGAGGAGCAGGGGGAGGTGATAGAGATGGGATAAGGCTAGGAGTTGAGAGATTTTGAAGCTGGTGAAGTTAATATTCATCTCATCTCATCTATTCATCGAGCTCGGTATTACTGCTTTCAACATTCACCAAAATAGTCTATAACTCTATACTTTGTTTGCTGTTTTCCACATTCTTACCCCATTTGTTGATACACTCTTACATTGTCCTCTTTGGCCCTCTCTGTCACACTTTGTCACCCACATCACTATTCTGCAATATTATTTTATGTTTTGTATTTAAAATGTTAAATTTACCCTCACTTGAACCTTCATCCCTCACGCAATTTTAACACACTCATCATTCCTTTACTAATGACCTCACCAAGATGGCCTTCAGCCATTATAAATGGATGGGAACTGCAGGGAATGCAATTTAGTTCTACAGTGACACTGGTAGCATTGAAATTATTGCCATTGAAGAGGCCCATTTTGAGTTCCCCATTTCTAACTCCTAGAAAGATACTGAGGTATTTCCCTACCTACCACAAGCTATTTCATGTCCCTTTTTTGCCCTTCTGATTTGCCTCTTGAGTATATGCCTATTGCCCTTGTACCCTTCTGGGGATTCACTCAATCCCTGCTTTCTGTACCTGACATAAGCGTCCACCTTTTTCTCAATTTCTCTCATCATCCAACATTCCCTACACCCACCAGCCTTAGCCTTCACCCTAACAGGAACATAGTGTCTCTGAATTCTCGTAATTTCATGTTTGAAGGCTTTCCATTTTCTAGCCATCTCTTCATCTGTGAATACCCGCCCCCTATCAACTTTTGAAAGTTCTTGCCTAATACCATCAAAATTTGTCTTCCTCCGATTTAGAATTTTAACTTTTAGATGAGGCCCATCTTTTTCAATCGGTATTTTAACACTAATAGAATTATGGTTCCTGGCCCCAAAGTGCTTCCCCACTGACACTTCAATCACCTGCCCTGCCTTATTTCCCAATAGAAGGTCATGTTTTGCACCCTCTATAGTCAGTACATCCACAAACTGAATCAGAAAAATTTATTGTACACACTTAACAAATTTCTCTCCATCCAAGCCCGTAACACAATGGCAATCCCGGTCTTTGTTAGGAAAGTTACAATCCCATACCACTGCCACCCTATAATAGATGATGGAGATCTCCTTACAAATTTGTTTCTCAATTTCCTGCTGACTACTGGGATGTACAATCCAAATAAGGTGATCATCCTTTCTTATTTCTCAGTTCTACCCAAATAACTTCACTGGACGTACTCCCTGGAATATCCTCCCTAAGTACAGCCGTAATGTTCTCCTGAACCAAAAATGCCACTCCCCTCCTCTGTTGCTCCCCATCTATCCTTCCCATATCATCTGTACCCTGGAACATTGAACTGCCAGTCCTGTCCATCCCTGAGCTATGGCTCTGTAATAGGTATAATATCCCAGTCCCATGTTCCCAACCAAACCCTGAGTTCATCTGCCTTACCTGACATGCCTCTCACATTGAAATAAATGCAGTCCCACCACGTTCTCTACTTTGTTCCAGCCTGCCTTGACTGTTTGACTTGGTCCTTTTCCCAACTGTATCAGCCTCACTCACCTCTTTCCTTGCTATCTCCCTGCGTCCTACCCCCTCACTAACTTAAATCTTCCCATGTACCTCTCGCAAATCTTCCCACCAGTATATTCATCCCCTTTTAATTCAGGTGCAATCCGTCCTTCTTAAGCTGGTCAATTCTCCCCTAGAAGAGATTCCAATCATTCAAAAATGTGAATCCTCCTCTGCATCAGCTCCTCAGGCACACAATCATCTGCTCCATCCTCCTATTCCAATTCTCACTAGCATGTGGCACTGGAAGTAATCCAGATATTACTATCCTCGAGGTCCTACTTTTTAACCTCCTGCCTAATTTCCTATATTCCCTCCTCAGAACATTGTCCATTTTTCTTCCTATGTCATTTGTACCAGTGTAGACAATGATGTTCTGCTGGTCCCTGTTCCCTTTAAGAATATTCTGCACCTTCTCAGAGATATCCTTGACCATGACCCCAGTGATGGAACACTCCATTCTGATTTCTCATTGGCAGCTGCAGAAATGCCTGTCTGTGACTCTGACTAGAGAGTCCCCTGTCACAATCGATCGCTTGGAATCTGACATACCCCTCATTACATTATAGCCAGTTTCGATATCAGAATCCTGGCTGTCAGTGCACATTCCCCTGAGAGTCCATCACTCCCTACATTTTCCAAAACAGCATACTTGTTTGAGATGGAGATAGCCATAGGAGATCTCTCATTACCTGTCTACCCGCTCCTACCTTTCCTGGAGATTACCTGTCTACCTGACTGTATCTGGGGGTTTTCTATCTTCCTGAAAACTGCCATCTCTCACACCCCCTTGCTCCTGTAAATTTCTCATTGCCTTTAACTGCCTCTCTGATCTATTCACGTGATCCAATAGGTTTTGCAACCAAATACACTTCCTGCAAACATAATCATCAGTAACATTAAAATTCTCCCTAATCTCCCACATCTGACAGGAAGAGCACATCACTCTACCAAAGACCATTTTTGCACCTTAACAAACTACAGACCCAGAAAATAGCAGTCTCAGTGCTCTGAAAACACTGCTCCACGGTAACTTGGTACCTATGTTTTATATTTTAAGTAAGTTTAATCAAGAGACAGATCTCAATAAACATATAAACAAACTATTGTAAATTTACAAAGAAAAACAGTAGGGTTAGTCTTTAAAAGAAATACTTGGCTGTTCCCCTGCTGTGAGCAGTTCTCCAGAGTTTCCTTCAAGGTCAGCTGTGAATTTCAGTGTTTCTTTAGTTTTTTCAGACCAAACTCTAATGTCCAGAGATATTAGAAACTAAACTGCAGAGGCAGACAGTTGTTCAGGTTGACTGCTCCCTCTTTCAGCTTCAATGTTGCCCCTGCTCTCTCAATTCCTCCCATTTTAAAAGTATCTTTGTTTTGATCTTCTTTTCCACAAAGTTCCAAAACAATGCAACAGCTTATAAAACAGCAATTACTGCGATAAGAATTCAAGGAAATCTGCTCCAGCACTGAAAAAAGGAGGAACTCTTACAGTCACAATTTTCTCCCATCCTCCATCTTTTCTTACGAGAAAAAGCTGAATATCAGACAACAAAAGTGATTTCTCTGAAAAGAAGGGATAACAAAATTGCAGTTTGAAATGTCAGAGCTCTGTCAGAGAAGTTCATGAAATTTTCATGATTATGATTGTTTGAATGACAAATGTAAAGTTTTATTCAGCAATTAATATGTTTTAATGATTTTATTCATTTAAGTATGAAATATTGGACGAAGAAAAGGAATGCAAATCAAATTGCATTGTGTCAAATTTGTTGTGAGAAATCAGTGTGAACAATATTATGGCAGCCATGTTTGATACAGCATTAGACTCTTATTAAGTGAAGGTATTTTGACAATGTTTTTCCTCCAGATCTTTGGAAACCTTTCAGCCATCTCCGAAAAGGAATATCTTCGTTAATTTCAGTGAAGGTGCCAGAATACTAAAAGAAAATTGAACTTTACATTGCAGAGAGCATTTAAAACAGCAGAAACATCAACAACTTTCAGTTTTTGTATTACAGCAACAATCTTGACAATGACAAAGATTCGGCATCAACTTTAATCAACAAAAATGTCAATCAAGCAAGTGCAATACAAGAAGATCATAAGCCTGATGATTATCCAGATCAAGAATGTTATCAACAATTTCAACAATCAGCCAATACACAATATTCACCAACCTTTCGACCAGATAAAGAAAAGCTTTTAGATCCATTTGATAGATCAGAGAATTGATATTAATAGGAAGAAACAAGGTAGATAAAGATAAACTATTTCCACTCATTGGGGATTCTAGAACGAGGGATTATTACAGAAAGACCACTCAGAAGAGATGTGAGGAAATGTTTCTATACACAAAAGGTGGTAGATGTTTGGAATTTGATTAGTTGTTAATTTTAAATGTGAGATAGAAACATTTTTTTGTTAAGCAAAGCTATTAAGGTTTATGGTACATAGAGTCATAGAGATGTATAGCAGACCCTTCGGTCCAACTCATCCATGCTGACCAGATTTCCCAACCTAATCTAGTCCCACCTACCAGCACCTGGCCCATATCTCACCAAATCCTTCCTATTCATATACCCATCCAGATATCTTTTAAATGTTGCACTTGTACGAGCCTCCACCACTTCCTCTAGCAGCTCATTCCATACACGTACCACCCTGTGAGTGAAAAAGTTGTCCCTTTGGATCTCTTTTATATCTTTCCCCTCTCATCCTAAATCAATGCCCTCTAGTTCTAGACTCCCCCATCCCAGGGAAAAGATTTTGTCTATTTATCCTATCCATGCCCCTCATGATTTTATAAACCTCTGTAAGGTCACCTTTCAACCTCCGACCCTGGTAACATCCTTGTAAATCTTTTCTGAACCCTTTCAAGTTTTGCAACATCTTTCCGATAGGAAGGAGACTAGAATTGCTCACAATATTCCAACAGTGGCCTAACCAATGTCCTGCACAGCCGCAATTTGACCTCCCAACTCCTGTACTCAATACTCTGACCAATAAAGGAAAGAATACCAAACACCTTTTTCACGATCCTATCTATCTGTGACTCCACTTTCAAGGAGCATGTATGGAGTTAGACTACAAATCAGCCATGATCTCATTGAATGGTCAAATAGACTTGATGGACTAAATGACCGACTCCTGCTGTTATGTTCCTATGTCCTACATACAAAGAAAATACAGTTCCAAAGATTTTAAGGACCTTCAGGATTTGACACCAAACCAAAGACAGAATCAGAGTAAAATGAGGCACTTGCCACTTGCTTAGATTAAATTTCATCTCGAATATGTCTGCCCACTTCATCAACCTTAAATCCCCTCCTGACATCTACCATCATCCTCCGCACACCTTGGTCAACTTTGTGCAAATTTTTAAAATTGTGTCCTCCACACCCAAGTCCATACTATTGATGTACAGTATATCAGGAAGAGCAGTTTTATTACTAGTCTCTGGGTCACCTGATGTTTTAGCTTCCTCTGGACCAAAGGAAAAGAAAATCACATCTTCTTTGTTTAAAGTTGCTTAGTTAATTTCATAGTCGAAAAAGTATGGCACTGGAAAAGCACAGCAGGTCAGGCAGCATCTGAGGAACAAGAGAGGCAATGTTTTGGGTATAAGCCCTTCATCAGGAATATGCCCATTATCAAATACATTTTGAACGTTTATATGCAGCACACCCATCCTGTCTCACATTAGGAACCTCCAAACATTTACTTTTATGCAATTTTCCAATTAAAAGAATCCATGTTTGCTTTCCTTAATTAGAGCTCTTATGGTTCAAATGGTAGTATCCCTACCCAAGAACCAGGACATCTGGGTTCAAGTCTCACCTGCTCCAGAGATGTGTAATAACATTTCTGAACAGGTTGATTCAAAAAAAATAAGTTAGTCACATGTGTTGAAGTGATTATTAATTATTGTGTTCAATCACCCATTAGAAAGTTCCAAAATTACTAACAAAAAACAACATTAAACAAATCTTGACACTGTGCCCATTTAAGGTCAGACAAGGACAGCTGACCTGAAAGATTAGTAGAAGAGATCATTATTAAAGGTAAATGTCAAAGAGGGAAGGAAATGTGTTCAAGAGAGTTAGATAACAACATTTAGGGATAGAATCCCAGAGTGTCGGGTATAGACAGGTAAAGGCAGGTATACCAATGATGGAGATGTTTAAATGGGTGATGTTCAAATGGATAAAATAAGAGGAATAAAGGGATCAAAAGATTTGTATAGCAAGAGGATGCTACAGAGATAGAGAGGGAAAAGACCATGGAGAAATTTGGAAACAACAATGAGAAATTTAAAGTTGAGGTGTTACTGAGGTATCAATTAATGGAGGTGACCA
This sequence comes from Chiloscyllium plagiosum, assembly GCF_037043375.1. Classification (NCBI taxonomy): domain Eukaryota; kingdom Metazoa; phylum Chordata; class Chondrichthyes; order Orectolobiformes; family Hemiscylliidae; genus Chiloscyllium; species Chiloscyllium plagiosum. The sequence goes on from NW_028270149.1 coordinate 81,191,200, forward strand.
AGAACACACAGGAAGCAGATAATGATTTTATGTGAGTGAGGGCATGGGCTGTAGTGGTTTTACTTAATTCACGTTTGAGCAGGGTACAGGATGACCAAGGATAAATGTCAACTGTTGGTCTGCCACAGTCCAAAGATGTGCAGGTCAGGTGAATTGGCCATGCTAAATTGTCCATAGTGCTAGGTGCGTTAGTCAGAGGGAAATGGGTATGGGTGGATTACTCTCCAGAGGGTTGGTGTGGATTGGTAGGGCCAAAAGGCCTGTTTCCACACTGTAGGGAATCTAATCTAATCGAATCTAGTCTAATCTATAAGTAACAATCACATAGGAGTTTTAGCGAAGAGAGGTTGAGTCAAAACAAAATCTGGTGATGTTACACAGATGGGAAAACACTTGTCTTATTGATGGTGCAGGGATATGATAGGATATAATAGGACTCTCATTTTAGTGTAAAATATTATACCAAAGTTCCTGAGGTTCACCCTCAGACTATTGTTAATGAGTGATAGAGTTTATCACAGGGACCAATGTCAATGTCTTAGCCAGCTCAATAGTTAATTGGTGAAAAGTTCTGAAGATCTCAATATTTGATACAGGATAATGTGAAATGAAAAGAGGTAATAGGAAATGGGAAGTGGAGATGCAGTTTAAGGAGGAAATTCCGAACTCTGTGCAGGTGGCTTAGTGCACAGCACTGAAAGAAGCGTGATTACAATCGGGGACACTTAAAAGACCAATGCTAGAAGAGTGCACAATTCCCAGGGAGTTGAGGGGTGGCATGGAATTGTGGAGGTTAGGCGGAGTGAAACCATGGTGGGATTTGGATATAGTATCAGAATTTAAAAATTAGGCATTATATAACTGATGTATATCAGTGATCCCAGAATTGGTGAGTTAACACGTCTTACATCAGTTTGTACACAGAGTATAAAGGGTAGAAAATGAGGGATTGGCCAAAACTAGTAACAATAGATTAGAGGTTCAGCAACAGAGGAGTTTATTTGATGATCTTATTATAGTAATAATAAGCTATCTCAGTAATGAAGGCCATAAGGGTAAGGTCAATGGACTAGTAATCAAGAAACCCAGCTCAATATTTGAGAAGCATGGATTTGAACTCCTACATGGCAGATGAATAAATTTAAATTCAGTAAAAAGCCAGCCCAGTGGCAACCATGCTGGTTATCATTAAAAATAAATTTGGCTGACGAATGCCCTTTAGTGAAGAAACTCTTCGATCCCTATTAGTGTGACCCACATGTGAGTCCAGACCCACAATGCTGTTGACTCTTAATTGTCCTCTGACCAATAAGGATGGGCAATAATTGCTGGCTGAGCCATGGACATCCATATCCCATGGACAAATAGAAAAAGGGGTCCCTGAGATCATTCAAGGTCAAAGATGAAAGCAACAGGTCACACTGAGGGATTACATCAAAGGTCATATTGCAATTATTGCAGATCACACTCACTGTCTTTCCCATTTAGAAAGGATTAATGGAATATTCACTTCATTTCCTGCTTTTCAGCTTGTCAAAAATTCAAAACCATTGAAATTATCACCATCAAGGGAAGCCATTTGGCCAATTGTGTCAGTGATTTATTTTTGAAAGAACAGTCATGCTTCATCAGACATTCCCGCTCTTTGTTTGTGGGTCTGCATGTATCTGAATCACATGTACTTTCCCACTTCGTTTTTAAAATTATTCATGAAATCAGCTTCCTTTTAAGATTGTGTGTTCCAAATCACACCAACATTTTGAATGGAATCATTTCTCTTCAGCCTGCCTTCAGATTATTTACAATGGAACCTATTCAAACTTTTCCAACCTCTTCACGTAACTGAAGTTACTCATTGTCAGTCGCATAGTGGTAAACAGAATCTCCTCCAATTTTGTAAACCAGGTAAGGGAATCTGGGAGATGTTGATTAAGTGCAGTCATCCTGGCACTGGGGTAGGTATCAATAGCTTGTAGGGTCAAATCCCATCAAGACAAATGGCAAAATTGAAGTTAATACATTTGGAAAGTTTTGAATTGAAAATAAAAACGGTAAGAGATGATGGAGGATTTTAAGAAGCCAACTGGTTTCCTAATGTCATCAGTTGAAAAGATCACAGGCAGATTTATCTGGTCCGATTTAAAGATGTCTTTGGTTCCACACAATTGGTTGCCTTTCACTGTCTTCATAACAAATGTTCATTCATACCACTTCTTATTGTCACTTTGTTGCATTGTTGTACTTTATTATACTTAATGCCATATCATCCATATTTCACCAAAGTATTTGATAAATATAACAATTTAAAGCTGCAAAATTGAATTCATTGTTCCCAATTTGCTCCCATTTTCCCAACGACACTCAAACCTTGTAAGGTTTACAAGTACAAAACATCGAATTTAATATCTTTATAAATCTAATAATGTATTTCTGCCTTTCTGTACCCTGTATTCTGCATTTCTGCACAGTATCTTCTCAATTTCTGTAAGCCAGCTCAGGGAATCTCCTGACATTGCCTATTCTCACAGCAGAGCCAATCATTGAGAGCAAGTGGTCCATCTTTGAGGACCAGTTACCTCACTTCAACTTCAGCCATATGTCACTGGTAGCAGCCTGAGAGAGAAACAATAAACAAAACAAATATTAAACTTTTTCAGACTAAACAATCTCATGTCAAAAGCAAAACCTTTCCTTATAACAGAAACAATGTCTTCACTATCTAGCAGCAATTTGTTAGTAATTTGGAAACTTTCTGAACCCTGTGCAGAGACTCTGCAATTCACAGCAACAGAAATTTTCAAATGACTAGCATTGCTTGAAGCTTCACATAAGTTCACTGCCCTGTTTTGATAATACACTGTCCTCTGCATGTTTGATGCTCATTCTACAAAAAAAAACAGTTAAAACCAATTCCCTCTGATCCATTTTTGGACAACGACAATAACTCTTTCACTTGCTCAGGAGTTTAAGGCAAACTTCGAGGAGAACACTTTTGTTTCAAAACATTTAATGTTTGCACTTGGCCAAACATGGGTGAAAATTGTTTCAGCTTTCACCAGTAAATGAATCATGCTGAGTCCCTTAAAGTGTGTAACACAGTTTAATCAGCCTCTGAGTTTTTTTTTCAGTGTTCATTATTCAATACATTGCTAAATATTTCTTTTGCAGCTTAATTGCATCAGTTTGAGAACTTCCATTATCAAACTGTAATTATGTTATGGCAACTGTTTCAGGACTATGTTACAACAAAGGTTCAGAATCTCAAACTGTTACAGATGATAATAACCTTTAATCCCAAAATGTGCTTTTTAAAAGAGGGCTGCTAGCAAGACAACCTAACTGCAGGTGTATGTTCAGTGATGGCTGGCAAAGTTCATTGTCATATTAATGGACTAACACCTGAGGATGTTAAAAAAAACTTCAGAGACAGACTTGAAATAGTGAGATGGCTAACTATCCTTCCTGTTCTTGGAAGGGAGCATCCTCTTTCAGGCATTTTTGTGGTATGCCCTTCAAAGAATGTACATAAAGGTGTTAAAAATTAAAGTTTTAACAATGTTTTGTATGTTAACATTTGACTGCAATAGATTGGAGGGTCTCTGGCATTCTGTGGAAGTCATAGCTTAAGAACAGCCAATAAGTGCCTCTCTGCCAGAGGTAAAGAAATCATGCGATCTCTCACTCTTATTACTGCTCAAGAGTTGAAAGTTGAATCAAGACAAGGCAATATCAGCTTTCTAATGCAAGAATCTCAAAAATTGACTATTGATCTGCCAATGTTAATGGTACAGGTACAAATAGGAAGAAGATGGTCTAGTGGTATTATTGGCACAGTGGCTCAGTGGTTAGCACTGCTACCTCACAGTACAAGGGACCTGGGTTTGATTCCAACCTTGGGTAACTGTAGGTGTGGAGTTTACACATTCTCCCTGTGTCTGCGCAGGTTTCTTCCAGGTACTCTGGTTGCCTCCTACAATCCAAAAACATGCAGGTCAGGTGAATTGGCCATGCTAAATTGCCCATAGTGTTAGGTGCATTAGTCAGAGGGAAGTAGGTCTGGGTGGATTACTCTTTGGAGCGTCGGTGTGAACCTGTTGGGTCAAATGGCCTGTTTCCACATTGGAGGGAATCTAATCTAGTCAACTCAAAAAAGCTCCAGCAGCTGCTCTTCATGAACAATTCAGAGACTAATTCGAATAATCTTTTTTCTTTTCACCTCAGCTCTTATTTCTATTCTACATGGATGATTTTGTATGACTAATTTTTCTCATGTTTAGTAATTAAATGAAAAACAAAAAGTGCTGGAGGTACTCAGCTAGTCTCTGTCAGTGGAGAGTTGTGCAGAGTTAAGATTTCAAGTCCCAAATTATTCCACTTTGGAACCCACTTCTCATTATCATTTGTCAGCAGCACAGCACTCGTCTCTTTTGCACCTCCCTTCAGTATCAAAGCATTGTATGAAAATGCTAAGTTACTTGAGCACTATTTGATTTATTTCAGATTTCTCCCAGTTTGGAAACATTGTGTTGTTCTCTAATTAGCAGCAATTGGTTAGTAGTTTGGAAACAACCTCAACCTACAGAAAGAACATCAGAGCACAGGGTCAGGAGTAGGCCATTTAACCCCTCAAGCCTGGTACACCATTCAATGAGATTATGGTAAATCTATGTCCTGATTCTATACAACTACCTTTGACCCATATTCCTTTATGCCTTTTTTTAACAAATGTATCTACCTCAGACTTAAAACTAACAACTGATCCAGCATCCACTGCCCTTTGTGGAACAGAGTTCCAAACATCTATCACCCTTTGTGTGGAGAAGTGCTTCCTAACATCTCTCCTGAATGGTCTGGCCCTATTTCTCAGTTGTACACCATAGTTCTAGAATCTCTAACCAGTGAAAACACTTTTTCTTTATCCTATCTTTTCATGTCATATCTTGAAGGCCTCAATCAGATAGCCAACCACCTTCTAAATTCTAGAGAATAAAGGTTTAGTATCATCATAGTGTTATTTAGTATAATAACCCATACAAGAGAGTGTGTCTGTCTGTCTATGTATCTAACAGTGTATGTGTGTGTGTGTCTGTATCAGTGTGCGGCCATAACGACATGGAGGGGGCGTGATCATATTCTCAACGTGTTAAACTCAACATTGAGTTCTGAAGATACCACGTTCCTCCAGCTTACGTTGAGACTCACTAGAACACTGCAGCACGCCTCAGAGTGAAATGTTGGCCTGGCAGCGTGGTGGGGTGTTGAGGTGGCAGGTAACTGCAAGCTCAGGGCCATCTTTATCGACATCTGGATTAGTGGTGCTGGAAGAGCACAGCAGTTCAGGCAGCATCCAAGGAGCTTTGAAATCGACGTTTCGGGCAAAAGCCCTATCAACATGTCAGGGTGACTTGGAGACAGGATACCAGCTTCTGTGCAGTTATTTCAGGAATGTACAGGGCTGAAGTGAAAACAAAAAATAGGACATCAAAGGGAAGTTATGAAATATGAAGGAAAATCCAAAGATGTTTAGCAGTACATTAAGAGCATGAAGATAACTAAGGAAAGGATTGAGCCTATCAGAGAAAGACATGACTGGGTACAGAAAATGTGTACATGTTCCTTCATGAGTATTTCACACAGTGGTCACCTTTCATTATTTCATTTTATCTCCCCAGTGTAGCACTGATGGAGTTGCCATCCACAACGGAACACCAAGAGGAGCAGACTAAAGGGGTTAAATGGCCTCTTCCTGTTGCTCTGTAACAGCTCGTTTGAATAGTTTTGAATAAGTCATATAAAAGTCATAAAACTAGTGCAGTTGACAGCACTATTTTCAAATTTACAAAAGATCTTACATCCATTCAAATTATTTGGCTTTTTGTTCAACAGGTTTGTTAAGGGTATAACAACAGTGCTGAGTTTCAGAACAAACGTCCGATAGAATGCACTCATGGGAGCAAAACCTAAAACTTCACACATCGTCTTAAGCATCAAAATATCAAAAAAAGGACAATACTTTTGTTCCTTAGGGGCGATTTAGCCTTGTCCTAAAAAGATGCCTTTGCCTTGGCAAATTCATTCCAAGCTAAATTTAGAACCAAATTGGCCTTGTGAACTTGATCAAAATGATTCAATAAAATGGTGTAAATGTTCTTTCCAGTTTTGATTAAAAATGCCAAGTTGGTTGATGTAAACAGAATAATTTACAAGCCCTTTAATTATTTTGTTGGACAATTGCTGAAATATTGCCAGTGTATTTTTCATTCCAAAGGGCATAACTTTACGCTGATAAAGTTCATCCTGTGTTACAATTTCTTTAGCTCTGCCAATGAAAGGATCATACCAATAACGTCTTAACAAGTCAACTCAACTGAACTCTGCCATGCTTATGGAGTTTCCTTTTTTTCAATGTCCCCACCATTCTCCACACCATCAGAAGTCATGCAACACCAGATTATAATCCAACAGGTTTATTTGAACTCACAAGCTTTGGGAGTGTAGGTCTCTTCATCAAGGAAGTCACTTCATCTGATAAAGGGGCAGTGCTCTGAAAGTTTGTGATTTCAAATAAATCTTTGGACTATAACCTGATGTCATGTGACTTTTGACATTGTCCACCCGAGTCAAACACCAGCACCTCCACTTCATGGACACCATCCTCCTCAGAATGCTGCTCCCATTTGCCTCGTTCCTCAGCATCTAGCACTCATTGTCTGCTCCCATTGTGCAGAATACAACATATCAGGATGATGTGGCACACACTGTCCAGACTATACTGGTGGCAACCCCCCAGAGCAGTCCAAGCAGCAGAACCACATCTTCAGGAGCCTCTTAGTTTGCTCTATTACAGCCCTGCTTGAAGCTTGGGCAGCATTATATCTGTGCCTCACATTAGTCAATGGTTTCCACCATTGACTAATGGTGTCAACCTTGTCCTAATGGGTAACTCTTCTCCCCCAGTAACCAATCTGGTAACATTCGTAGGCTTTTAAACACAACAGGGGTACAGGTTGAGCCTCTGAATGGTTTGTGTTGTTGCCAGTGTCATGGGCACTTGTCTCCAGGAAATGATTACACTGATCATAGATCACCTGAACATTAATGGAATGGAACCCCTTCCCATTGATGAATTCCACAGTTTTGTGATACTGCCCTCTCAGTGCTATGTCTGGCCAGTCAATGGTACCCTGCATTTGGGAGATGCCAGCTAGGTTTATGCAGCCCAGGCTGCAGCACTGACCGTATCAAGGGGGGAGCAAATTAAATGGGAGTGAGCTTGAATGGATGGGATTGGTCACTGTCCTGGTAGATTTGTCGGTGCACGGACTGAGGTCTCACACAGGGTACCCCACCACTCCCTGGCAGGAGCCAGTCACATCAATGTTCCAAGTGTCTATCACATTTCCTGGAACCGCCCTCAGGTCTCGCTCCAGCAGTTGGTTCTGTGTCATCACATTGTCTCTGGAAATGATTGACACTGCACCTCAGTCAACCCCAGGAAATGGATCAGGACCAGAAAATCTCTGGGCCTCCTTCAGACACCGTACATCCTGAGGAGCATTTTGCTATTGACCTCTCCCTGAACTGGGGTTCTCTCAGCCTTGATTGGGCTGTGCTGTTGTTCCTGGGCCTGTCATAAATCTTGCGACACCTGCATCCACCTTTCTCTTCTTCGGGAGGAGGGCACAGGGAACAACATCCCATCGTCAGCTATGTGCAGGATGCCCCCGTGGAAACCTCTAATGTTGGAAACAGAGCAAAAGAGGTTCTGAACTCTGGGAAAGTTAATGTGCTATTACCTTCAGATGAGGGCTTAAACACTCCTCCAGACAGTAAGGTACCCTGCACCATGGTAATGCCATATCTCCAGCAGTTTCAGCCCCAGCATCGATACCAACTTGATGCAGTTTCAGCCCCAGCTGAGTGACCAACACATCACAACAAAACAGATGTCCCTTCAGTGCTTCGTCCCTTTCCCATTCCAGATCCACATCAACAATGAAAGTCATCAATGCATTCGGTACAGATCATCACTAAATTTACCAGACTGATAATGAAACAATTGTTTCTGCCTCCCACAACCTTCTTGCAGGTTTCACAAGTACTGAGTAATCTTTGTCCAGTGTTTGCCTTTTTTCACATCATTGCTGTTAACTTCTGTATCAATAAGATGTCAAAGTTCAATCAGCCAGCACCAATGGCTTGGTGCAAATCACCTTTTGACCAGCATTTGCACATTAAACACATTCACACTGCACACATTGCAAATGGACAATGAAATTACTGCAAATGAAATGTAGCTGCAGTTAGGAAAAGCCTGATTCATATATTTGTCCCTTCAATATCCTAATGCCCAGCACCCTGGGCATTGTCCAAGCCATTTTTCAGTTATAATTAGCATCTAGAGAACACCAACTGATGACAGAGAACTCAGCTCATTTTCCTCCAACCGTTCTCCTGCCCCAAACCCCTCCCCCCTCCCCATGCCAGTACATTATATCTTCTTGATGCTCTCCCTGGTTCTCGAAACAGCCCCACTGGGGAGACCATGGAGATGTCACTGTTAATAAACTCTGCTCCCGGACCCTACTATATCATCCTATTTTGTACCACATCCCTCTTGTAACTTGACTCACTGTGAAAATGCCTGCAAGCGAGAACTTTTTTTATGCCAGACTTTCACATGTCATGTTGCCATGTAACTCCTTATCGGTACTATACCAGCCTGGACTGAAATTTATGCCATTATATAACAGGAAAAAAATGCCTCAAGGGGAGGTGGGCATATGTCAGAATGGGCAGCGATGGTCCAGTCTAAGAAGTGGGTCATTGGGCACAGGTTACGACTTGTTACCCTCGAATCACTAAAGCTTTTTGGGTTGTGAGCCACTGCAACACAATGGTCCCTTCTATAAGTGGGGAGATGTTGATGTAGGAACAATGTCATTGAACAATTACTCTCACGTACCACAGAAATGCTCTGGATCAGCAGGTTAAAATCTCTGACAGCTGGTGGAATTTAAATGATTATATCTGGAATATCGAACCATTGACTGCAATAATCACGATATGGCAAGCACAAATTGTTGCAAGAACCTATTTGGTTCACTCATGTCTTAAAGGAAACAAAATTTGTCATCTTCATGAGATTCCAAATCCATGGCAACAACAATACAGTTGACTCAGCTGCCTCTGAAATGGCCCGGCAAACCATTCAACTCAAGAATAATTAGGGACGAGCCTTGGAGTCAACATTTACAACCATCAATGAAAGAAAAATGCCCTTATGAGAAAAGTAACAATATGTTCAGACAACAGCACAAACTGCGAAAGGAAAGGAAGCCAGTTCATTTTATGTGAACTTGTAAAAGGTTGTATAATTTTATTTGAAGGTCTGTACATTCTATGGACGAAACCAAAAATAACTTTAGCCTTTGTTTTGGGTATTGTTCCATGTGTTTAGAAATATTACATGTGACTGTCATTGTGCAGTATATTATTTTCAATTTACAACCATGCACCCAGAAAGTGGGACATCACAATGATTTATACTTTAAATTAAAGATGCTGTTTTTGGCAATATTTTTATCAGAAGCTTGTTTTACAGTTCTGAAAAGACACTGAACAATTTGTTTTGTAAAAGATAACCATCAGTCTCGAAGATGTTTGGCAGAAATCTAATCTGAGTTCAAAACATTTTGCTTTCGTTTGAAGAGAGGTTAACATATATCTTGAAGGGACAGTGAAAAGTGTTTTGTTGCCACAATCCAGCAGCATTTTGAGTTACAATTTACAAAAGTAATAAAAGGAAATTACTTAAATAGAGTTCAGCTTCTGTTAAATTGGGGTCTCAAGCCCGAATCCAGGGTTTCTGCAAGGTGTTCTGTTCGTCATGGAGTCCTGTTCCAGGAACAACAACAACGAAACAGAGAGAGAAATCAGGAGCAAGAGGGCCACAGAAACAGACAAAAAGCAGATATGTGGTTTATGAAATGGGAAGGTCATAGGTTATATACTTAGCATTGCAGATGCATCAAAACAGAGTGTACAATTCTCGTTATTGTAAAACTGTGGTTAAAACGTTCAGAACTACATTCCAGGTTGCTGTTATTCATAGAATATTTAAGCCTCATTGAGCAACCCTCTTCAGCCAGAAGTGTCATGTAGGTGATCCAAATCGGCCTTCACCTAAGACACAATCAAGAAACATCATGATATCTTCAAATCAAGAAACAGGTGGAGAAACTGGATACAATAAACTCCTTTCCTGGACGAGTGCAATTCCAGAAACAGAGAACAAGCTCAATACCATCCAGGACAAAGCAGCCAACTTGACAGGCACCACATTAAGCACTTTCACCATTTTCTCCCTTTGCCATTACACAGTGATGGCAGTATATGTCATGTACAAGATGCTGTCCAGGTCTTGCTGCATATGGATACAGACTGGTACAGTTTCTGAGGAGTCATGAATGGGGCTGAACATTGTGCAATCATCCGTAAACAGCAGCACTTTTGATCTTATGCTAGAGGCGAGGTCATTGATGAAACATGTGTATGACATGCTTGCCTTTATTGATCGGAGAACTGGGTACAAGAGTCGGGAGGTCATGTTGCAGCTTTATAAGGCCACACTTTAAGTATTCAGTTCAGTCCTGGTCGCCACATTACAAGAAAGATGCGGAGGCTTAGGAGAAGGTGCAGTAGAGGTTTACCAGGATGCTGCCTAGAATTGAGGGCATGAGCTATAAGGAGAGGCTAGAAAAGTTCAGGTTGTTTCCTCTGGAGCGGCAGAGGCTAAGGGGAAACTTGATAGATTGGGAAAAAGATTCTGACCAACAACCCTGAGTTGAAATGTCTAATAGTAGGGGGCATGCATTTAATGTGAGATGGGGAAAGTTCAAAGGAGATGTGAGGGGCAAGTCTTTTTTCACAGAGAGTGGTAGGAGTCTGAAGTGTGCTGTCAGGGATGGTGGTGGAGGCAGATACAATAGGGGCATTTCTGGACTTTTAGATAAGCATATGAATATTCAAGGAATGGAAAGCAGGCAGAAGGGAATGGTTTAATTTGGCATCATGTCCAGGACAACATTGTGGGCTGAAGGGCCTGTTCCTGTGCTGTACTGTTCTATGTTCAATGTGAACAGCTAAAAACCATTCTGCCTTGGACACAAACCTGAGGAACTCCTGTGTGAATGTTGCACAAATGAGATGATTGACCTCTAACAACCACAACTATGTTTTTTGCTGCTAGAGCTGGGAAGCATCTCCTCCATATTCACAGTGGCACCAGTTTTTGTGCAGCTTATTGATCGCATACACAGTTAAGTGGGGTCTTGATGATAAGGCAGTCACTCTCACCACAACACTAGAGTTTGGGTCTTTTGTCCATGCTTGGAAAAATCTGTAATGAAGTCAGGAGATAAGTGACCTTGGCAGAAACCTGAACTGGGTGTCAGTGAGTGAGTTATTGCTGAGAAACTGCCACTTGATAGCAACTTTTGATTACTTTGCTGATGATCAAACGTAGACTGATGGGCTGGTAGTTCGCTGGGTTGGTTTTGTTTTGCTTTATGTGGACAGGAGAGATCTGAACAAATTTCCACAATGGCAGAAAAATGCCTTGTTATGGCTGTACCAGAATTGCTTAGCTAGGGCTGCAGCAAATTCAGAATCTCAGTCTCCCTGGATTATTGCCAGGGCCCATAACCTTTACATTAGCCAATGTCTACAGCTATTTCTTGACGTCACTTGGAGTTACTTGGCACCTCTGCTGCACGGGACCTCAGGCAAAGGGCATGATGAATTCTCTACTTATGATTTCTAACTGAAGATGGATGCAAATACTCCAGTTCTGTGTCTTTCCTTGATGTGCTGGGCTCCTCCATTGTTGGCGATAGGAATATTTTTGCAGTATCCTCCTCCTGTTGTTAATCTATCGACCATTGTTCACAACTGTATGTAGCAGGACTGCAGAGTTTAGATCTGATCCGTTGGATGTGGGTTTGCTCAGCTCTGATCACTTTGCTGTAAAAGTCTTTGCTAGCTTCACCAGGTTGACACATTATTTTTAGGTATGGCTGGTGCTGTTCCTGGTATGCCCCACTGCACTTTCCAATGAACCTGGGTTGACTCTTGGCTTGATATTAATGACAGAGTAAATGATATGCAGTGCTATGAAATTGCCGATGCGTTTAAATAGAATTCTGCTGCTTCTGTTCTGACAAAGGATGGCTGGACTCAAAATGTTTAACACTGCTTTTTACTCCACAGATGCTGCCACATCTGCTGAGTTTCTCCAGTACTTTCTGTTTATGTTTCTGCTGCTGCTGATGGCCCTCAATGTTTTATGCATACCCAGTTTTGAGTTGCTGAAGTGGTTTGAAGTCAATCCCATTTAGTATGATAATAGTGCCACCGAACATGATGGAAGGCATCCTCTTCATTGATGATCAACATCTGGGAACATTGCTTTTTTTGAAAGCTCTCTGTTTGGATTGTTTGCTGATGACCTTCCAGTTTTATTTCTACAACATATTGTGAAATTGCTTGGAGAATGACAATGCAGGTGCCAACCTACATGAGATTAGATGATGTTGGAACTATGAACTCATTTTGAATCTTGCTAAGATTCTGCAGCACATGGTTTGTCATGTGAACACCTCCCTCTCTCAATGTTACGATTACATAGCTGCAATGGGTCGGGTACGTTTTGGCGCCGCCCTTTTGGTGCCGATCAGTTGACCCGGCCGTTTTAGCTCTAAACTGTTTTGGCGCTCATTACTTTGACACTGAGCTGTTTTGGCACCAATTCAGAATAAAAAAAACGTCTTGTTTGGTTAAAGAAGAGAGGATGACTAACGACCCGATGTAGTTTTCTCAACTAGCAAGAGTTGATAGTCAAAGCTGTAATGACCCGCTGTAGATTGAAATCTCGTTTTGTAATCATTTTCTCATTTAACAATTGTTAATAGTCATCTACTGCCTTGATGATACTTCAGCCCATCTATCTTCACATTGGAAAGCTGTAATACAATTTTCTTTCTATTTTCTTGTAGAGCCCATACCAGAAATGGCTGAAAACATTCTAAGCAAGAGAGACAAACCAAAATTTTCACACGACCGTTATCTATAAGTGTTTGAGAAATGTAGCAAAACGTAGAAGTTCGTTTTTATAATGAATAGGTTAAAAATAATGAATACAAAAGAATTAGATTTATTTCTTACAATGCAACAAAAACGAATTTCTTATGGGCTCTACAAGACTTTTTTTTATTCTGAATTGGCGCCAAAACAGCTCAGCGCCAAAGTAATGAGCGGCAAAACGGTGGGGCCAAGTAGTCCCATTCCGAGCTGCAATACATCATGAGTAAGTGGGGTGTGATGGAGCACACTGCTCTTGTCTCAACTGGTGTAGCTCCAAAAACATTCAAGCGGTTTGACAACATCCAGGACAAAGTAACCACTTGATTTGCACCACATCCACAAACATTCACTCCCTCTCCCCTCAACACTTAGTAATAGCAGTGTGTACTATCGACAAGATGCACTGCAGAAATTCACCTTGGACAGCATGGTTGAAACCCATGTCCACTTCCATTGGGAAGACAGCAGGTACGTGTGAATGCTACCACCTGCAAGTTACCCTCCAAGACACTCAGCATCCTGACTTGGAAATAAGTAACTGTTCGATTTATGTCGCTGGGTCAAAACCCTGGAACTCCTCCCAAATAGCATTGTCAGTCTGCCTCCAGATCAGGAACTGCAAAGGCTCAAAGAGATAATTCTCCACCACCTCCTCAACAGCAATTACTGATAGGCAATACTGGTCTCACCAACAATGCCCACATTCTAGGGATGATTTTGAAAAAAAACCCAAACACCTGTTTTGGTGTTTTGCCTCTTTGATGCCAGTTAATTTAGTGAGGCTGTTCAGCAGCCAATAGTGGGGCTGTTTTTGGCACAATGTCATCAAATGTAATCTCATATTTCCCTTTCAAATTTTTGTCATGGAACTCCTGGTCTAATTGTTTGAGTTTCCAATGCTCCATATAAGTGTGTGATTTTGTAAGTGGGTTCTTGAATAGGTTTATTAATGGTCTATTATTACTTCAAACCTACATCCACATAAATAGAGAAGCATGTAAGATGTTCAGTGAGATCCAGAGTGCTTTTCTTGTGAACAATCAAGCTTTACAAACATTAGTGATCTCCTAGACATGATGGTGATTGACAGGTGACTTACCTTCACCTTCTGCATACTAACTGCACCAAAACTAAGCAGCCTGGTGCCCTGGACCAGCTGGATGGTTTTCTCAGGGTCAAAATAGTTTTTAATTTGTACAACTTGCTTATTGCTGTTGCTTGTTCCTGTGCATAGTTTGTTGCTGTGATTTGTTCCACTCCCACTTGATGGTGTTACCTGGCCAGAATAGAGTGGCCCATGTCTGTTAACACAAAATGGCTGATAAGTAGAAAGTAAAATCAAATAGCAGGATTTAAAACAGAATGGCAGACAGAAACTGAGCAAAACAGCCTGCTAGCACACATAAAATATTAGATTAGATTCCCTACAGTGTGGAAACAGGTCCTTTGATCCAACAAGTCACAATGACCCTCTGAAGAGTAACCCACCCAGACCCATTTCCCTCTGACTAATGCACCTAACACTATGGGCAATTTAGCATGGCCAATTCACTTAACTTGCATTTCTTTGGACTGTGGGAGGAAACCAGAGCACCCAGAGAGAATCCATACAGACATGGGGAGAATGTGCAAACTCCACACAAACAGTTGCCCAAGGCTGGAATCAAACCTTTGACCATGGTGCTATGAGGCAGCAGTGCTAACCACTGAGCCACCTTGCCACTCTATGACCAAGCCACCCAAGGACAGTTAAAAGGACCCAGCTTGTTCCCATTCGAAACAATTCTGATATGACCTAAGGTAATAAATGAGTAACAAAAGCCACATTAAATGAAAGGGCAATTCTCCCTATAAATGAATAAGCACAGTTGCAAGATACAACCTATTAACCCCCTAAGCAGCTACCAGAACAACAGCTCAATTTATTTTGCAGTAAACATTTCTTTGAAATTAATTACTTTCAATATTAAGCAATAGGTTCTAGTTCAAGATTCTTCAGAATCATAGGGGCAGTTTTCAATATAAAATAGATACATATAACCAATGTTTCATAAAAGTATTAAAGGGAAAGCATTTAGAACGACATGTGAAGTTCACTGGCTTTAGCAAATGACTTATTTTATGCCCTGAACAAAATAGATTGCTCACAACCCATAACTAACTTTACAAGAGAAATTAATCTTACAAATCTTATAGCAATTAGTTAAAACTAGCTGTCTTCTGTATTTTCACATATGATTAGGATGATGGGAAACATAAGAGGACTAACTGAATTTGATAAATGCAGCTCATAGAAAACAATGAGTGACCGAATTCGAGCTATCCTTAGAGTTAAGCCTGCCTGAGACAGATCCGAAAGAGTCCAGCTGAGTAACATGGGAATGCGAATGAATAGGATGCATAGAAAGATCGAGACTACAGAGTCTGCTGAACATCGTGAGATCATAGGAACCTGGTGCTGTCCACAGGAATGCCCATCATTGATTAGGTGTCTCATAGGATTGGGGATACAAAGTAAGAGGGAGGAACATAGTGATCAGCTTATAAGTGATTATTAACAGAACATATACAAAAAATACTGCTTTTTATACTAAAATCAGGATGTATCATTGATCTATTTTCCAATCTCAGCCAAAGATTAATGGAAAAAATTGATTTCTCATGTCAAGACCAGATTCAGGGTAGATCCTTTGGCCCTCTCCTTGCATTAACCAGTTTCTATTTGAATAAAAATCTTCCACTTTCCAGAAGCCTGCCTGTCTTCTGAGTCTTCAGTCCCAGTTGGAGGAAAAAGCACTGACAGATTGGCGCTGCAAGCAGGGTGTTCTGCCTGGAGCCTGTGCACCTTGGGCCATGATTTGGGTGAGTATGTTTATTTACCAAACTTTTAGCTAATGTGGCACTTGGTGGGGGACATCTGAAGCCAGAGCACAAAACAAACTTCTAAACTGGAGCGAGTGGGAGGAGTCAGGATCACAGACATAGAGGAAGCGGGTACCCAGCACGAGAGAGCATGAAACAACGTGAGAAAGAGCGTGCTGCAGGCACAAAATTCAGAAAAATGGCAGGGAAAGACTGTGGACAATGGGCTGGGGTCTAGAAAAGTCCAGCCTGCAATAAAAACATGATTAAAAACACAGCAGTACATGATTGAAATGGTGAGGGGTCCAAGGCAGAGCAAAAAGATTGGTGGCTGGGTCAAAGAACGGAAAAAGCACAGAAACAGACTGAAATATTGCAGTGTTCATAAGTAACAGAGAGAGAGAGAGAGAGCAGGGTGAAGACTGACTCACTGCTCTGGTTCACTGAACCTTGTAGGAGGGTTAACTCATTGTGGTCTGTTTTGAATGCACCTTGGTTTGTTGGTTGCGAAATGTTGTCTTGTGCAATCTTTGTGTTTTCATTCTTTAAGGTTTGAGATTTGGGGATGCATTGAAGTTAGTTTGCATTTCGGGAATGTATGGTGATTTAAAGGTGTGCTGTGTCTGTGTAAGTATGGGACAAGTACGTTTCGTGTAATGTCTGTTTAAGAACCTATCAGTGGTTGTGTGAAGCAGAAGTCTGCAACAAAATATTGATTTAAAAGGTTGGTTTGTAAGGCTTGGGGTAAAAATTTACTGTTTAGAATTGGCTCTGTGTTGTGTTTGGAGATGGTAATTTCTGAAATTAAAATGTCCCCATGTTTGGAATTTCATTTACTCGCCAGAAATGAACTTCCAAATATTGTTTTAACAAGTGAGTGAATCTCGAACTCTGGATGATAAGGTTTCCTTATTGTAAAAATACTTTGTGGGAAATTGCAAATGATAGGAAATTTGGAATCCTGGAAAAGCAATTTGTTTTGAACCAAATTCTGACAGCAGGTCCTAAAATCTGAGAGCTGACAGACGAATTAGAAAAGGCAAATTTAACAGAGGAGATTTTTTTTCCCTCTTAAAGTGTAACTGTTTTTTGCAGGAGAAGGAGCGACGTGTGATTTAATTATGGGCATGAGTTATACCCCCTCTCTTTCGTAGTTGATCAATACTAATTAATCGATTCTGCTTGACATGGAATGGAGAATGCTTTCTTTAGAAATTCATGCAAATATCATTTTACTGCTATTGGGTGAAACAGTCTGTGGATAGAGAACTGGAGGATGAAAAAAAACAAACAAATTAAGAGAGTTCTCAATTGGGCAAAAGAGCAGCAAATCACCCAGCGAATATTAAGAAACTAGCAGCAGCTATTACAGGGAACACATACTGACAGGGAGCTGGTGGGTCACAAACAAGGGGAGTGTGTTTTGTGTCCAATGAAGGTGATCACTTCCCAAGAATTCTCCCAATAAGAAATATAAAGACTTGTCATTCTGACAAAGGTATGCAGAGACAAGGATTTAAACAGGCACAGAGTAATCTCCAGCCAGTTGTCAATGGCAATGGATGGAACATAGAACATAGAACAATACAGCGCAAAACAGGTCCTTTGGCACTCGATGTTACGCTGACCTATGAACTAATCTAAGTCCATCCCCTTACACTATCTCATCATCATCCATGTGCTTATCCAAGGACTGTTTAAATGCCCCTAATGTGGCTGAGCTAACTACTGTTCGCCGAGCTGGAAGTTTTTGTTGCAAACGTTTCGTCCCCTGGCTAGGCGACATCATCAGTGCTTGGGAGCCTCCTGCGAAGCGCTTCTTTGATGTTTCCTCCGGTGTTTATAGTGGTCTGTCCCTGCCGCTTCCGGTTGTCAGTTTCAGCTGTCCGCTGTAGTGGTTGGTATATTGGGTCCAGGTCGATGTGTTTGTTGATGGAGTTTGTGGATGAATGGCATGCCTCTAGGAATTCCCTGGCTGTTCTCTGTCTGGCTTGCCCTATGATAGTAGTGTTGTCCCAGTCGAATTAATGTTGCTTGTTGTCTGCGTGTGTGGCTACTAAGGATAGCTGGTCGTGTCGTTTCGTGGCTAGTTGATGTTCATGTATGCGGATTGTTAGCTGTCTTCCTGTTTGTCCTATATAGTGTTTTGTGCAGTCCTTGCATGGTATTTTGTACACTACATTAGTTTTGCTCATGTTGGGTATCGGGTCCTTCGTTCTGGTGAGTTGTTGTCTGAGCGTGGCTGTTGGTTTGTGTGCCGTTATGAGTCCTAGGGGTCGCAGTAGTCTGGCTGTCAGTTCTGAGATGCTCCTGATGTATGGTAGTGTGGTTAGTCCTTTTGGTTGTGGTATGTCCTCGTTCAGTGGTCTTTCTCTTAGGCATCTGTTGATGAAGTTGCGTGGGTATCCGTTTTTGGCGAATACCTTGTATAGGTGTTCCTCTTCTTCTTTTTGCAGTTCTGGTGTACTGCAGTGTGTTGTGGCCCTTTTGAATAGTGTCCTGATGCAGTTTCGTTTGTGTGTGTTGGGGTGGTTACTTTCATAGTTTAGGACTTGGTCTGTGTGTGTGGCTTTCCTGTATACCCTTGTCGTGAATTCTCCGTTCGGTGTTCTCTGTACCATCACGTCTAGGAATGGCAGTTGGCTATCCTTTTCTTCTTCTCTCGTGAATCGGATTCCTGTGAGTGTGGCGTTGATGATCCGGTGTGTTTTTTCTATTTCCGTGTTTTTAATGATTACAAACGTGTCATCGACATATCTGACCCAGAGTTTGGGTTGAATTTGTGGTAGGACTGTTTGTTCTAACCTTGGCATAACTGCCTCTGCTATGAGTCCCTAGAGGCATGGCATTCATCCACAAACTCCATCAACAAACACATCGACCTGGACCCAATATACCAACCACTACAGCAGACAGCTGAAACTGACAACCGGAAGCGGCAGGGACAGACCACTATAAACACCGGAGGAAACATCAAAGAAGCGCTTCGCAGGAGGCTCCCAAGCATTGATGATGTCGCCTAGCCAGGGGACGAAACGTTTGCAACAAAAACTTCCAGCTCGGCAAACAGAACCACAACAACGAGCACCTGAGCTACAAATCTTCGCACAAACTTTGAACTAACTACATTGACAGGCGGGGCATGCTATGCCTTTACCACTCTCTGAGTGAAGAAACTTCCTCTGACATCTGTCTTAAATCCATCACCCTTCAAATTGCAGCTATGCCCCCTCATACAAGCCGTCATCACCATCCTAGGAAAAAGACTCTCACTGTCCACCCTATCCCTCTGATCATCTTGTATGCCTCTATGAAATCCCCTCTTAACCTTCTTCTTTCCAATGAGAACATGCCCAAGTCCTTCAGCTTTTTTCTCATAAGACCTTCCCTCCAGACCAGGCAACATCCTGGTAAATCTCCTCTGCACCTTTTCCAATGCTTCCACATCCTTCCTGTAATGGGACATCCAGAACTGTACACAATATTCCAAGTGAGGCCACACTAATGTTTTGTATAGTTGCAGCATGACATTCTGGCTCTGGAACTCTATTCCTCTACCAATAAAACCTAACACACCATATGCCTTCTTAATAGCACTATCAACCTGGGTGGTAACTTTCAGGGGTCTATGTATATGGACACCAAGATCCCTCTGGACATCCACACTACCAAGAATCTTTCCATTGACCCAGTATTCTGCCTTCTTGTTATTCTTCCCAAAGTGAATCACTTCACATTTATCCACATTGAACTCCATTTGCCACCTCTCAGCCCAATTCTGCAGTTTATCCAAGTTCTCCCTGCAATCTGCAACATTCTTCCACACTGTCCACTGCATCAACTTTGGTATCATCTGCAAACTTATTAACCTATCCACCTATGCCTGCGTCCAAGTCTTTTATGAAAATGAGAAACAGCAGTGGTCCCAAAACAGATCCTTGTGGCACATCACTAGTAACCGGACCCTAGGCTGAATATTTTCCATCAACCACCAATTGTTGTCTTCTTACAGAAAGCCAGTTTCTAATCCAAACTGCTGAATCACCCTCAATCCCATGCTTCTTCATTTTCTCCAAATGCCCACCATGTGGGACTTTATCAAAGGCTTTACTGAAGTCCATGTACACCACATCAACTGCCCTACCCTCATCCACATGTTTGGTCACCTTCTCAAAAAACTGCCATGACCTGCCCTTGATGAAACCATGTTGACCATCTCCAATCAAATTGTTGCTTGCTAGATGATTATAAATCCTATCTCTTATAATCCTTTCCAAAACTTTTCCTGCAATAGATGTAAGGCTCACTGTTCTATAATTAACTGGGTCATCTCTACTACCCATCTTGAACAAGGGCACAACATTTGTAACCCTCCAGTCCTCTGGTACCACACCTGTAGACAATGATGACTCAAAGATCAAGGCCAAAGGCTCTGCCATTTCCTCCCTAGTTTCCCAGAGAATCCTCAGACAAATTCACTCTGGACCAGGGGCCTTACCTACTTTCACACCTTCTAGAATTGATAATATCTCCTCCTTACGAACCTCAATCCTTTCTAGTCCAAGAGCTCATATCTCAGTCTTCTCCTTGACAGTATTCTCCTTTTCTTGAGTGAAGCACCTCTCCGATCTCCGCAGAATCCACACATAACTTCCCACTTCTGTCTTTGACTGGCTCTATTCCTATCCTAGTCATCCTTTTATTCTTCACATACCTCTCGAAAGCTTTAGGGTTCTCCTTTATTCTACCTGATTATGACTGCTCACATCCCCCTCCTTGTTCTTCTTAACTCACTCTTTAAAGCCTTCCGAGCTAATCTGTAATTATTCATCGCCTCATCTGAGCCATCCGTCTCAACTTCACATAAGCCTCCCTCTTCTGCTTAACAAGAGATACAATTTCTTTAGTAAACCATGGTTCCCTTACTTTATCACTTCCTCCATGCGTGACAGGGACATACACATCAAAGACACACAATATCTGTTCTTTAAACCACCTCCACATTTCGATTGTTCCCCATCCCTTGCATTTTGCTACCCATTCTATGCCCCCCAAGTCTTGCCTAATCATGTTACAATCGCCCTTCCCCCATCTATAATTCTTGCCCTGTGGCATGTACCTATCGCTTTCCATCGCTAAACCAAATGTAACCAAATTATGGTCAGTCTCTCCAAAGTGCTCACCTACCACTAAATCAAACACCTGACCTGGTTCATTACCAAGTAATGAACCAGGCCAGATCCAGTGTGGCCTCCCCTCTTATCATCCCTTTGACACACTTTGTCAGGAAATCCTCATGCACACATTGGACAAAACTGATCCATCTGACATACTAGAATTATAGCATTTCCAGTCAATTTTGAGGAAGTTAAAGTCCCACATAATGACCACCCTGTTCCTTTCACTCCTACCCAGAATCATTTTGCCAATCCTCTCCTCCCTATCCCTGGAACGTTGCTGAGGCCTATAAAAAACTCCAAGCAGTGTGAACTCTCCTCTCCTGTTTCTAACCTCAGCCTATACCACCTCAGTAGATGATTCCAAGTCAAACGTTCCTTCTGTCCTTGACTAACAAAGCCACACCTCCCCCTCTTTTACCACCTTCCCTGATCTTAATGAAAGATTTACACCTGGGGACCTGTAACATCCATTCCTGACCCTGCTCTGTCCATGTGTCCGAGATGGCCACATCATTAAAGTCCCAGGTACCAATCTATGCTGCAGACTCACCTATCTTATTCTGGATCCTCCTGGAAGCACAAGTAACGCAATGTAGTTGTAATATCACACCAGAAATAAAAAGAAACAGCTACTGTTAAAGGAAGAAGACAATTATTGGACTATATAACTATTGCAGGAACTTTGTAAACAAAAATTGCAGGAAATTAGCCAGACGCCTGCAAGGCCTTACCAAGGTGGTGGAGGGGTGGTTGGGGGAGAGTGGTGTTGCAGGCTAGCTCAGAGGAGATTGACTGGGGACCTGAGCAGGAGGCCGCCTTTGTTAAGATGAAGCAGAAACTGGCCTCCACACCAGCGTTAATAACTCCCTGAACTGAAAAGGCTCTTAGGAATAGGGCTGCCATAGCTTGGAGCAGTCTGAGAGATGGTCCCAGTTCAGTTGGAGTGTGCTGCACCATCTTGGACAATTGGAACAAACATGGAGGCGATGTGATAGATGCTGAGGAGTTGCGGGAGCAGAAGCAGTTTTCTGAGGAGAAGGATGAGGACATTGAGCTGGAGCAAACACTCGCAAAGGATTACAGGACTCAACAACAGTGAGGACTACAAAACAGACAGGGCCTGACTTGACACCCAGTTTATGGATGACAGCTCAGTACAGCCCACCATGGAGAACTGTCAATGTCAAGATGCCTGCATTTGATTCATTTCATATGTATGCACAGCAGCCTGTATTCATTTCGTTTGTGTTCTCATTTACAGTCTGACAATGAAAGGTCATATTTGGAATTGTCCAATTGCTGACCTATATGTGGTGTTCCCTTACTGGACAATGACAAGAAATGCAAAACTAAGCAGCAATTGAGGAATCAGGCCACTGAGGGTAAGAGTATTGGTTACTCCGATGGGATGAACGGTGTGGCCCACTAGTTAGACAGTGAGGGGGCTGAGAGAATGGGGTTGAATGTGCACTCCAGTGATGTGCCATGACCATCACGGATTTGGAGCTGTTATGCTACAGTGTTGCCTGTAAGGTCTGGTGCAGATTTGCAAACCTCACATGGGAGCACAGTGGCCTTTTAAAGATGGTATGGGTACAAGTGATGCCACTCTTTCGACAGATATCTGCTGTGTAGTAAGTGATAAGAGTCACGCAGTCAGAGAGTCACACAGCGTGGAAACAAACCCTTGGCTCCAACTCAAAACGTGTAGTTTCCTGATGAAAGGCTTATGCCCGAAACGTTGACTCTCCTGCTCCTTGGATGGTGTTATTTTCCAGAGCCAAACATTTCAACTCTGACTCTCCAGTATCTGCAGTCTTCACTTTCTCCTTTGCTCCAACATGTCCAGACTGACCAGGTATCATAGTACAAAGAACACTACAGCACAGGCCCCAGGTCAGCGCAACATCGAGGGCCAAAGGGCCTGTACTGCGCTGTAATGTTCTATGTTCTCTGATGTTGTGCCTAATGTCCCTAATGTATCTGGCTCTACTACCATTGCTGGCAGTACATTCCACACAGCCACCAGTCTCGGTGTAAAAAACCTATCTCTGACATCTTCCATAAACCTTGCTCCAATTGCCTTAAAATTATGCCTCCACCTGATAGATGTTTCCACCATGGGAAAAAAAAGTCTCTGACTATCCAACCTATTTATGCCTCTCAACATCTTGTACACCTCTATCAAGTTACCTCTCATCCTTCTTCACTCCAATGAGAAAAGCCCTAGCTTCCTCAACCTTTCTACATAACACATACCCTCCAGTCCAGGCAGCATCCTGGTAAGTCTCCTCTGCGCCCTCTCTAAAGTTTCCACATCTTTCTTATAATGAGGTGACCAGAACTGAATACAATATTCCAAGTGTGGTCTAACCAGGGCTCTGTAGAGCTGCAGCTTAACCCCGTTGCTCTTGAACTCAACCTCCCTGTTATTGAAAGCCAAAGTTAAAAATCATACAACACCAGGTTGGAGTGCAACAGGTTTAATTGGAAGCACTAGCTTTCGGAGTGATGCTCCTTCATCAGGTGGTTGAAATCAATTGAAAGTCAAAACAGCATGAACCTTCTTAACAACCCTATCAACTTGGGTGGCAACTTTGAGAAATCTATGGACATGGACCCCAAGATCTTTTTTCTATTATATGGAATCCCTATAGTGTGGAAACAGGCTCTTCGGCCCAATAAGTCCACATCGAATCTCGAAAGACCCACCCAGGTCCATTCCCCAACACTATAATCCTATATTTACCTTTGACTAATGCACCTAACCTCCATCCCTGAACACAATGGGCAATTTAGCATGGCCGATTCACCAAACCTGTACATCTTTAGATTGTGGGAGGAAACCAGAGCACCAGAGGAAACCCATGCAGACACAGGGAAAATGTGCAAACTCCACACAGACAGTTGCCTGAGGCTGAAATCAAACCCATGTCCTTGGCACTGTGAGGCAATAGTGCGAACCACTAAGCCACTATGCCATCTGTTCCTCCACACTGGCAAGAATCCTATTGTTTACCCTGTAATCTGCATTCAAATTTGACTTTCCAAAGTGAATCACTTCACACTTTTCCAGGTTGAACTCCATCTGCCACTTATCAGCCCAGTTCTGCATCCTATCAATGTTCCATTGCAACCTACAACAACCCTCCACACTATCCACAACTCTACCAATTTTCATATCATCCGAGTCATTTATAAAAATCACAAAGAGCAGGAGTCCCAGAACAGGTCCCTGCAGAACACCATTGGTTACCAAGCTCCAGGCTAAATACTTACCATCTACCACCACACTCTCTGTCTTCTATGGACCAGCCATTTCTCTATCCAGACAGCCAGATTTCCCTGTATCCCATGCCACCTTACTTTCTGAATGAGCCTACTGTGTGGAACATTATCAAACACCTTGCTAAAATTCATGTATACCACATCCACTGCTCTACCTTCATCAATGTGTTTTATCACATCCTCAAAGAATTCAATATGGCTTGTGAAACATGACCTGCCCCTCACAAAGCCATGCTGACTATCTCTAATCAAACTACGGTTTTCCAAATAATCATAAATCCTCTCTCTCAGAGCCTTCTCCAGCATTTGCCCACCACTGTCATAAGACTGACGGATCTGTAGTTCCCAGAATTATCCTTTTCCCCTTTCTCGAACAAGTATTTTCCACCCTCTAATCACCTGCTACACTTCCAGTGGCAAATCATCAGCAATGGTGCAGCAATCTCTTCCCTCACTTACTGTCGTAACCAAAGAATTATCCTGTCTGTACCAAGGGATTTATCTATCCTTATGTTTTTCAAAATTTTCTGCACATCCTCCTTCCTAACATCAACCTATTCTAGCATATCAGTCTGTTTCATGCTGCCCTCTGAAACATCAAGTTCCCTCCCAGTAGTGACTACTGAAGCAAAGTATTCAATAAGGACCTCCCCTCCAGACACACGTTCCCTCCACTGTCCCTGATCGGCTTGAACCTCACTCTGGCCATCCTCTTGTTCCTCACATAAGTGTAGAATGCTTTAGGATTATCCTTAACCTTACCCACTAAAGCTTTTTCATGACCCTTTCTAGCTCTCCCAATGAACCTGTGGAATCTCTTTGGATTATCCTTAACCTTATTTGCCAAGGCTATCTCATTTCTGCTCTTTGCTTTCCTGATCTCCATCTTAAGAATGCCCCTACCCTCTTTATATTGCTCAAGAGGTTTATTTGAAACCAGTTGTCTCTATCTGACATATGATTCTTTTTTTCTTGACTAGAACCTCAATATCTTTATTCATCTATTGTTCTCTAATCCTACCAGCCTTACCTTTTACTCCAACAGGAACTCTGAACTCTCGTTATCACACTTCTTTTTATTCATTTGTGGTATATGGGTGTCGCTAGCTGGGCCAACATTTATAGCCCATGCCAAGTTGTCCTTGAGAAGGTGGTGGTGAGCAGCCTTCTTGATCTGCTGCAGTCCACCTGCTGTGGGTTGACCCACAATGTCTTGAGGGAGGGAATTCCAGGATTTTGAACCAGTTACAGTGAAGGAATGGCAATATATTTCCAAAACTGGAGGGTGAATGACTTGGAGGAGAACTTGAAGGTGGTGGTGTTGCCCTTGTTCTTTGAGATGAAACAGATAGTGGGTTTGAAAGGTGCTGTCTGAGGATCTTCAGTGAATTTCTGCAATGCTTCTTATAGATCATAAAAACTGCTGATGCTGAGCATTGTTGGTGGAGGGAGTGGATGGTTGTGAATGTAATACCAATCAGTGGGCTGCTTTATCCTGGAAGGTATCAAGCTTCTTCAGTGTTGTTGGAGCTGCACTCATCCAGGCAAGTGGGGAGTATTCCATCACATTCCTGACTTGTGTCTTGTAGATGTTGGACAGTCTTTGGGAAGTCAGGGTTACTCACCGCAGTATCCCTCGTCTTTGACCTGCTGTTGTAGCCAATGTTTTTATATGGTAAGTCCAGTTAGGTTTCTGGTCAATGGTAACCCCCAGGATGTTGACAGTGGGGGATTTGGTGATGGTAACACCATTGACTGTCAAGGGGTGGTATTTAGACTGACTTTTAGTGGAGGTGGTCAATGTTACTTGCCACTCGTCAGCCCAAACCTAGATATTGTCGAGATCTTCTTACATTTAAACATGGACTGCTTCAGTATCTGAGGAGTCGCAAATGGTGCTCAACATTGTGCAATCATCATCGAACATCCCCACCTCTGACCTTATGATGGAGGGATGGTCATTGATGAAGCAGCTGAAGATGGTTGGGCCTAGGGCACTACCCTGAGGAACTCCTGCATAAGTGTCCTGGAGCTGAGATGACTGACTTCCAACAACCATGACCACCTTCCTATGTGTCAGGTTTGACTCTAACCACCTAAGGGTTTGCCCCCAGATTCCCATTGATTCCAGTTTTTCTTCTGTTCCTTGATGCCACACTCAGTTAGCTACAATTTTGATATCAAGGGCTGTCACTCTCCCCTCACCTCTGGAATTTAGTTCTTTTTTCAATGTTTAAACCAAGGCTGTAATGAGGTCAGGAGCTGAGCGGCCCTGGTGGAACCCAAACTGGGCGTCACTGAGCAGGTTATTGCTGAGCAGGTGCTGTTTAGTAATACTGTTGATGACACCTTCCATCACTATACTGATGATCAAGAGGAGACTGATGGGGCAGTAACTGGACGGGCTAGGTTTGTCCTGCATTTTATTTCCAGACAATTTTCCACATTGTCGGTTAGATGCCAGTGTAACTGTACTGGAACAGCTTGGCTAGGGGAGCGGCAAATTCTGGAGCACAAATCTTCAGTATGAGGTGGCTATTTTGCCTGCTATTGTACCAGGGTTTCGGACATCTACTCAGAGTTGAAAAACTATTTTCAAAGATAGGGGGAGGGTCCAGTGGTAATGGTCTATGTAGGTAACAGCATATTACAGAATTTGAAGATTATACCCTTTGGATGATTACCTAACTCGCCTGTAAATTAGCATAGGCTACATCCAATGAGGAAGACAAGTATACGGCTGAAAGACTGGTGTGGGAGAAATGCACTCTGATCTGTGGGCCATTTGCAATAGGGAAAGGTGCAGCTGTACCATTGGGATAGTCTGAACTGCACTGGGGCCAATATTTATGCAAAGGGTGTCAAACTATCTGGTGGCGTCAAGGGATCAACTGTGATATTTAATGGCATATCAAAAAGCACAGACGTGGTAAGAGGGGAATATACAGGCAGCCCTCAAGTCAATTTGTTTACATGTCATGGCACAATTCAGGACAATGGGAAGCAGCCATTCATAAGTGTAAGAAATGTCAGGTCTTCAAACTTGAAAATCAATACAGGATTATGTTCATAATTACTCGCATTTGTAAGTCCAACATTCTGAAATTGGGGAGCCCCTGTGTGGGATACAGAAGAGTTCATGTGAGTAAGTCTGAGAAGGGTAAAGGAAAGACATTATTGTGTTGAGACAATCGAAATTCAAACATTAGCCGCAGGCATGAAACTGGTTGCAAGTGAATTATCCATAAAGGAAACATCTGGCAATTACAGTAGGAACGAGTTATGTTGTTGAGCAAGTTTTGGTCATGCCTTGCTTAACAGATAACCACAGAATAATGAGAAACGTGTTGTGGTTGGACATGTAAAATGTGATTGGTTAGAAGTAAATGGGATGATAAGTGGACACTAAGGATTGGGTAAACAAGAGAGCATAGAATGGAGAAATAAAGTATAAGAATGAGGCAAACACAGATGGAACTGCTTTGCGTCACCTTGCTATGTACCATTAACACCATGCTTCTGCAATAAGGACTTCAAGAAAACATTGTGTAGATCCCTGCCTGGTTATTCCTAGATTAGATTAGATTACATTACAGTGTGGAAACAGGCCCTTCGGCCCAACAAGTCCACACCGACCCGCCGAAGCGAAACCCACCCATACCCCTACATTTACCCCTTACCTAACACTACGGGCAATTTAGCATGGCCAATTCACCTGACCCTGCACATCTTTTGGACTGTGGGAGGAAACCGGAGCACCCGGAGGAAACCCACGCAGACACGGGGAGAACGTGCAAACTCCACACAGTCAGTCGCCTGAGGCGGGAATTGAACCCGGGTCTCAGGCGCTGTGAGGCAGCAGTGCTAACCACTGTGCCACCGTGCCGCCCACTATCACCGTGCCGCCCACTGCCACCGTGCCGCCCACTGCCACCGTGCCGCCCACTATCGGGGAAATGAGTACCCAACAACTAGGCGTAGTCAGCAGGATCGCAAAAGGATAAAGGGGAAGAGGTTTTGAAAACCATTTCAGTCTAATCGACACCGAGAGGTAAGGACTCCTCATGTAATAAACATCCAAAGGGGGGAAGTGGTGGTCTGAGATTTTCCCTGTCTGACGCGATCTGAAACTGCTGGACAATTTCGATCTGAGACATAGGACAGAAAAAGGGGAGCCTTTGTCTATGACTCCTAGAGAGTCTATTTTGGTTCAAGTCTAACCCGAAATCCAGGGATAATGTCTAAATTTGAAAAACCTACCAAAGTTAAAGGTGGGCAGGCAGCACCTGACATTGTTGAGGATGAAGTCTTGTAGAAATTAAGGGAACATATTGAACAACAATTTGACCGTTCTACCACTCTGACTAACATTTGTCAAAAGTATAGAACCTCCATGGGACACTGGTCCCTGGATGATATTAAATGGGTCTGGAGAAAGACTACCCATCTAAAAATAAGAAGAAAATTTGCTGGTCACCCTGTGTAATACAACAACTCAGATAGAGACAAGAAATAATTGAAAAGTTGAATTATGATAGAGAAATTCATAGTCTAAGAGAGCAAATAAAACCTGTTTGAGAGGAATTAAAAACCACAGAGAACCACATTCACAAACTCAAAAGGAATTAGAACACCTAAAACTACGTCACGCACATCACCCCCTCCCTACCTGATTGCCCCATTGTATCCAAAACCCTTGCCTCCAGGTGATGGCCCAGATAAGATTCATACTATCAGTGGTGCCCACTGCCCTGAGGGAAGTTCTGACACATCCAGCAGTTCAGAAGATAAGAGGCACCTCCTGTTGTTATGAGGCCTGTATGGAGGAAACGACAGAAGGGAAGAAAAGTTAAGATTGAGGGAGAGGTTTGGGATAAGGTATCAATTTATCCAATTTTAATCCATGAGACAAACTAGTTGAAAGATGGCCCAAAGAATTACCACACCTGAAGAAGGGAGGTATGAAAACATGGAAAGGGTTAGAAAAATTCAAGAAAATATCTACCTGAGATTCTATGGATGGAGTTCTAATCTTGTTTGCCATAATGGGGAACAATGCGGGACAAACATTGTACTCCAGGGTTAACAACCACATGGGACAGGAAGGACAGACTTTAAATGACAGTTGGCAGACAATCCACAGTTGGCTGCAAGAATTTGGACCATCTAAAACTGTTTGGAGTAAATTACCTGCATTCCAACAGAATGGAAGTGAAGATGTTAAAAACTTTGCAGAAAGATTTGTTGATGTCTGGATCAAGCTTCCTGGTCTAGCTCCTAATAACAACCCAGAGAAAGAGGAGGAAGTTTGGTCCCAGTAAAGGCTGCTTTTGGAGCAGCCTTACAGCTTGAACTAGCTAAGATGTTAAAAGTACAATGTCATGATTTGGATAAAAGCTCACCCACTTTTGGTGAAGTAATAGAGGAAGCTAATCGTCTGCAGGCAAATATAGAATTGAAGCTCAGAGCCATGCAGACCATAGAGGCTCCTAACACTGAGAAAAACCCAGAGAAGTGCTACAGTTGTGGAAAAGAGGGTGATTTGGCTAAAAGGTGCAACTCAGAAAAGGGAAATACCGACAAAAACAGGCCCCCAAACTGGATAAGGAAGTGTCTGGATGGGAGAAGTTGTCCTTGAAGGAGCATCTTATGTTATTGGAACAGCTCCAGCGCTGTACTGAACTTCAGGTAAAAGAACTCATTAACAAAACACTAGAGCAACCCATCTCCATCTTTGAGCCCATTATTTTCACGGCCATCGAGAACCATTCGGATAGCTGCTATGTTTTGATGGGGTGGGTGATAGGAAAGTTGACTGCCTTTTTGACATTAGTGCAGAACGAACATGTTTACCCTTAATTGATGGACATGATTTACCTTTGGAGGGATAGCGGAGAATTGCTGTAGGAGTAGGGGAGAAAGAACTAAGACTTGAGAAAACTAAGCCTCTGCCAATAAGATTGAAGCCAACAAGATTTTTACATCTGTATGGGTTAGACCCATACCACAGGCCTTATTAGCGATGGATGTATTAACTCAATACATTTGCTGTTACACTTTGAGAATGGCCATGTTATTTGGTCAATACGACATCTCAAACAGGACGAATGGCAGAATCATCCCATTTGGGCAATGGACAAAAATGACTGCAGCCTCTTAAAGATGATCCACTTTTCCTGGAGTTCTCCCATCATGTACTAAACAATACTCCATTAGTTCTGTTTCCATTGCTGATGTTTTACCTGTAATCAAATGATTAGAGCAACAAGGTATACCAGTAGAAGTCCATAGTTCATCTAACAGTCCAGTCTGGCTGGTTAAAAAGCCAGACTGAACTTCACATCTGACAGTAGATTACAGGAGAGTGACCCAGTGCATTGACCAAAAAGCACCCTTGGTTGCAGATCCCTGTGCCATTTTTAATTCTCTTTCGCCTGAATACAAATATTTTTCAGTGATAGACATGGCCAACGGATTTGGGTCCATTCCTTTGGCCTGTGAGGGACAACCATGGTTTGCTTTTACCAGCCAACAACGACAGTATATCTGGATGCATCTGCTGCAGAGCTTTCACAGTAGCCCTACTGTATTCCACATGGCTTTGCAAGATCATTTGCGGGAATTGCCTCTGATAACATCCACGATGATTCAGTATGTGGATGATATTCAAATAGCATTCCAGACTAAGGAACAGCCTAGGGCAGCTTTACGCATTCTCCTTGATCGTTTGTACTCCTTAAGGCAAACCTGAAGAAGGTGCAACTCGCCCAAGAAGAGGTAGAATACCTGGGACAAAAGATTTCAGCAGGAAAACATGAAATAAGGCAGGACTGGACAGCCGTTACTTGAACAGCCAAATACCCACTACTATTCGGGAATTCAGATCTTTTCTAGGTCATTGTAATTTCGATTGAAACTGGATTGGTAGTTATGCACATTTAGCTCAGTCACTGAATGATCTCCTGAAAGAAAAGAGTGAATTCAAGGAGACTGACCCCAAAGCAGCATTCTGCCTTCCAAAAATTAAAATCTGCTGTGTGCACAGCCTCAGCTTTGGGTATCCCAAATAACAGGAGACCTTTTCACTCTTCATGTACATGAAAAGGTCAGTTATATGAAAGCTGTACGCTCGGTTGGACCCAGTGGCACTGGGATGGGGTAGCCGTTTGAGAGCTATGGAAGGTACCTCCAAGGCAGTAATAGCCACAGCATCCTGCATTGGATCAAAAACTGATTGTGAAGTGCCCTCACACAGTCCTTGCCATGTTGTCTATGAATCAGGCTTCCCACCCTCTTGGAAGCTCCCAACCTCCACCTTGTTGGCGCCAGTTCAGTCCAATTTTGCTCCCAACCCTGCAGAACCAATGGGGGGGAGTGGGGGGGGAGAGTTGGAAGGGTGGGGAGGAGGAGGAGGGGAAGAGACTGATTAGGTCGAAGGCGAACATGATTGTGTGGAAATTCTGCAGCTGCTCGGGAGGCCAAGGAACCCTTGCAGAATCCAGACTGAGTTCTCTTCATAGACATATCTTTGTTTGTTGAGAATGGGACACAGAATGCCAGCTGGACTGTTACTAGCCTGCATGAAGTCATAGCCCAGGGAGGTCTGTCAACAAGCACTTCAGCACAGCAAAGTGCTCTCAGCTGCAGGAACCCCAATTAGAATTGGGGGAAGTTCATAATTTCCAAAATGCCGTACAATTACCACAAGAAGTCTCCATTTTAGACTGTAAAGTCCATAATAAAGGAAATCCCATGGAATTCTAGCTGTTTTTGAAGCTGCTAGAAAGGCAGCCTCGGAAGGTAGTGGCTGACAAGAGCCAGTAACACCTAAATTGCAGACTTTAGTCAGCAAGAGACAAGACTTAAAGACAATGAAGGGACAGTGTTCATGGGAAGAAAAGTGGGCATGGATTGAAGTAGGACTGAAATTGTGTGATGATGGTGTTTGAAGGCAGAGAGACCAATAAACCGGTAAAACCACGTATTCTAATGACATTTCTGGCACA
The DNA here is from genome assembly GCF_037043375.1 of Chiloscyllium plagiosum. Classification (NCBI taxonomy): domain Eukaryota; kingdom Metazoa; phylum Chordata; class Chondrichthyes; order Orectolobiformes; family Hemiscylliidae; genus Chiloscyllium; species Chiloscyllium plagiosum. The sequence continues at coordinate 81,223,679 of NW_028270149.1, forward strand.
GAAAATTTATTGGTGGGGACATTTGTTTCCACTACAGATGATGGCAAGGCTCCAAAAGAGTTAGTGAGGAACAGGATTCAAGAAACATACACTATTTGTGGCAGATCGTTGCACAACATGCCAAAATAATCCTAGACCAACCACAGTGATTGCACAATTGAGACCTCCGGCACCTGCCGGGCCCTTCTTAGATATCCCAACCAAAATGTCAAGGATATTCAGAGGTTTGAGTCACTGTTGACAAATTTTCAAGCTGGGTGAAAGCATCTCCCGCTCGGCAAGCCACGCCCAATCATACCACTACAGCCCTCTGTAAGGAATCCATCCGCCGATGGGGACTCCCAAGTTGTATAGATTTGGACCAAGGGACTCAATTTGCAGATACATTGTGCCAGGAAGTGTAGAGACTGCTGAATATTAAGTGGGAATTGCATTGGCCTAATCACCCTCAGTCACTGCGACTTGTCGAACGCACAAATTGGATTCTGAACCAACACTTGGCTAACTATCATTAGGAAGGATTGTCTTGGCCTCAAGCTCTGTCTCTGGTATGATGTAGCATTTGAGCTGATCCTAATCAAACCACAGGTATGAGCCCTTCCGAGGTGGTAACTGGTAGACTCATGTCTCTACCTGGTACAATTGATCTTAGAACAGCAGATTGTCAACTATTGAGTGATTTATTGTTAAAGTATTTCAGGATCTAACCGATTCTGTTCATTTTGCTTCCCAACAGGTGTCAGCAGCTTGAGGAGATTCCCCTAAAGGTGTTCACGACATCATTCCCGGCAAGTGGGTCTTCATTAAGAAAATACACAAAGAACCGTTGGGTGCCAAGTGGGAAGGTCGGTATCAAGTTCTTCTCCTAACACCTTCAGCCATGAATATGCAGGGCAGGAAGGCTTGGATTCATGCATCACATGTCAAAAGGGCTAACACTCCTGCCCCATCGTAACAAAGTTTTTATTTTTGGGACTCGTAATTGTCTTGATCTCTTGGGTCACATGAACATGCACTGTCAGGCACGAGTTGAATGTGAATACATTTTTGTTCATGTCTTATGTTTATCCTGGACATACGAATGTCTCCAGCTGCTGGGTTTGCTCTCATATTCCCATACATTCAAAGGATGACATCCCCTTAGACACATACCTCTTAATGTATCTGCAGTGGCTGAATGGGTCACTCGCCAGAACGAATCCCACATGGCTGCCACATCTTCCACAGAGAAAGGGATATATTGGGTGGAAATTAATGGCACCAGAGGTAAGTGGGAATTGACAAGGTACAGTTTTTCAGCATTTGAACGCTCCTATCAACCTCCCAAGCCCTTGATAAGAGTAATGTAGAAATGGTTGCTATTCGAACAACATTACAAAACCGGATGGCCCTGGATTGGCTACTATCTGAGAAAGGAGGGACCTGTGCCCACCTAGGAAAGGAGTGTTCTCCCTACGTTCTGGCCAATCCTGAAGAGATCATAAATTCAGCTGCTCATATTCACAAGGAGGTCGACAAACTTAAACAACTCCCTTCAAGTACCATGTAGAATTGGGCTACAACTGGTCAGGATCACTTGAAACATCTATCCTCCAGGAGATTAACATCTTTCTTGTTGTTATTCTTGCTTTATATGTATGTATCAAATGTTGTTTTACTCATGCCCTTAACCCGCCTAAGTTACGACATCTTGAAGCATCTGATCAGGAGAAGCGAATACTGACTGCTGCATATGGGTAATGATTCATAATGTACGATGTGATTGGAATCAAAAGGGCCAAATGCAGGCGAGTGGAACTAGTTTAGTTTGGGAAACATGGTTAGCATGGATGAGTTGGACCAAAGGGTCTGTTTCCGTGCTCTATAACTTTATGAGAACTTTTAATTCTCTCGGTTGCTAACTCCAGCAGTACAGTTGACAAGCAAAACATCGAGTACTCTGTAAAGGAAACATCTGGCAATCACAGTCAGAACAAGTTGTGTTGATGAGTAAGTTTTGGTCATGCTTAACTTAACAGATAATCGCAGGGACATAGAGAAACATTTTGTGATTGGACATGTAAAATGCGATGGGTTAGAAGTACTCGGAGTAAGTGGAGGCTGAGGATTAGGTAAAGGGAGAGCATAGAATGAAGAAATAAAGTATAAGAATGTGAGCAAAACACAGACAAATGTGCTTTGCATCACCTTGCTATGTACCATTAACGCCATACTTCTGCAATAAAGACTTCAAGAAGGCATTGTGCAGTTCCCTGACTGGTTATTCCTATTATCAGGGAAACAAGTACCCAACACTGCCAAAAGCTGTGAGTCATAGAATCATAGCATCCATACAGTGTGGAAACAGGCCCTTTGGCCCAACAAGTCTACATCGAATCTCTAAAGAGTAACCCAACCAGACCCATTCCCCTACCCATTTATCCTATATTTACCCCTGACTCATGCACCTAGCCTATACATCCCTGAACACTACGGGCAATTTAGCATGGCCAATTCATCTAGCTTGCTTGGATTGTTGCAGGAAACCAGAGCACCCAGAGGAAACCCAGACAGACACGGGGAAAATGTGCAAACTCCTCAGAGACAGTCACCCGAGGCTGGAATCAAACCTGGGTTCCTGGTGAGTGAGGCAGCAGTGCTAACCACTGAACCACCGTGGTGCCCACATCTCCATATTTCATCACAATGGTTTGTGAGGTTTCCATGTGATTAATAGAATCTGGAATTGAATGATGCCATAAAACAACCATCAGTTATTGCAGACACCTACCTGCTTCACCAGAGTCATTGTCAAACAATATTTCTCATGATTGCCAGGTCTGGCCTACATGTGACTGCACAGCGTTGCGATTAACTGTTAACTATCTCCTGTTGGTTAACAGGTCCTCCTGGGTCAACAGGTCACTCATTATCAGCGTAATACAGAATGGGCAACAAATGCAGGGCACCAGACATGGGAACCCAGATTGTAGCTTCAGGGTGCAGGGCCTGGAGTGTAGGGAGGTTAGGAACATGGCATCAATTTCCAAGGAGGGTGCCTGTAAACAGGAAAGTGGCTTGAAGTGTGTATACTTCAATGCAAGAAGTATACGAAATAAGGTAGGTGAACTTGCAGCGTGCGTTGGTACCTGGGACTTCGATGTTGTGGCTATTACAGAGACATGGCTAGAACAGGGACAGGATTGGCTGTTGCAGGTTCCAGGATTTAAATGTTTTAGTAGGGTCAGAGGTGGGGGTAAAAGAGGGGGAGGTGTGGCATTGCTTGTCAAAGATAGTATTACAGTGGTGGAAAGGACGATGGATGAGGACTTGCCATCTGAGGTAGTTTGGGCTGAGGTTAGGAATAGGAAAGGTGAGGTCACCCTGTTAGGAGTCTTTTACAGGCCTCCTAATAGTCCTAGAATCATTGAAGAAAGGATAGGGAAGGTGATTCAGGAGATGAGTGACAGTCAGAGGGTGGTTGTTATGGGGGACTTTAACTTTCCTGATATTGATTGGGAAAGCTATAGCTCAAGTTCGTTAGATGGGTCAGTGTTTGTTCAATGTGTGCAGGAGAGTTTCCTGACACAATATGTAGACAGGCCAACAAGAGGTGAGGCCATACTGGATTTGGTTCTGGGTAACGAACCAGGCCAGGTGTTAGAATTAGAGGTAGGTGAGCACTTTGGGGATAGTGACCATAATTCGGTGAGTTTTACTCTCGTGATGGAGAGGGATAAGTGTGTACTACAGGGCAAGAGTTATAGCTGGGGGCAGGGAAATTATGATGCGGTGAGGCATGACTTAGGATGTGTGGCTTGGAAAAGTAGACTCCAAGGCAAGAGTGTAAATGATATGTGGAGCTTATTCAAGGAGCAACTATTGAGTGTCCTTGATAATTATGTACCTGTCAGGCAGGGAGGAAAGGGTCGTGCGAGGGAGCCGTGGTTTAATAAGGAATTGGAATCCCTTGTTAAATGGAAGAGGGCGGCCTATCTCAAGATGAGACGTGAAGGTTCAATTGGGGCGATTGAGAGTTATAGGGTAGCCAGGAAGGACCTGAAGAGAGAGCTAAGAGCAGCAAGGAGGGGACATGAAAGGTCCTTAGTCGGTAGGATTAGGGAAAACCCTAAGGCTTTCTATAGGTATGTCAGGAATAAAAGAATGACTAGGGTAGGAATAGGTCCAGTCAAGGATAGTAGTGGGAAGTTGCGTGTGGAGGCGGAAGAGATTGGGGAGACACTGAATGAATACTTTTCTTCAGTATTTACTCAGGAACAGGGCATTGTCGTCGATGTGAATACTGAGACACAAATAAGTAGAATGGATGGCTTTGAGGTATGTAGAGAAGAGGTTTTGGAAATCCTGGAAAAGGTGAAAATAGATAAGTCCCCTGGGCCTGATGGCATTTATCCTAGGATTCTCTGGGAAGCAAGGGAGGAGATTGCAGAGCCATTGGCCTTGATTTTTATGTCCTCTTTGTCTACAGGAGTAGTGCCAGAAGACTGGAGGATAGCAAATGTGGTTCCCTTGTTCAAGAAGGGGAGTAGGGATAACCCTAGTAACTATAGGCCAGTGAGTCTCACTTCTGTTGTGGGCAAAGTCTTAGAGAGAATTGTAAGGGATAGGATTTATGCACATCCGGATAGGAATAATGTGATCAAGGATAGTCAGCATGGATTTGTGAAGGGCAGGTCATGCCTCACAAACCTTATTGAATTCTTTGAAAAGGTGACGAAGGAGGTTGATGAGGGGAAAGCGGTAGATGTGGTATATATGGATTTTAGTAAGGCGTTTGATAAGGTTCCCCATGGTAGGCTACTGCAGAAAATACGGAGATATGGCATTGAGGGTGAGCTGGAGGTTTGGATTAGGAATTGGCTGGATGGAAGAAGACAGAGGGTAGTAGTTGATGGCAAAGTTTCTTCATGGAGTGCCGTCACTAGCGGTGTTCCGCAAGGATCTGTTTTGGGACCATTGGTAGTGTGTAGTGGGATACTTGGTAGTGTGGATGAGCAGAGGGATCTTGGTGTCCATGTACACAGATCTCTGAAAGTTGCCACCCAGGTAAATAGTGCGTTGAGGAAGGCATATGGCGTACTGGCTTTTATTGGCAGAGGAATTGAGTTGAGGAGTCCTGAGGTCATGATGCTTTTATTGGCAGAGGAATTGAGTTCCGGAGTCCTGAGGTCATGATGCAATTGTATAAGACTCTGGTGCGGCCGCATCTGGAATATTGTGTGCAGTTTTGGTCGCCATACTATAGGAAGGATGTGGAGGCACTGGAACGGGTGCAGAGGAGGTTTACCAGGATGTTGCCTGGTATGGAAGGAAGATCGTATGAGGAAAGGCTGAGGCACTTGGGGCTGTTTTCATTAGAGAAAAGAAGATTTAGGGGTGACTTGATTGAGGTGTACAAGATGATTAGGGGGTTAGATAGGGTTGACAGTGTGAACCTTTTCCCGCGTATGGAGTCGGGTATTACAAGGGGGCATAGCTTTAAATTAAGGGGGGGTAGATATAGGACAGAAGTTAGGGGTAGGTTCTTCACTCAGCGAGTCGTAAGTTCATGGAATGCCCTGTCAGTAGCAGTGGTGGACTCTCCCTCTTTATGGGCATTTAAGCGGGCATTGGATAGGTATATGGAGGATAGTGGGTTAGTATAGGTTAGGTGGGCTTGGATCGGCGCAACATCGAGGGCCAAAGGGCCTGTACTGCGCTGTATTCTTCTATGTTCTATGTTCTATGTTCTAATGTGAAGATGCTAACATCTTGTGAAATGATTTTAAAATCGAGAGTAACCTCACTGAGCTTGGAGCGGATGCATCTAGATACAGGTTGTTTTGCTGTAATGCAGCCGTTGCATTCCTCTGCAACCCCGCACTACAGAAAATCGTGCTATTGAAATTGTTACAGAGAATTCTGTTGTAGATTGCTGTAGAGAATCTGCTCAAGAGAAACTTCGCATTATCCAAACATCACCCATAATTAATTAATCACATTGTAGCCAAACCGCATTGACAAAATGCACATTATAGCAGAAACACCGAGAGTCATTGAGTCATAGAGATGTACATCATGGAAACAGAACCTGCAGTCCAAACCATCCATGCCAACCAGATGTCCCAACCCAATCTAGTCCCACCTGCTAGCGCCCGATCCTCCAAACCCTTCCTATTCATACACCCATCCAAATGCCTTTTAAATGTTGTACCAGCCTCCATCACTTCCTCTGGCAGCTCATTCCATACATGTACCACTCTCTGTGTGAAAAAGTTGCCCCTTAGGTCTCTTTTATATCTTTCCCCTCTCACCCTAAACCCTCTAGTTCTGGACTCCCATACCCCAGGGAAAAGACTTTGTCTATTTATCTTATCCATGCCCCTCATAATTTTGTAAATCTCTAAAAGGTCACCCCTCAGCCTCTGACACTCCAGGGAAAATACCCCCAGCCTGTTCAGCCTCTCCCTATCGCTCAAATCCTCCAAACCTGGCAACATCCTTGTAAATCTTTTCTGAACCCTTTCAATTTCACAACATCTTTCCGATAGGAAGGAGACCAGAATTGCATGCAATATTCCATCAGTGGCCTAACCAATGTCCTGAACAGCCGCAACATGACCTCCTAACTCCTGTACTCAATACTCTGACCAATAAAGGAAAGCATACCAAACGCCTTCTTCACTATCCTATCTACCTGTACCTCCACTTTCAAGGAGCTATGAACCTGCACTCCAAGATCCCTTTCTTCAGCAACACTCCCTAGGACCTTACCATTAAGTGTATAAATCCTGCGAAGATTTACTTTCCCAAAATGTAGCACCTTGCATTTATCTGAATTAAATTCCAACTGCCACTTCTCAGCCCATTGGCTCATCTGGTCAAGATCCTGTTGTAATCTGAGGTAACCTTCTTCTTTGTCCACTACACCTCCAATTTTGGTGTTATCTGCAAACTTACTAACTAGACCTCTTATGCTCGCATCCAAATCATTTATGTAAATGACAATAAGTAGAGGATCCAGCACCGATCATTGTGGCACTCCACTGGTTACAGGCCTCCAGTCTGAAAAATAACCCTCCACCACCACCCTCTGTCTTCTACCTTTGATTCAGTTCCGTATCCAAATGGCTAGTTCTCCCTGTATTCCATGAGATCTAACCTTGCTAACCAGTCTCCCATGGGGAACCTTGTCAAATGCCTTACTGAAGTCCATATAGATCACATCTACCGCTCTTCCCTCATCAATCCTCTTTGTTACTTCTTCAAACAACTCAAATCAAGTTTGTGAGACATGATTTCCCATGCACAAAACCATGCTGACTATCCTTAATTAGTCCTTGCCTTTCTAAATACATGTACATCCTGTGCCTCAGGATTCCCTCCAACAACTTGCCCAACACTGACTTCAGGCTCACTGGCCGCCTTGCTGATCTTTAAGGGGCCCTATTCTCTCCCTAGTTACCCTTTTGTCCTTAATGTATTTGTAAAAACCCTTTGGATTCTCCTGAATTCTATTTGCCAAAGCTATTTCATGTCCCCTTTTTGCCCTTCTGCTTTCCCTGTTAAGTATACTCCTCCTGCCTTTATACTCTTCTTAGGATTCACTCGATCTATCCTGTCTATACCTTACATATGCTTCCTTCTTTTTCTTAACTAAACCCGCAATTTCGTTAGTCATCCAGCATTCCCTATACCACCAGCCTTTCCTTTCACTCTAACAGGAATATACTTTCTCTGGATTCTCATTATCTCATTTCTGAAGGCTTCCCATTTTCCAGCCATACCTTTACCTGCAAACATCTACCCCCAGTCAGCTTTTGAAAGCTCTTGCCTAATACCGTCAAAATTGGCCTTTCTCCAATTTAGAAATTCAACTTTTAGATCTGATCTATCCTTAGATCTGATTTATCCTTTTGCATCACTATTTTAAATCTAATAGAATTATGATCGCTGGCCCCAAAGTCTCCCCCACTGACACCTCAGTCACCTGCCCTGCCTTATTTCCCAAGAGTAGGTCAAGTTTTGCACTTTCTCTAGTCGGTACATCCACATACTGAATTAGAAAATTTTCTTGTATGCACTTAACAAATTCCTCTCCATCTAAACCCTTAACACTATGGCAGTCCCAGTCCACATTTGGAAAGTTAAGATCCACGACCATAGCCACCCTATTATTTTTGCAGATAACTGAGATCTCCTTGCAAGTTTGTTTCTCAATTTCTCCCTGACGATTAGGAGGTCTATAATACAATCCCAATAAGGTGATCATCCCTTTCTTATTTCTCAGTTCCACCCAAACAACTTCCCTGGTTGTATTTCCAGGAATATCCTCCCTTAGCACAGCTGTAATGCTATCCCTTATCAAAAATGCTGCTCCCCCTTCTCTCTTGCCTCCCTTTCTATCCTTCCTGTAGCATTTGTATCCTGGAGCATTAAGCTCCCAGTCCTGCTCATCCCTGAGCCATGTTTCTGTAATTGCTATGATGTTCCAGTCTCATGTTCCTAATCATGCCCTGAGTTCATCTGGCTTCCCTGTCAGGCCCCTTGCATTGAAATAAATGCTGTTTAATTTATTAGTCCTACCTTGTCCCTGCCTGCCCTGACTGTTTGACTCGCTTCTATTCTCAACTGTACCAGTCTCAGATTGATCTCTTTCCTCACTGTCTCCCTGGGTCTCACCACCCCCTAACCCCCACCTTGCTAGTTTAAATCCTCCCGAGCAGCTCTAGCAAATCTCTCTGCCAGTATATTAGTCCCCTTCCAATTTAGGTGCAATCCATCCTTCTTGTACAGGTCACTTCTACCCCAAAAGAGATTCCAATGATCCAAAAAATGTGAATCCTTCTCCCATACACTGGCTCCTCAACCATGCATTCATCTGCTCTATCCTCCTATTCCTGCTCTCACTACCTCATAGCACTGGGAGTAATCCAGACATTACTACTCTCGAGGACCTCCTTTTTAAATTCCTGCCTAACTCTCTGTAATCGCCCTTCAGAATCTCAACCTTTCCCCTTCCTATGTCATTGTTTCCAATGTGGACAATGACCTCTTGCTGGTCCCTCTCCACCTTGAGAACATTCTGCACCCTCTCTGAGACATCCTTGATCCTGGCACCAGGGAAGCAACACACCATTCTGATTTTTTGCTGCAGGCCACAGAAATGTCTGTCTATACCTCGGACTAGAGAATTCTCAAACACAATTGATCTCTTGGAACCTGACATACCCCTCATTGCATTAGAGCTGGTCTCAATACCAGAAACTTGGCTGTTCGTGCTACATTCCCCTGAGAATCCATCACCCCCTACATTTTCCAAAACAGCATACTTGTTCGAAATGGGTATAGCCACAAAAGACTCCTGCACTAGCTGCCTACCTCTCTTACCTTTCCTGGAGTTAACCCATCGATGTGACTGTGTCTGAGACTTTTCCCACTTCCTATAACTGCCATCCATCACATACTGTTGTTGTTGCAAATTCCTCATTGTTTCTAACTGTCTCTCCAACCGATCCATTCGATCTGATAAGATTCACAACCAACAGCATTTATGACAGATATAATCCGCAGTAACCCTTAAACTCTCTTTAAACTCCCACATCTGACAAGAAGCACATATCACTCTACTGAAGGCCATTTTTGCTCCTTCACAATCTACAGACCCAGAAACTAACATTGTCTTATTTCTCTACAAAACACTGCCCCAGGTTAAATTAATAGTTATGGCTTATATTTTAAGTTTTATCAAGAGAAATATCTCCAAAAACATATAACATATGTATTCCATTGATAGAGATTTGTCAGACCATGTCAAATTTCTGATGCTGGATTAGTGGTACTGGAAAAGCACAGCAGTTCAGACAGCATCTGAGGAGCAGTAAAATTGACGTATTGGGCAAAAGCCTGAAGGTGGAGAGATAATTGAGAGGAGGGTGGGGGTGGGGAGAAAGTAGCATAGAGTACAATAGGTGAGTGGGGGAGGTGTTGAAGGTGATAGGTCAGGGAGGAGGGTGGAGTGGATAGGTGGAAAGGAAGATAGGCTGGTAGGACAAGTCATGGGGACAGTGCTGAGCTGGAAGTTTGGAACTGGGGTGAGGTGGGGGAATGGGAAATGAGAAAACCGTTGAAGTCCACATTGATGCCCTGGGGTTGAAGTGTTCCGAGGCAGAAGATGAGGCATTCTTCCTCCAGGCGTCGGGTGGTGTGGGAACAGCGGTGAAGGAGGCCCAGGACCTCCATGTCCTTGGCAGAGTGGGAGGGGGAGGTGAACTGTTGGGCCACAGGGCGGTGTGGTTGATTGGTGCGGGTGTCCCGGAGATATTCCCTAAAGCGCTCTGCTAGGAGGTGTCCAGTCTCCCCAATATAGAGGAGATCGCATCGGGACTAACAGATACAATAAATGATATTGATGGATGTGCAGGTAAAACTTTGATGGATGTGGAAGGCTCCTTTAGGGCCTTGGATGGAGGTGAGGGAGGAGGTGTGGGCGCAGGTTTTGCAATTCCTGTGGTGGCAGGGGAAGGTGCCAGGATGGGAGGGTGGGTTGTAGGGGGGCGTGGACCTGACCAGGTAGTCACGGAGGGAATGGTCTTTGCGGAAGATGGAAAAGGGTGGGGAGAGAAATATATCCCTGGTGGTGGGGTCTGTTTGGAGGTGGCGGAAATGTCATTGGATGATTTGGTTTATGCAAAGGTTAGTAGGGTGGAAGGTGAACACCAGAGGGGTTCTGTCCTTGTTACAGTTGGAGGGGTGGGGTCTGAGGGCAGAGGTGCGGGATGTGGACGAGATGCGTTGGAGACATCTTTAACCACATGGGAAGGGAAATTGGAAGGAGGCCATCTGGTGTGTTCTATGGTGGAACTGGTCCTCCTGGGAGCAGATATGGCTGAGGTGGAGGAATTGGAAATACAGGATGGCATTTTTGCAGGAGGTAGGGTGGGAAGAGGTGTAATCCAGGTAGCTGTGGAAGTCGGTGGTTTGTAAAAAAATGTCGGTGTCAAGTCGGTCGTCATTAATGGAGATGGAGAGGTCCAGGAAGGGGAGGGAGGTGTCAGAGATGGTCCAGGTAAATTTAAGGTCAGGGTGGAATGTGTTGGTGAAGTTGATGAATTGCCCAACCTCCTCATGGGAGCACAAGGTGGTGCCAATGCAGCCATCACTGCAGCGGAGGAAGAGGTGGGGAGTGGTGCTGGTGTAATTACGGAAGATGGACTGTTCTACGTAGCCAACAAAGAGACAGGCATAGCTGGGGCCCATTCGGATGCCCATGGCTACCCCTTTGGCCTGGAGGAAGTGGGAGGATTCAAAGGAGAAATTGTTAAGGGTGAAGACCAGTTTGGCCAAACGAATAAGAGTGTCAATGACATGGTATTGTTGGGAACATCGGGAGAGGAAGAAACGGAGGGCTTGGAGGCCCTGGTCATGATGCCCCAGCTGACTGTGAGGGAACTGAATGGGATTTTTAATTTTACCAACAGCAAATCCCCTGCATCTGGTTCACTCTGACAAAGTCCTTTGAAATCTCAAGACTTCAAAATATTGGCACCGCATTCAGCTTCAATCTGAATGGTCACTCAATAGTCAATCTTTGAATCTTTCTGATAATTGTATGGCAGGCAGGGATAGTAGGAGAGATTCCTGGTCAATTGGAAACATTGAGGTAGTTGCAGAGTAACAGCCACCCCACGGTGAAAGCTGCAGAAGCTGATTCAAGCCGTGGCCTCTCCTCTATATTGTGTGACCTCCTCATTTCAAAGCATTGGTGAGAAATATGTGATGCAAAATAGATATATTCTGACATTGAGTATTTTGAAACAAACCTGAAATTCTATTATTTTTCGTGTGGAGATTGCATCAGAAATAGTCAGGAAATGTGGACATCACCCAGACCTGAGCAACTAGATCTTGCCCTTTTTGGACACATCTTGTCATTCTCACCAGTCATTTACCTGGTGAAAGGCTGAACAGTTCTTAATCACAGTCCTGGAATTTTGGAAAGATAGAACACCTTCGGGCAAGATTTACTCCTCAAGGTTTACATCCAGCTCCTGAGCAAGCGAAGATAGCTGTCTGAAGATGGACCAGAGGGAGTTGGCTTTATCTGAATTCTCACAGAATGAACAGGAAACACACTCTCCAATAGATACAGTGAGTATTTTAGCAAAACATGAAATTACACTCATGTAAAATCCTGAGAAGTGCTGATTCTTTGGGAATTTTAGCTTTTGTGAACTGCAGTCACCCATCTTGTTTCCAAACTACTAAGTGATTGCTGTTAACTGGGGAATAAAGAAATGTTTTTACAGTGGGGAAGAGTTGAACTAAGTGCTTAAGTTTAGATTGAGAAAATCTACTTTCTAATTTAGTCAATTCCTTTCTTTGCCCCAAGAGTGCTGCCAATCCACCAGTGAACAAAAATGATGAAAATGTAAAGAGAGGTAACTGGTCCTCGAAGAATGACTACTTGCTCTCTGTGATCGGCTGTGCTGTGGGTCTAGGCAATGTCTGGAGATTCCCTTACTTGGCTTACAAAAATGGAGGAGGTACTGTCTGGAATTTGAGTTAAGGGGGCAGAAATGCAGAGGGAGCATTTCATTGATCTTTAAGGACTGTTGACTTGGATATTGCTCTTGTCATCGTAACATCGTAACAATTGATGTGGAGGTGCCGGTGTTTGACTGGAGTAGGCAAAGTCAGAATGCAACAACTCCAGGTTATGATCCAACAGTTTTAACCTTCACCTGATGAAGCAGCAAAACCCCAAAAGCTTTTGATTTCAAATAAACCTGCTGGACTATAGCCTGGTCTTGTGTGTTTTCTGACATCCTAACAATAGTACAGAGGTTAGAAATGTTACAGTCTGGACATGGCACAGTTAAATACTAAAGTGGAAAGTTGTGGTTGAAATTAATTCAAGTGACTTTTAAGCAAATCAGATTGTCTCATTACACGTTGTAGTTTGAATTTGTGGCCCATTTCTCATCAGGAGAAAAAGGCGTTGTACTTTTAGACCTTTAAATACTTTATATTGCTAAATTCCTATAACTGAAATAATTCTAAAAACACAACAGAATGTCATTAAGACCAAGATTGTTCCCAGCATTCTCAATAAACAGTAGATTAATAAAACTCATGTAGCCCCTTTATCATTTGTCTAGTTCAAGTCAGAGTAGACCACATTTTCAGTTTAAATAGGCATAGGTTTGTTCATTACAAGTTTTATGGAAGATTCCTTTGGAGTTAAGATAATAAAATCCTTGTCAGCAATATCAACAGATGTTAAGATTAAAACAAGTATAGAAAATACAAAAGAATAAAGGTTCAATCAGTCTTTGTAGCATGCTAGTGGAATCAATTCCTTGAGTTCCTTATTGTTGAAATGAAGAAAGCATCACTTGAAGTTAGATCCAGCAGCTGTGATGGCTACTATATCGAATGATTGGTGTTTACCTGTCCAGATAAACATTATTTGACATCAGATATTGAGAGACAGAGAAGATTGCTGGTAGCTGACACTTACAGCTAAGATGTGCAGAGGTTTGATTTTCAGTCCTGACTTCTAAGTGGTTCAAATTGCTTCCAACCCCTGCTTCTAGCCACTGGACCTTTTATTTATTGGCATGTAATGAAAAGGCAGCAGATGGATGTTTCAGGGCAAAACAATCTCTGTTTATTGTTGCACAGAAGAAGTAACACAACAATACAGGAAACAGGTAAATCAACAACACACAAAAAGGTAACTTAATACAAGACAAGATAGCACAATAAATCACTATTATTTAAAATACAGTGTTATTTAAAATACACTATTATTTAATATCATAATACACTCATTCCATCCACCTCACACTACTGACTAAGTTACTACTCTGGGGTCTTGGGATTATGCTCACCACTTTGAATGCAGTTTTGAAATTGGCCTGGTACAGTTGCTCTGGCTTGCTGTACTCTGAATGTGGTAGGGGACTTCTAGATAGGCAACTGCTCAGTCTGCGTTGAGTCCACTGATGCCGGGTTAGGCACGTGAGTACTTGGATCTACCTGTTGAGTACTTGGGTTTTTTTTATTTCTGCTGGTTTATTGAGTTCAGTTTTCAGCTCAGTTGGGTCTGAGGACTTGCAGTGATGGTCGGGATAGTTGATGCTTCACATTTTGTCGGTCATAGTTCCTTTTAGCATGATCAGCCTTGATGGTCATTGAGGGCTGCTGTCGGTCTTACAAAACACATTCTCCATGTTCCTGTTTTCTGGTTCAGCTCCTCTGGTGATGTGAGATCAGGGCTGCAGTTATACCAGCTGTGGGGCTTCCAAATCGTCAGGCTAATCTCTCGGTGCATTGTCTTGTCGAGGTTTTCTTTTTGGCCTTGACTGGCTTGATTAGATTTCCAAATTTTACACAAGATTTTAACGGTTTTGATTGCTGTTGGATGTGGGGTGGTTGTTATGGTAACCCTCTTGGCTCCACACTATCTCCATGAATCGGTATCTTCTATGGGCTGGGTGGCCAGAGGTATGAAAGTTGTCTTGGGGCTGGATGTGTTTGGTTTTGGGTTAATTGTCTCAGGTGCAACGTTCCCCACGAGGTAGTCATTTCTTTGTACTTGGCTCCGGAATACTCAGTCTCTGTTCACAGTTCAATCCCAACACCTGCTTCTGGTTTTTACTCCTCTGCCAGCACAAAACTTGTTTTTGTCAGGTTTTAAAAGGTCTTGAGCTCTGTGCATATATTTCCAACACTAGGAATTTTTATGAAATTTATTGACGACCCTATTACCAGTTGATTTCTCCAGAAACTATATTGTGTAAGGCATCAGCATTCAGCAAAAGCCTTCCTCAAACATTGGTCTTTTCTGCTGATAAATAAAGCAAACATTTTTATTAACCAGCACCTCTTGGAACAGGAGTGTGCAATTGATCAAATATTCCAGATAATCAAGAGGTACACATAACCATAGTAAACACTGAACAAGAGAGACCTTAATATCCCTCAAAGCTTCCCTATAAAAAACCTCCTAAAACTAATGTAAAAACCCACAGTAAGTAAAAGAAAAGTAATGCAGAGAGTATTCACGTCACTGTTAGACTTTATTTACAGCAGAAATACACGGACATCATGATGGATCGCAATATTGAACACGTAATTTTGGTCGGTTTATCAGGAATACCCATTGATAAGGTGCTAGCTAAAACAAAGTTACTGTACCTACTTTACAATCTCACAGTGAGTCATCAATAAACTTCATTATCTCCTGGATTACAGTTATTACTTATCTTCATATCGATCTTAGTTTGCCTCCAGTAATGTATTTATGCAGCAATGCTTATATATTATCCACTATAATATAAGAGAAACCAGCAGACATTTATTATAATGATATAATGTCAGGGATTTTCCGCAGGCCAGTCATTATTCGGTGTCGACGATGAGTCACCATGAATATTCTGTGGAATCCCCATTCTAGCTCACTCTGAAGGTATTGCCCAGGAAACTAGATTTTCCACGAGGCAATTCTCCGATTCTTGAAACACTCCAAAAGTCTCCATTTACATCGGAAATTTCAGAAGGTAATGATGAATTTAAGTAAAATAATTAATCAGGAAAGTTAGATTATTAAATCGAACACCCCTGCCATGTCCAGACCCGCTCTAAACCCCCACATCCATTAGATCTGAGTTGACATCTCCCTAGCAACTCCTTGCATCAGCCAAATGCGACCCAACCCAACCCAACATTAACAAAGAGTCATAGAGGCCTATAGCTCGGAGACAAGCCCTTTGGTCCAAATTGGTCCATGCCCTACCAAAATGTCCATCCATGCTAACCCTATTTCCCTGCACTTGGCCATATCCTTCTAAACTTTTCCTATCTATGTGCTTGTCTAAATACCTTTTGATGTTGTTAATGTAATCAACCACTTCTGCTGGCAGCTCATTCCAGATGCATTCCACCCTCTGCGTCAAAACGTCCCCCCCCTCAGGGTCCCTTTTATTCTTTCCCCTCTAACCTTAAACTGATGCCCTCCTGTCCTCGATTCCCCAATTCTGGAAAAAAAACAGAGTGCATTCACCCTATCCATGCCTATCATGATATTATACATTTCTATAAGAACTCTCCTCAATCTCTTAAGCTCTAAAGAAAAAAGTCTTAGGTTGTTCAACCTCTCCCTATAACTCAGACCATTGCACCCTGGCACCATCCCTGAAAATTTCTTCAACTCTTCCCAGTTTAATAACATCCTTCCTATAGCAAGGAGACCAAAACTGAGCATAACACTCCAAATGTGGCCTCACCAACGACCTGTATAAGTGCAACATAACTTCCCAACTTCTATACTCAGTGCCTTGACTGATGAAAGCCAGTATGCCAAAAGCCTTCTTCCCTGTCCTGTCTGTCTGTGACTCCACACCCTCGACAGAACTGACCACTGGCCTCTACTGTCAATCTGACCTTCTGCCCAGCTGACATCCTGTCTAGCTAGTGAACAGTCAGGAGGGAGTTGCCGTGGGAGTCCTCAAAATTGATGCCAGACCCTTGAAGTCTCATGGCTTCAAGTTAAACAGGGGGCAAAAAGGTCCTGCTGATTATCACATACCATCCTCCGTCAGCTGATGAATCAGTATTCCTCTATGCTGAACAAACTTGGAGGGAGCATTGAGGGTGGCAAAGGCACAACATGTCCTCTAGGTGGGGGATTTCAACATTGACTATCAAGACTGGCTCGGCAGTAGCACTACTGATCAAGGTGGTTATGTCCTAAAGAACTTCGCTGCTACACTGGGTCTGTGGTAGGTGGTGAGGAAACCAACAGGAGGGAAAAACTTACTTGACTTCATCCTCGCCAATCGACTGAGGATTGAGTTGTAGAAATAGCCGAGGCACTGAATGTGATCTTTCAAACATCACTGGAGTCAGGGAAAGTTCCAGATGATTGGAAAATTGCTATTGTAACCCCCTTGTTCAAAAAAAGATCAAGACAGAAGATGGAAAATTATAGGCCGATGAGCCTACCCTTGGTTGTAGGTAAAATTCTAGAATCCATCGTTAAGGACGGAATTTCTAAATTCTTGGAAGTGCAGGGTCAGATTAGAACAAGTCAGCATGGATTTAGTAAGGGAAGGTCATGCCTGACAAACCTGTTAGAATTCTTTGAAGAGGTAACAAGTAGGTTAGACCAGGGAAACCCAGTGGATGTCATCTATGTACACTTCCAAAAGGCCTTTGATAAGGTGCCTCACAGGAGGCTGCTGAGTGAGGGCCCATGGTGTTCAAGGTGAGCTACTGGCATAAATTGGGGATTGGCTGTCTGACAGAAGGCAGAGAGTTGGGATAAAAGGTTCTTTTTCGGAATGGCAGCTGGTGACAAGTGGGGTCCTGCAGGGTTCAGTGTTGGGGCCACAGCTGTTCATTTTATATATTAATGATCTGGATGAAGGGACAGGGAGCATTCTGGCGAAGTTCGCCGATGATACGAAGTTAGGCGGACAGGCAGGTAGTACTAAGGAGGTGGGGAGGCTGCAGAAAGATTTAGATGGTTTGGGAGAGTGGTCCAGGGAATAGCTGATGAAATTCAACACTGCTACCCTGGGTCTATGGTAAGTGATGAGGGAACCAATAGGAGGGTAAAACTTACTTGACTTCATCCTCACCAATCTGCTGGCTGCAGATGCATCAGTCCATGGTTGTATTGGTATGAGTGACACTGCACAGTCCTTGTGGAGATGAAGTTCCACCCTCACATTCAGAATACCATCCATCCTGTTGTATTGCACTGTCACTGAGCTAAATGGGACAGACTTCAAGCAGATTTAGCAACTCAAGACTTCAGGCACTGTGGGCCATCATCAGTAACAGCAGCGTACTTCAGCACAATCTGCAAACTCATGGCCCAGCATCTCTCCCACTCAAGCATTACCATCAAGCTGGGGATCAGCCTGGTTCAATGGACAGTGAAGATGGGGAGTCAGGAACAGCACTAGACATACCTAAACATGAGGTGTCAAGCTAGTGAAGCTACTAAACAGGGCTACTTGCATGCCAAACACAATAAGCAGCATGTGATAGAGCTAAGCAACTAATCAGTCTGAACCAGACTCTGCTGTCCTGCCACATCCAATCATGAATGGTGGTAGACATTTAAACAACTCACTGGATGAGGAGGCTCCACAAATGTCCCCATTCTCAATGGTAGAAGAGCCCAACACATCAGTGCAAAAGGTAAGGCTGAAACATTTGCAGCAATTCTCAGCAAGAAGGGTTGAGTGGATGATCCATCCCAGTCCGCTCTAGTTGTCCCCAACATTACAGATGCCAGCCTTCAGCCAATTTGATTCACTCCATGAGATAACAAGATACAGTTCAATGCACTGGATATTGCAAAAACTATGGGCCCTGACATCATTCCGGCAATAGTACTGAAGGTCTGTGCTCCAGAACTTGCTGCACCCCGAGCCAAGCTCTTTGAGTTTAGTTACAACATCAGCATCCACTCATCATTGTGAAAATTGCTCAGATATGCCCTGCATACAAAAAAAAGCTGGACAAATCCAACCCGGCCCATTACACCCCATCCGTCTACTGTCGATGATCAGTGAAGTGATGGAAGGTGTCATCAACAATGCTATCCAGCAGCACATGCTCAGCAATAACCTGCTTGGTGATGCCCAGTTTGGATTCCGCCACGGCCACTCAGCTCCTGACCTCATTACAGCCTTGGTTCTAACATGGACAAAAGAGCTGAATTCCAGAGGGGAGGTGATAGTGACAGCCCTGGGTAAAAACAATGGCTGCAGATGCTGGAAACCAGATTCTGGAGTAGCGTGGTGCTGGAAAAGCACAGCAGTTCAGGCAGCATCTGAGAAGTAGTAAAATTGACGTTTTGGGCAAACGCCCTTCATCAGGAATACAGCTGTATTCCTGATGAAGGGCTTTTGCCCGAAACATCGATTTTACTGCTCCTCGGATGCTGCCTGAACTGCTGTGCTTTTCCAGCACCACTCTACTCCAGATAGTGACAGCCGTGGACATCAAGGCCACAGTTGACTGAGTGTGACATCCAGGAGCCCTAGCAAAACTGGAATCAATGGGTATCAAGGAACAAACACTTCTCTGGCCCCCAGGAAAGTGCATGGTTGCACAATCCTCAACACCATTCACAATTGCTCAGATACTGAAGCAGGAGAAAGTGAGGTCTGCAGATGCTGGAGATCAGAGATGGAAATGTGTTGCTGGAAAAGCGCAGCAGGTCAGGCAGCATCTAGGGAACAGGAGAATCGACGTTTCGGGCATTAGCCCTTCTTCAGATACTGAAGCAGCCCATGTTCAAATGCAGATTTGGGATAACAAGTGGCAAGCACATTCATGTCACACTTGGCAGAAATGACCCCCTCCAACAAGAAAGAATCCAGCCATTATTTTGTGAAATTCATTCTCATGACCATTACTAAATCTCCCATTGTCAACAGCCTGGGGTTACCATTGACCAGAAACTGAACTAGACTCATCATATTTATATATAATACTCTGGTTACAAGAGCAGGTCAGAGTTTAGGAATATTGCAGCATGTAACTCGCCCCTAACTCCACAAAGCCTGTATATCATCTACCAGGCACAAGTGCCAAACACTGATATTATAATGTAAAGGTTGAATTTATCGTCAATCAGTGATTCTTAAAGATTGTCTACTGCTATCTATGATTGATAAATAAATTAATAGATAAGGACATAATGTATTCCAACCCCAGATGAACAACTGGCAAATATCAACATATAACTTTACTGAAGCTCTATTCCCCTTCTAACTCCTCACGCACACAGTCATACACAGATAGAACATAGAACAGGATAGGCTCTTCAGCTCTCTATGTTGCGCGGACCTTTTATCATATTCTAAGATCAAACTAACCTACATATCCTACATTTTACTATCACCCAAATACCAAGTGATGTAAGACTGACTGGTCTGTAATTCCCAGGGTTATCCATATCCTCTTTTTTGAACAAGGGAATAACATTTGCCACCCTCCAATCATCTGGTACTACTCCAGTAGCCAGTGAGCATGCGAAGATCACTACTTCTGTTGTGAAGTTGAAGGCATGTCCTGTATCTTTAAGAAAGAGTGAATGCTGTTCTGCACTGAGAGCTTACAAGCACCTGTCATATGATTTGACGAGCAGTCTCAGAATGTACTGGAAAATTGAAAATATATAACATTTGGCTGTGAAATGGATACTTGAACTGTTTGCTGTTTTGGCAACAATTCCAATTTAAACTAACAGTTTAAATTATGCCCCAGGATACTAAAACCCAATCCAGTTTGAATTTATTGTTTTATCAACATCAAACTAATGATCCAATGTCGGGGGAATATAAAAAAGGCAGTCATTTTGAAAATCAGACAGAGCAACTGCCATCGAGAGAGAGAGAGAGACCCAAGACATTGAAATACTCTGTATCAAAGGTACCTTTTCATATGAAACATCTTAACAGTAACAAGAAAGAAGATGATCCAGTGAGATCTTCAGCCGGAAGAAGAAAGACACCAAAGGTTTTGAAATGGATTTGATGTAATTTTAATAAATGTTTTATTGGAACAGTATATTATAGCATTGGAGGCAGGTATTAAGCAGTTAAGGGAAACGGGGCCTTAGTGTTGTGAATATTTGTTGCTTGATGTTCCCTTTTAGAGTTAAAGAATGAATTGATGTTATTTTCTTGAAATAATGGAAATATGAGGTGAGGTGAGCTTCTCTGGGTGTTTGGTTTAATGAAGAGAGATGTTCACCGCTGTGTCATAACACTTTAGGCACAGCAATCTCTTCCGTCACTTCCTGCAGCAACCTTGGGTATATCCCATCTGGTCCAGGCGATCTATCTATCCTCATGTTTTTCAAAATTTGCAGCATATCTTCCTTCTTAACATCAACCTGTTTGAGCATATCAGTCTGTTTCACGCTGTCCTCACAAACAATAAGGTCCCTCTCCCTAGTGAATACTCAAACAACGTATTCATTGAAGACCTCCCCAAACGCCAACTGCAGGCACAAGTTCCCTTCACTATCCCTGATTGGCCCTACCCGCACTTGCTGCAAATTCTCCCTAAACAACCTCCACATTTCTGATGTACATTTCCCTGAGAATATCTACTCCCAATTTATGATCCACGGTTCCTGCCTAATAGCATTGTAATTTCCCCCTTCCCCAACTAAATACTTTCTCATACTATCTGCTCCTATCCCTCTCCATGACGATAGTAAAGGTCAGGGAGTTGTGATCACTATAACAGAAATGTTCTCCCACCACGAGATCTATCACTTGGCTTGGTTTGTTACCAAGCACCAAATCCAAATGGCCTCCCCTCTAGTTGGCCTCGCTAAATATTTAATCAGGAATCCTTCTTGGACACACCTGACAAAATCTGCTGCATCCAAACTATTTGCACTAAGGAGGTTCCAGTCAATATTAGGGAAGTTGAAGTCACCTGACACAAACTTGTTACTTCTGCACCCTGCCAAAATCTGCCTCACAATCTGCTCCTCCATGCCTTTGTTGCTATTGGGAATCTCTAGAAAACTCCCAATAAAGTGACTGCTCCTTTCCTGTTTCTGACTTCCACTTATAATGACTCAGTGGACAAACCATCCCCTACGATCTCCCTTTCTACAACTATTATACTGTCCCTTATTAGCAATGCCATCCACCCATCTATTTTACCTCCATCTCTGTTCCTACTGGAACATCTAAATCCCGGAACATTCAGCAACCATTCCTGCCCCTGTGATATCAAAGCCTCCGTAATAGTTACAACATTGTAGCTTCAAGAAACTCCATGCTCCATTGTAGCTCTATGCTCTAAGTTCATCACCCTTATTCTTGAGACTTCTTGCATTAAAATAGATCCATCACACTGACTGCAGCTTTGCTCTAATAACTGCCTATCCTTCCTCACAGTCTCTCTGCATGCTGTATCTGCCTGTTCACCAGCATCCGCATCCTTTGATCCATAGTTCCAGTTCCCATCCCCCTGCCAAACTAGTTTAAACCCCCCCGAAGATCTCTAGCAAACCTCCTGCCCAGGATATTGGTGCCCCTCAAGATCAGGTGCAACCCATCCTCCTTGTACAGGTCCCACCTTCCGCAGAAGGTCCACATACCTGAAGCCCTCCCTCCTATACCAGCTCTGCAGCTACATGTTTAGCTGCACTCACTCTCCGTTCCTAGCTCCACTAGACAATGGCACCAATAGCAATCCTGGGATTACTACTCTGCTCTTACTAATTAACCTTACTCTTAGTAATCTTTCAATGTTCCCTCAATACAGGAGTTGTCCCATTGGACTGAAGAATTGCAGACATTATTCCACTTTTGAACAAGGGCGAAAGAGGAAATTCAGGGATTTACAGACCAGTTAGCCTAACATCTGTGCTGGGGCGCTGGTTGGTGTCTCTAATTAAGGATAAAATAACTGAGCACTTCAAATTTTTTCAGTTAACCAGGGACAGTCAGAATTGATTAATGACAGTAGGTCATGCCTGACAAACCTCATTTAATTTTTTGAAGCCATAACTAAGATAGTGGACAGGGGAATGCTATGGTTGTTGTTTGTATGGACTTCAGAAGGCATGCGATAAATTGCACATAAGAGCTTATTAACTAAGGTAGAGGCTGATGGAATTGAGGGCAAATTACTTATATAGTTCAGAAATTGGTTGAGTGGCAGGTGACAGAAAGTAAGGATAATGAGTAGGTTCTCAAATTTGCAGGATGTGACCCGTGGTGTCCCCGTAAGGATCTGTGTTAGGGTCTCAATTATTCATATTATTTATTAACAACTAGGATAATAACATAGAAAGTCATATATCCAAATTTACTGATGACACACAGTTAGGGGGCGTTGTAGACAATGTAGTCAACAGCATAAAATTACAGAGGGCTCTTGATAGACTCAGTAATTGGGCAAAAATGTAGCAGATGAAGTTCAATGTAAGCAAGTGTGTGGTTATCCATTTTGACCGATATAGTATCGACCAGGATACTTCCTAGATGGCATAAAGTAAACACAATGGATGCCAAAAGAGACTTGGGGTTTCAGGTGCATTGACCTTTAAAGTACCACAAACAGGTGCCGTAAATAATGAAGAAAGCTAATGGAATCTGGCTTTTCCACCTCGAGGACATGAATACAAGGATGTAGACAGTATGCTGCAGATAAACAAAACCCTGGTTCGACCACAATTGAAGTACAGTGGGAAGATCTGGGCACT
Organism: Chiloscyllium plagiosum; assembly: GCF_037043375.1. NCBI lineage: Eukaryota > Metazoa > Chordata > Chondrichthyes > Orectolobiformes > Hemiscylliidae > Chiloscyllium > Chiloscyllium plagiosum. The sequence continues at coordinate 81,246,921 of NW_028270149.1, forward strand.
ACATCTCAGGGAGGATATATTGGCCTTGGAGGGAGTACAACATGGTTTTACAAGAATGATAACTTGGACTTTAGGGGTTTGGTTATGAGGAGAGATTATAAAGATTAGGCCAATTTCTCTGTTAATACAAAGTTGTTGTAACCATCCACTTGAAACTGCAGAGTATGTTGAGAATTCACATCCACGGATCCTGTTTCACATTTTTATTCTATTTTCCAGGTGTATTTCTTATTCCCTACTCGATCATGCTGGGTCTTGTTGGGATACCAATGTTTTTCTTGGAATCTTCCTTTGGGCAGTTTGCCAGCCTCGGGCCTGTTGCAGTGTGGAAATCTGTACCAATGTTACAAGGTTAGAGATTATTGAATAATTAAAACTCAGGAACAATTTCAATGCATTTTGATGTTTAATTCATATTAATAAACTAGTTATAATTGAGTGATTAAATGGGAGTGTATATAAGTCTTGCTGTCAATCTCTTTGAAAACTTTCTTATGTTACACCAAGATATGTCAATGATTAACACTGATGTTAGTTTTGTTTCTTATTCATTAAATGCGAGTGATTGTGATTGTGTTCATTTCACCGGGATGGTTGACTCCAAATCTCGTTGTTTTTTCAGAATCAATCTTTCCTTGGATCATTTAAAGAATGATTAGATTAGATTCCCTACAGTGCAGAAAGAGGTCCTTGGGCCCACCAAGACCACACAGACCCTCTAAAGAGTAACCCACCCAGATCCATTTCCCTCTGACTAACACAACAGACAATTTAGCATGGCCAACCCATCTTTGTTTTATGGGAGGAAACCAGAGCACCTGGAGGAAACCCACACAGACACAGGGAGAATATGCAAACTCCACACAGACAGTCGCCCGAGGCTGGAATCAAACTCAGGTCCCTAGCGCTGTGAGGCTGCAGTGCGAGCCACTGAGCCAATGTGCTTCCCTTGTAAATTATATCAAGTTGCTATGGTGAGATTTGAACCCATGTCCCTTGAACATTAACCTGAGCTTCTTGACTACCAAGCCAGTGTCTCCTCCACTACACCACCATCTCCAGGAAACTTGACTAGTAACATGCCCATCTATTGTAAACTAATAGCATACTACTAGCTCAGAAATGTATATGCTTGAGCAATGCAATGAATGTCTGTTGGGTTGACCAATACCACAATATCATGCCCATTTTCTGACATTGTTGGAGATAACAAAAGCAGTGCCACATCTGGTAAAACACCCCGGTGGAGGCAAACTCACACCATAGCAACAGGAGTTACTATCAATTATAGACATCGTAGAGGTACAGATTTAGAAAACAAATTGATGACCAGCATGACTTTGGAAGCAGACAGTTTGGAATAGGGAGAAGTTCGTTATCCTTAAACAGCATCAGTTTTTCAGAGTACAGACAGTTGTACACATCTGTAGATGGAGCATTAAGCACGAGAACAATGGAACATATTTCTAATTTTCATTAGGATGCAAATTCTTTCAAGATAAAATACATTTCTAAGATTTCCTTGGTAATAAAAAAAATTAAATGGCTAAAGAATGCCCTTGAGCTGGGACAAAGGCCAGTGCATTACAGAAAACTTGAAACCTAGAAAGCTCTGTTGATGGCAGTTAATACATAATGACACTCTTTCATAACAACAATTACAAACGTCTTTGTTCTTAAGGAAAGAGCAGTATAATTTGGAGAGACAAAAATATCAGAGACACACAGCAAAAGCTGGTGCTTTTGTAAAGGCCAACTCATGGATAGCAACAAAACTGGCATGGATTTGGCATCCAGCAACACCTTCACTGAATTTACTGTTCCAAAACTTCATGCAGGTCTATTTTGCAGATCAAGGTCTAGGTGAGTCCACGAAAAGAACTCTTAAAAATCTTGTCAGAACTCAGGGAGGCACAGTGGCCTTACATTGCCAGGGATCCGGATTTATGTGGAGTTTACACATTCTGCCCGTTTGAGATGAGTCCCGTCAGGTGCTTGGGTTTCCTCTCACGGTCCAAAGATGTGCATGTTCGGTGGATTGGCTGTGCTAAATTGCTGATAGCATCCAGGGATGTGTAGGTTAGGTGGATTAGCGAGGGGAAATGGAGGGTTCCAGGGATAGGGTAGGAGAGTGGTTCTGGGTGGGATGCTGTTCAGAGAATCATGCAGACTCGATGAGCTGAATGGCCTGCTTCCACTCCGTAGGGATTTTATGACTTGACAAGGAGGAGCTTCACATTATTAACATGTCCAGTTTTTCTGGGGTCGATCAGGAAAGTCTGGAAATGATTTGGAAAGATCTTGAAGAGCAGATCAAGATAAGAATTCACTTCAGGATGAACAGACTCCACATCATTTCAAATAGACAAGAATCCTCAAAAGACTATTCACCAGTTTGTTGGAGGATGCTATAGCAAAGGGCACGAGTGTGACTTTACTGAAGAGGAACGGCCAGAGAATATTAATGAGTTAATTATCACATCCACATGAATTACAGTCAGTTGGAAGAAACATTTGTGCCATAAGAAGGGCCACAGTCTTGACATATTCCTTGAGGATAGACAGAAATATGAAGATGTAGTGGCAGGCCAGCAACAGTTACATGCTTTAGGTGCAACTAATATTATTGCAATGATCAGTAAAGCACAGAAACCCAATAAAAGCTCCAATAGCACTTGTTTGTTGGACTTCTCCAAAGTCCATGCTCTACTTTTTGATATCTGTAGCATCAAGGGACATGGCTATGTGCAGGAAATCTGTTTTCAAAAGCCAAGTCAGGCCCTTACAATAAACCACAAGCGACTAACATGACAGTATAGAGTAATAACAAATCATCAGCAACAAGGAAACTGTTACCAAGGTGCACCAAGGCAACCACATCGATGAGGCTCAGAGTCAACCAAATGAAAGGCAAATTTTAGAAAATAAGCAGGCTTTACATGATGTTAATCTCACACTCTGTGTTGGGAGTAGAAAGCAATCAGGAGCTCTTTAATATCATGTGTCCTGAGAAGGCAGTGTGATACAAGATAAAAGCTAAAATCAACACCGGAGTTAGTGTTACCATGTAACCACTATATGGCCTCAATGACATGCACCTGAGCAAGTAATGTTCCATGGTACAGGCTATGAGAGATCATCTCTCAGTGGAGACAGCAGATCAACAATTGTATGTATTGCCAATGAGTGCCAATGTGCAAACTCCCAGTGGTTTCCCGAAATATTTAGTCTAACAGATACATGGTTACCAGTATGTACAGATCTCAGTGCAGTCTCAAATCATGACATTCAAACCACACCCACCATGGCAGAACAAGTCACATATGGTACAATTGAATTAGTCAAGAATTGACAAAATTATAACTTTGAAGTAGGAATTAAGCCAGGTAGCCAAGATGATTGCATATGATTTATAGAACAGCTTATCCAAAATACAAAGATATTCATCCTGATCTGCACCATGATCACCTAAGCTATGAAATTAAATGTGCTCTCAAGGCTGACATGTTATACTTTGGACAATGTGAATTGTTGTCATTGGGCGCAGTTTCAAATCATGTCCATGTTACCACAGGACGCATGAGTATTGAAAGTTCAAAATGATTGGCATGACAATCTATGTACTGACCAGGGATGGATCGGGATATTCAATGACTCACGAATACAATATATAAACAGTGGGAGACTCTATACCCATATGATATTTCATCCAATCCTTCAGCAAAGTAGCAACAGACCTGTTCGTATTGCATGGGGAGATTACTTCCTTGTGACAGATTACTTCTCTAAATCACCTATTTTTTGGTGAATTAGCAGCAAAATGAGTACAAGTGTCACTGACACAATGGCGGTATTTTTAGGTTATTTGGTGTCCCAAGTACAGAATCTCCAAAATTGCTCACTGGGCAGAGATTGAGAGTTAGAAATACAAATTTTTGGATACCAGCAAAGGTTTCTAAAATATGCAACCAGCCCAGGTCACAGAAATGTATTGCAGCTCATGATATTACATGATAAAGGAACAGAAGCCAGCTCTGAACAATTTATGACAGACCAATCATGCATGAAGAGATTGAGAGTTGAACCCTCTGATGATGTTGTGTGGTAGGGTTAATTAATAGCAACCAGCAGCAACTAACCAAGTTGTCAAACAAGTGCAACAGGGATCAATGCGTACCTTTCCAGGTGGACATACATCCACCAAGTCAGGAAAAGTTGCCAAACTTTCAAAACATTTCATTGAATTTTGAAGCATTAATCTTTAAACTCTGTCTTACCTGTGTGCATAATTGTCAAATTAATTCCATGTGCCTCTGCACAATCATGTGTATCTGTTTTGGAAAAGTTATCCTTATTCTGTTGTAAAATATCAGCCCAAATGCGATTTTGCCTTAGGAGTGTAACACTTGTTTGTAATAGTTAATTGTAACAAATGTTAGACAGTCTCTTCAATCCTATGATATTCACACGCAGTTTCTTATGTTATGGGGGATCACATAAGCATTGCCACATCTGGTAAAACATCCCGCTGAAGATAAACTCACACCAGCAGTTGCTGTTCTCCTTTGAATTAAATAAAAGCTAAATCATAAGATATGGGTTAGCAATGCAGCCAGTTATGAGCTGCAGTGAGAACTCTGGAGCTGAACCTGTGCCCTCAGGTTAAGTTAGAAAACACAAACCAAGGATCCTGTCACTGATTCCCAATCCTTGGTAAAAAAAATACCAAGGTGCATACTACACATTGGGTCAAGTCTGGGCCCAGCGAGTTTATAGTTGATGGAGTTCAATGTTTCAGTGGTTAGGTTTTAGGTTGAAGAATGCTCACTTGGACATCAGGTGCGGGATTAAACCCTCAAATGAAATAGACATTGAAGAAACGAGGAAGGAGCTAAAACCAACTCTGGTACTTATCAATGGTGCCAAGTTATACAGTCATAGAGTCATAGAGATGTACAGCATGCAAACAGACCCTTCGGTCCAACCCTTCCATGCAGACCAGATATCCCAACCCAATCTAGCCCTACCTGCCAGCACTTGGCCTATATCCCTCCAAACTCTTCCTTTCGTATACCCATCCAAATGCCTTTAAAATGTTGCAATTGTACCAGCCTCCACTACTTCCTCTGGCAGCTCATTTCATACATGTACCACCCTCTGTATGAAAAAGTTGCCTGTTAGGTTTTATATCTTTCCCTGCTCACCCTAAACCTATGCCCTCTAGTTCTGGACTCCCACACCCCAGCCTGTTCAGCCTCTCCCTATAGCTCAAATCCTCCAAACCTGGCAACATCCTTGTAAACCTCTTCTGAACCCTTTCAAGTTTCACAACATCTTTCCGATAGGAGGGAAACCAGAATTGCACACAATATTCCAACAGTGGCCTAACAAATGTCCTGTACAGCCGCAACACGACCTCCCAACTCCTGTTCTCAATACTCTGACTGATAAAGGAAAGCATACCAAAAGCCTTCTTCACTATCCTATCTACCTGCGACTCCACTTTCAAGGATCTATAAACCTGCACTCCAAGGTCTCTTTGTGCAGCAACACTCCCCAAGACCTTACCATTAAATGTATAAGTCCTGCTAAGATTGTTCTTCAATGAGCTTTTTTCTTATTCGTTCAAGGAACTTGTTTTCTCTGGCTGGGCCAGCATTTATTGCCTATCGCTAGTTACTCGTGAGAAGTAGCGATGAGCTGCCTTCTAGAACCTCTGCAGTCTATGTGCTGTAGGTTTCCCTACAATGCCCTTTGGAAAGGAATTCCAGGATTTTGACCCAGTGACTGTGAAAGATCAATGGTATATTTCCAAGTCAGCATGGTGATCGTTTTAGAGGGGAATTTGCAGATAGTGGTATTCCCCTGTATTTGCTGCCCTTTGTCTTTCTAGATGGAAGTGGTCATGGGTTTGGAAGGCACTTTCAAAGGAGCCTTGGTAAATTTCTGCAGTGCATCTTGTAGGTAGCATACACTGTTGCAATTGTGTATCGGTGTGAAGGGAATGGATGCTTGTAGATGTTTTGCCAATCAAGTAAGCAGCTTTGTCCTGAAGGGAGTCAAACTTCTGGCATGCTCTTGGAGCAGGCAAGTGAGGAATATTCCATTAAACTCCTGACTTATGCCTTGTAGATGATAACAAGCTTGGGGAGACAGGAGGTGAGTTACTCCTACAGTATTCCTAGCCTCTGACCAGCTCTTGTCACCATTGTGTTTGTATAGTAAGTCCAGTTGAGTTTCTGGTTAATGGTGACAACAAGGATATTGATTGTGGGGGTATTCATTGATGGTAACACCATTGAATATCACGGAGCAGTGGTTAGATTGTCTCTTGTTGGAAATGGTCATTGCCTGGCATTTGGGTGGTATGAATGTTACTTGCCACTTGTCAGCCTAAGCCTGGATATTGTTCAGGACTGCATCAGTGTCTGAGGAGTTGCGAATATTGCCGAGCATTGTGCAATCATTGTGAACATTCCTACTTCTGACCTTATGGTGGAGGGAAGATCATTGATGAAACAGTTAGAAATGGTTGGGCCTCAGACACTAACCTGATGAACTCTTGCAGAGATGTCCTAGAGCTGAGATGACTGGCCTCCTGCATCCATATCCATCCTTCAATGTTCCAGGTATGACTCGAACAAGTGAAGAGTTTGTCCCTTGACACTCATTAATTTCGGTTTTGCTCAGGCTCCTTGATGCCACACATGGGCAAATGTGGCCTTGATGTCAAGGGCTGTCACTTCCACCATACCTCTGGAATCCAGCTCTTTTGTTTGAACCAAGGCTGTAACAAGGTCGGGCACTGAGTGACCCTGGAGGAACACAAGTTGGGTGTCACTGAGTATGTTGTTTCAGATGATTGAGAGAGTGGACTGTTAGGGCAGTAATTGGCTTTTGTGTCCAGAACATATCTGATCAATGTTTCATGTTGTTAGGTATATGCCAGTGATCTTACTGTACTGTAAGAGCTTGGCAATGGGACTGGTGAGATCTGGAGCACAACTCTTCAGTACTATTGCTGTAACGCTGTCAGGGCCCAAATCCCTTACACTATGCAGTGACTCTAACTGTTTCTTGACACCAAGTGGAGTGAATTAATTTGGCTGAAGACTGGCATCTGTGATGCTGGCGACCACTGGAGGAGGCCAAGGTGGATCATCCACTCAACAATTTTAGCTGAAGATTGTTGGAAATGCTGACCAAATTTAACACCCACTAAGACAATGGCAATACTAGAGGGATAGTTGTAACAACAGAATAATATTCTCTTGTCCAATTCCTGTTTAGATTCTGAACCTAATTGTCTGTAACTTTATCATAATTTCTGAACTCTGAGGATGACCTGTGCTTAAATTCAAGAGCAGGGAAAATAAAGTTGATGGCTTATTTTCAACTTTATAAGTTCAGACTGGAGAGAAACAACCATGGCTGCCTTATTTCAAAACACTATCTCCCTCTTTCTCTCTCAAATTACATTAAACATATTCTAGTTGGAAATACATGCAATTGAATTCAAGAGAACAATTTTATTTCAGTATTGTTTCTAAGATCTTTTTCCTTTGTTCAATTTTAAGGTGTTGGAGTCACCATGGTCCTTCTGATCATAATTGCCAACATTTCCTATGCCTGCATCATTGGTTACAGTGTGTACTACCTATTTGCATCCTTCCAATCACCCCTACCATGGGCAGACTGCTTCAGTTGGTGGGGAGCAGATGAAACATGCAGCAGGACTCCCAAAGGTACAGTGTTCACTTTGACTGGAGACATTCCATGACTGTTCATATTTTATTCTGTTGATCTGTCAGAAGAAAAGTAGCCAATGCTTTCAGTAACCAACTTCATTGTAATTGTACATCAGAGAGACTTGGACAGGATCCAGCTACAAGGATCATGTCATTGAGTCACTGAAGTGAAGGATTGTCAATAATAATTGCTTACAGGCAAGAGAGATGCTTCAAAGAAAATCATCTCTCCTTTAGTATTGCCCCTGTTGGTCATCCTCAGCTGCTTTACTCTCCCTGGACTGTGGATGTAGGGAAGCTAAGGTAGTTTCAACCTTTTATTATCATTACCTACATTACTACTGTCTGGTACAGAGTTCAGTTTTTCTCTTTGTCTTCATCTCAGGCTCAGCTCTCTCAAAATCTTCATTCAATGTCATCAGTCACACAACGAATGATTTACATTCACTCCTTGACCCTTAGGATTAGGGGTCATGAGATTGGATGCTGGATTTTGAGCCTGAAAGGAAATTCGAAGATCAGGACCAGGACGCAGATTTCAAACATCATTGGTTTTGCAAATGGGAGTGAGAGTAGCAACAAGTTTCAGAACAACGTGTGTGTTAAACAGAGATAGGTGGAGGGACAGATAATGTTGAGGAGGTAGGGAGGCTGCAGAAAGACTTGGTGAGTAGATGAAGAAGTGGCAGATGGAACACAGTGTGGCAAGTGTGAGATTATGCACTTTGGTTGGAAAAGTAGAGCGCAGAATATTTTCTAAATGGAGCAAGTCTTCAGATATCAGAAGCACAAAGGAATTTCAGAGTCCTAGTTCAGGATTTTCTTGATGTGAATATGCAGGTTCAGTTGGGTGTTGGGAAGGCAAATGCAATTTTAGAATTTATTTTAAAAGGCTTAAAATGCAAGAGCAGGAATATACTGTTGTGATTGTAAAGGATCTATTCAGATTGCATTTGGCAAATTGCAAGCAGTTTTGGGCTCTGTATCTAAGAAAGGATGTGCTGGCATTGGAGGAGGAGGAGGCTAACAAGATGGATCATGGGGATGAATGGCTTGTCATAGGAGGAGCAGTTAAGGACTTCGTGTTTCTACTTGATGGGATTCAGAAGGATTAGAGGGATCTTATTGAAACTTGCAAAATACTGAAAGGCCTATATAGAGTAGATGTGGAGAAGATGTTCCCCGAAGGACCCGAGACACAGCCTCAGAGTGATGGTACGAAGCTTTGGAGCTGAGATGAAGGGTAATTTCTTCAGCCACACAGTGGTGAATCTGTGGGACTCATTTCTGCAGAAGACTATGGAGGCTAAGTCATTGAATATATTTAAGACAGAAAGATAGGTTCTTGATTAGTCAGGGGATCATAGGTTACGGGGAGAAGGCAGGAGAATGGGGTTGAGAAACATATCAGCTATGATTGAATGGTGGAGCAGACTTGATGGGCTGAAAGGCATAACGATCTTCCTATCTCTTATAGCCTTATGATCTTATTTTATTTCAAAAAATGTTTAAGTTGTTTCCCTCTGAGTCAAGGAAACCAATGTATGGCCTGCAGCTGGTGTTAATTTTAAGTACCAATGGCCAATGACTTACGACAGTGTTTGTCCTTATTCAATACATTGGGAGGTGCTCTTCTCGTCAGACAACCATGTACATATTCTTGCTGCATTTTGCCTCTTAAAGGAATGTGTGAGTCCTGGAAAACAGGTAATTCATGTTCAGATTTAAACCACAAGACCTTTTAATTTCCATATATCTGCATTTTGGACTCATATTCCTGCATGGGTCCAGGAAGTTATTCTCAATCTTTTTTTTTATAAAACACACTTCACAAGTTTTGAAGCCTGGAAGGTGATCGTACTGGAGTTATGGAATCAGAAGTAATTAATTATCAGGATTAATATTCATTTTCTGATCCATTGATGAAAGCTTATCACATGGCATTTGACAGTGGTAATGCCCCAACCTCTGACCTAGAAGGTTCATTTCTAACCGCCCCCCCCCCCCTCCCCAGAGGTGTGTCATAACAAGTCTGAACAAATTGATCAAGGGACGTGGGCACCACTGTCTCCGCCAATATTCATTGTTTATCCCAAATGCCCTTAGTAATGTGGTGGTGAACCACCTTCTTAAACCACTGCAATCTATGATAAAGGTATATCATAGATATGTATGTTGCAAATATTGGGAGTTAGAACTTGTTCATGAGATGTGGACATGAAAATATAGTCATGAAAGTACCTAAAAATGTGTCAATATAATATCTGAGTTAATGTGTGAGGGATTGAGACCAGGGAGTTTGAGACTTGAGCATGTAGACCAGACTGAGTAAGGAGGCTGGGGTATCGTCTTTGAGGGGTGGGATGTCTGAAAGCTCAGTGATTGGCTGATCCTTCCTGAGTGAGTCTGAATACATTAACTATCACATGATTAGCACAGACCAAGTGAATCTGAAGGGATACAGTTGGCACCCATGTAGAAAGTTCTTTACTCATTTGGCTCTTCTGTTTGTGCTCCACAATGCTGACATTTCTGTCAGCTTCAAACATGGTGTATGAGACACTTTTCTTAAAATCCCTAAATGATGCTGTCATTAGTGTGAACTAATGATGTGGAATACAAGGAGGGAGTTCAGTACATGTACCCAGCGTGTACAGTCTGTATAGAATGAAGGGCCAATTAAAACCATTCACAACCAATGGTGACTCAATGGAAATGTTTATCCACACAGCAAGAGGTTAGGATTACATATGTATTGCCTGAGAGTGTGGTGAAGGTTACTTTTATTCAAGACATTCAAATGGGAGCTCGATCATTATTTGAAAAGGAAGGAGCTCAGAGTTACTGAGTGGAGGAACTAGGTGAAACTCTAATTTGGATTTTCACAACAGTTTGCATCGTCTCATTCTGTGCTATAATAATCTAGTGATTCTCTGTGCTGTTGCAGACTGGTGCTCAACAAAAAACATTGTGTCTCAGTCCCTGTGTGATTTCTTTCACATGCGGGATATGCTATTGAGTGTCATAGGATGCATCTTCATGAAGTGGGAACCTTTACTATTGATGTACCTATTTGTGTGTTAAGGGAGCTTTTGGGCCACTTGCATCTACCACTAGTAAGAAACACTTTATGGAAGCCAGTAATTGAACAATACAATTTTCTTCAATGTCATTGGATACCTCTACTGGGCACCCACCTGAAAATCAACCCTCCTAGGAAACAGCAGACCAGATAGAGTGACCCCACATATTGTGCCGCTTCCCCACCCCCACCCTTCAATACATACATGAGAATGCCAATGGCAGCCAGCATACCCATTTAGGAAATCACTTAGGGAGTCAATTTACGTCTGGTAAGAAAGGCAGTCCTCAAACCATCCCACCCTGGATTCAATGAGTGGACACTGGGAAGAAGAGAGGGTCTTCATTTTATAGATTCCTGCCTCAGTCTATGCCTCTGATTCCACCTCATGTCATGGATGAGGTTGGGTTGGGTTGCCCAGAGACCCTGATTGTACCACAAGAAATGGAAGCATTGTTCAACAAGGAACAGTAAAATTCTAAAACACATTCAACATTTTCTAGATCCATTTTGCAATCTTACTCTGGATGATGGATATTTTGAAGTCATTAATACAACATGGCTGCAGACGTATAATAACACCTGCCTAAATGGATCAGAAATCTCCATTCCTCACCAGGGTCCGAGTGAGCAATACTGGGAGTAAGTACGTTGTTGTTTAGTATGACAGACTTTGATTAATGCTGACAAAAGCAACATTAAGTCAAAACTTCCTGCCTTCCATTCATTCTGAAAATTTGTAAGAAATACTAAAGTGAAGGGAAAATAACAGGAACAAAAAACCAGAAATTTTTGGAGAAACTCAGCAGGTTTGGTAGCATCTGCAGAGAGAAAGCAGAGCTAATATTTTGGATCCAGCAATCTTTCTTCAGAACTGGACCTGAATCATTGACTTTGCTTTCTCCCCATAGATGCTGCCAGACCTGCTGAGTTTCTCCAGAAATTTTTGCTTTTGTTTCAGATTTCCAACATTTGTTTTATGTTAATGGAAAATAACAGATGCTGAATGAGAGGTGCATTCCGATTGGTTGACAAGTGAACTCTGATTGGTTGAGTTGTTACCATGAGGGATGTGCCCATTAGAGCGAATTGACATTTACCTGGCAGATTTTGTTTAAATTTAACCAGAAGGTTGATAGATTGGCCAGAGTATTGCCCGGGTTAATGGCTATCATCTATTCTGTTCATTTGAATCTGGGCAGAGCTCATACACAGTCTTTCTGTCTACAAAGACGATCCCTGTGTATTAATATACATAGTTTCCAGTGCATGCAAGTGTGCTACGCTGGAAAATCATAATTGTAGTTTTATCCTAAATTTAATGCAAGTGTAATTATATAGAACATAGGAAAGTACAGCATAGAATAGGCCCTTTGGCCCACCATGTTGTGCCAAGGTTTAATCCTAATGTAAAATAAAATAACCGAACCTACGCACCCCTCAACTCACTGCTATCCATGTATATGTCCAGCAGTTACTTAAATGTCCCTAACGACTCTGCTTCCACCACCACAACTGGCAACGCATTCCATGCTTAATGAACCTACCTCTGACGTCTCCTTTATACCTTCCTCCTAATATCTTAAAACTATGACCCCTTGTGCTAGTCAATCTTGCCCTGGGGAAATCTCTCTGGCTGTTGACTCTATCCATGCCTCTCATGAGGGATGTGGCCTCCTCTATATTGGGGAGACAGGCCACCTACTTGCGGAACGATTCAGAGAACACCTCTGGGACACCTGGACCAACCAACCCAACCATCCCGTGGCTCAACACTTCAACTCCCCCTCCCACTCCACCAAGGACATGCAGGTCCTTGGACTCCTGCATCGCCAGACCATAGCAACACGACGGCTGGAGGAGTGCGCCTCATCTTCCGCCTAGGAACCCTCCAACCACAAGGGATGAACTCAGATTTCTCCAGTTTCCTCATTTCCCCTCCCCCCACCTTGTCTCAGTCCCAACCCTCAAACTCAGCACCACCTTCCTAACCTGCAATCTTCTTCCTGACCTCTCCGCCCCCAACCCCACTCCGGCCTATCACCCTCACCTTATCACCCTCACCTTAACCTCCTTCCACCTATCGCATTTTCAATGCCCCTCCCCCAAGTCCCTCCTCCTTACCTTTTATCTTAGCCTGCTTGGCACACCTTCCTCATTCCTGAAATGTCGATTCTCCTGCTCCTTGGATGCTGCCTGACGTGCTGCGCTTTTCCAGCAACACATTTTCAGCTCTGATCTCCAGAATCTGCAGTCCTCACTTTCTCCATGCCTCTCATTACCTTGTATACCTCAATCAGGTCACCTCTCTTCCTCCTAATCTCCAGCGAGAAAAATCTGAGTTTAGTCAACCTCTCTTTGTAAGACAAGCCCTCCAGTCCAAGCAGCATCTTGGTAAACCTTCTTTGCACCCTTTCCAAATCCTCTGTATCTTTCCTATAATAGGGCAACCAGAACTGGACACAATATTCCAAGTGTGGTCTCACCAGGGACTTGGAGAACTGCAACAAAACCTTGCGACTCTTAAACTCGATCCCCCTGTTAATGAAAGCTAAAACACCTCATGCTTTCTTAACAACCTTATCCACTTGGGTGGCAACTTTGAGGGATCTATACACTTGAACACTAAGATCCCTCTGTTCCTCCACACTGCCAAGAATCCTGTCTTTAATCCTATATTCAGCATTCAAGTTTAATCTTCCAAAATGCATCACTTCGCATTTATCCAGATTGAACTCCATCTGCAATTTCTCAGCCCAGCTCTGCATCCTGTCTATGAGGTACTGCAACCTGCAGTAGCCCTCGATACTATCAACAGCACTTCCAACCTTTGTGTCATCTGCAAATTTACTAACCCACCCCTCAACCTCTTCATGCAAGTCATTTATAAAATTTACGAAGAGCAGAGGTCCAAGAACAGAGCCCTGTGGGATCCCACTCAACACTGACCTCCAGGTAGAATACTTTCCATCTACAATCACGCTCTGCTTTCTGTCAGCCAGCCAATTCTGAACCCAGATAACCAAATCTCCCTGTACCCCATACCTCCTAACTTTATGAATGACTCTACCATGGGGAACCTTATCAAATGCCTTGCTGAAGTCCTTATACACCATACCCATTTCTCGACCTTCATCGACCTTTTTCGTCACCTCCTCAAAGAACTCAATAAGATTTGTGAGGCATAACCTGCCCCTCACAAAGCCATGTTGGCTGCCTTTAATCACACTATGCTTTTCCAAATTGTCATAAATCCTACCCCTCAGAATTCTTTCCAAAACATTGCTGACCACAGACGTAAGACTGACTGGTCTGTAATTGCCAGGGATTTCCCTATTCAATCTGCCATGTTTTATCGCCCACTCTCTTACTCTGCCTGTATCCCTCCAATCTCTGTGTGTCATCCTCACCATTTGCCTTCCCATCTATTCTCATATCATCCATAAACTTGGCGATAGTCCATTCACTTTCCTCATCAAAGTCATTAATATATTGTAAATAATTGTGGCCCCAGCACTACAGCGCTCCATTAGTTATAGGCCATCCTGAAAATGCCCTCATTATCGCAAATCTGTCTTCTATTAGTTAGTCAATCCTCTGCCTGTGCTAATATGCTTCGTCCAACACCACAGGTTCTTATTAACGAGCCAAGTGCATAGTATTGAATGTGTTTTCAAACTCCTCCTCCACAAATGGTGGGATTGTCCTGGGAGAAAGTGAGGACTGCAGATGCTGGAGATCAGAGCCGAAAAATGTGTTGCTGGAAAAGCCCAGCAGGTCAGGCAGCATCCAAGGAGCAGGAGAATCGACGTTTCGGGCATAAGTCCTTCTTCAGGAATGTCCTGTGAGGAATTTTGTGTGTCTGAATGAGATAATCTTTCATTCTTCTAAACTCTAGATCCTAAAACTACCTCTCCGTTTTAGGAGCAACCTTTTTACACAGCTAGCATTTGCCAAGATTTCTGCAAATCTGCCTCAAACTGAAAATAAACATCATTTTTCCCCAAACCCAAAAGAATTCAGAATCTTCAATCTGAGAGACAAATGCACGGCTCTGTTTATTTTGTTCTCTTGTAATTATTTGAACACTCAGGATTATCCAGTAAACATAGTTCAGTTTTAGAATCTCTTCTAATATTAGACACTGTATTGTGAATTTGTATTTGCAGGCTGGCTTGGTACAGTTAGAATGTTTTTGTTGGGAACAGTTGAGTGAATTACTGATACGATCCATCAGTCTTTGGGATATATAACATTGAAACATGGCATCACACCAGCACTAAAATTAATATACCACATTATTTATTTGTTCTAAGCAAAACATCTTGTTGGTTTAATATCAGCATCATGTTCGTAACAAAAATAGTAACAATGTGAAATAGTTGACTTCAACTCTTGATCAAACATTGGAGATACCTTGCCCTTTCAGAGAAACCTGAGGAGGACTGGGCACTTCCAGGCCTGCCTTAGGGCCCCTCATGTCTGGTTGCAATATACATTGAGGGATTATCTGATCAGTGGCCATTACCTGCAGGGTGCTTGAGAAGTGCCCTACTTCAACATTACATTTACATGGCCAATAAATTTACAAGGTTGCTGATCATGCCCATTTTGCAGTATATGAAAACATAGGAATCTCAACATGTGTACTGACTGGTGAAGGTAGATCTTTGGTATACAGGAGTAGAGAACCCCTGGCTGATTTCCCAACTAGAACTCTAGCTAAGGAGATTAATTTGACTGTTCCATTTCAAGTGTAAATTTGAGCACAAGATGGAGCCCATTAAGGCATGCTATGAATTTTTTCATGCAGTTGCAGATTCAAATACAGCAAACACACCCACATTCTGTTTGAATAAGATGTAGAAAGAGAAAAACATAAAGGACATCAAACTTCAGTAACCATTCTCTTATTTAAAAGTAGGACTTATTCTGTAACAACTGAATATTTTTAAAAGCCCTGTATATTACACTAAATACTCAGATGCATTGAGTACATAGTATCTATGTGTAATAAAAAGTACCCTTATGAAAAATATTTTCTCTTTTTTTAACTCAGTAAAGCAGTTTTACACCGTACAAGTTCATTGGATGAGACTGGGGAGATAGTCTGGCATTTAGCCCTCTGTCTGCTTCTAGCCTGGCTGATGGTTGGGGCAGCATTTTTGAAAGGAATCAAATCTTCAGGAAAGGTAAATGACTGGTGTTGAAGACAGTTACAACTACTGACAAAATACAGAGTCCCTGTAAGAATAGAGAATTTATTGATTGTTGTGAAGTGAATAGTTTATATCCTAGGTGATGTTAACAGTTCCTGCAAGGTATAGAGAACAGAAAATGAACTAGTGTGCAGTAATCCTTTGTAGCTTCCACAGAGTATGGCTACCCTTTTAGGGGAGACAGCCTTGAAGAGGAGCAGATATGACACCTCATGCTGCTCAATCACCTGCCAAGTGTTCAGCCACAAACTGTGTGGGTCCTGCTCTGAACAACACAACAATCAGAGAAATGACGAGGCTGAAATATGTGTGAAAAACTGCTTACTTAATAAGAACCGTCACAAATTGTAATATCCACAACTGAAATTGAACATAACTAATTTCTAGCCCCAGCAATGCCCCCAAATTCCTAAAATGTGTCCCTCATTCTAAGGGTTTCAGTCACTGACACAGGGACTCTGGGGGAAATTCCAATTGCTGCAGAAGGCTGGGCAGGACTGGGGGAAGGGACTGAGCAGATTAGGGTCAGGGTTTTATTTACCATTTGTCTGGACTATTAGAATAGTAAAGAATCATGAAATATGAAGTGTTGAATATATTCATGAAGTTCTCATCAATTCTCCTGAATACATCTGTCATTTCTCTGAATGTGATTAATTATAAAACTAAAAATAATATTGTAGAATTTAAACTTGTTTCCAACATGTAGCTCAGTGTTAAATATCCCCATCATGTAGCTATTACTTCACCAACTGTCTTCTGATTCACTCTCTGTTTATATTCCTATCAGTTTACAATCAGTTGGATCCAATAAAGTAAATGTTGTACCACTAATACAGAAAAATCTCCCAATTTATTCTCATTCTCAGGTTGTTTATTTCACTGCAATTATCCCGTATGTGGTTCTGACCATACTCCTGATCCGAGGGGTTACCCTGGAGGGAGCCTCTAAAGGAATTGAATTCTACATCGGAAGCCAGTCAGACTTCTCCAAACTGGCTGATGCTCAGGTAAGCTCAACAACAGAATCAATTGAATTTCAAAAATCGCGTTTTTTTATTTAACTGTTTCTTCTTTTATTTTGTCTGATTGAGGTATTAAAATTTAGAATTGAAATGTTCCTTTCAGTCTTTTGTTTGTATTTGGGAAGATCATTTTGCACATGTTGCGAAAAGCTAGCTGAGACTTGGTGATGAATTCTAATGAGTTAGTTTATGGTTGTAATCATCTTGGTATGAGCAGGAGGGAATCAATGCTAAGGGCGAGGATGATGAGATTGGATACAACTGGATGAGATGGGCAGTGGGATGCAAAGGATTGTTTATTCTCAGTGCCTCTTTCTTTCTGAAATCTTGCATTGATTCAGTAGTCAGATTTTCAGTTACAATCACTTATGAGACTATGTCATTAATATTTGTTCAATATACATTGGTGGGAAATGGGCATTGCTGCCTGGCCAGCTTTCATTGCCCATCTCTACTTGTCCTTGAGAAGGGCAAAGCTGTGGTAGTCCATTTGACATCTCCTGACCTGTTTAATGTCAATGATATTTGGAGTTTATCAAGAAGTGGGAGATGGCATTGTCACAATATCATCTGTACCTGAGATGTGACTACAGAGAAAAAGCAAATGAGCATCTGCTGAACCAAGTAAATTGTTTGATTGCAAAATTAACAGCACATGAACTGCAAGAGTGAAGGAAATATAACTCTCAATGAGTGAACTCAGAATAGTTCAGAAATAAAATGCAGAATTTTATTCCCTTCCAAATGACATTACCCTTCATCTCATGAGAGAAGGCGAAATCAAAATCCTGTTGAATTCCTATCGGGCTTCCAGGAAGGGGGATTCATCTCAAGGCATCAACACTTATTTGAAGGACTCTACTTCGTGTAGGTGGGAGGACTGGGGGGAGCTGCTGAGAGCTAAGATCCTGCCTTTCAGTTGATCTTCTCCCCCTTCCACCTCCCCCACCAACCCTCCTTCCACATCAACAATAATAATGTGACTCTACACATGTAATAGGTAATTTCACACTGAGCCGAGTTTGTAAATGTCAGGATATACCATTTTTATAACAGCAGAGTGGTGCATATCAGAGATATTTCTCTGAACCTCTGAGTGCAGTCAGAAATTGCTGTGGAATTTACAGAGAAATAACAGGGAGCATCTGGAGCCTCACCATTTTAGTATAAATTGGTTCGTTACAAACGTGCACTCAGTTTGACATTCATACCTATTTTAAATCTGATTTAAATCATTTTTGTGATCCAAATTAACCCTAATGTATGCAGTTTACATTTTGCTTAACAGACTGCAGTGTAGAAAATAGCAATGTCTTTGCAGAAGATCAGATTTTTGATCTAGTGGGGTTTTATTTCTGCTATGAGTGAATTTTGGAGGGAAAATCTTGAAGTTGGCAGCAAGTAGTCAAAGGAAGATCAAATGATGGCCCTACTATTAAGTGGAGATGGTGTTGATCAGAGCTAGTTTAATTCAGTCAGATCACATTGAGCCGCTGGACTAACTCACTCTATGCTTCTTGTGGTCAATGTAGTTTTTCAGTTGAATGAGTTCCGCGCTGATGAATTCTCCCTTCTATTTACCAGGTCTGGAAAGATGCTGCAACACAAATTTTCTACTCGACATCAGTGGGTTGGGGCAGTTTAATCACATTGTCATCCTACAACAAATTCCACAACAACTGCTACCAAGATACCATCGTTGTCTGTGTTGTTAATTGTGCTACGAGTGTGTTTGCGGGATTTATCATCTTCTCCACTCTTGGACACATGGCTCATGTGCAAAACAAGCCCATTTCAGAGGTTGCACAGTCAGGTAAATACAGAGTTAACCATACTGTTCTGCTGCAGAATGGCACATATGTCTCATTTGTTAGACATCGATGGGGTACAATAGGACATCTGGGCCTGAGTGTAATTTGCCCAAAAGAGCATTGAGTCAATAGGATTAATGGAATGAGAAAGGAACAGAAAAATAATTGAGAATGATGGTAACAGGGCAATAGGCAAACATAAGATAGGTGCTCAGAGAATTCAGTAACAGAAAGATCAGCTTTTCCTGCATTATTGGAATTGGTGCATGATAAAGTTCTCATGGAATGATTGTGTTTATTAGTGGCTTGTATTTCCGGATTTGTTTATAAGGACACTTTGATGTTAAATAAAAGATGGGTTGATAGCTAAGGAGTGGTACAATAATTATTGCATGGCAGTGATTAGATTACAGGACAACCTGGGGACAACTCCCCCATACCAACCACCACCTTTCTCCTCCTCCTGCTCATTCTCTCAGGGTGACTCTGCCATCCTGGAAGCAGGTTTTGAGAGATTTAACAAACCTCTAGTGATTTTGAGATGTAATCCATTTGAACTTGATTTGACACCTTCAGGAAGCCAGTGATTTGATCCACCATGTTCCTGTT
This sequence comes from Chiloscyllium plagiosum, assembly GCF_037043375.1. Taxonomy (NCBI): domain Eukaryota; kingdom Metazoa; phylum Chordata; class Chondrichthyes; order Orectolobiformes; family Hemiscylliidae; genus Chiloscyllium; species Chiloscyllium plagiosum. Next base: position 81,266,415 of record NW_028270149.1, read on the forward strand.
GGTAGCAAGTGTTCCATTGTACACCAACTTGAGTGGCAAGGAAGAACCACCAGCAAGAGCAGGTCTGGATATTCCAGCTGTTCTGAACTCCTTGTCACTGCCCCCTTGTTTGACTGAGGCTGGAGGAGTGCATTGTCTCCCTTTCATCCGCTACTCCATTGATAACAGCATGCATGTAAATGTTTTACCCAGTAACCACCATGGGCAATGATATAACTTAGCTAGAATGGGTTTAAACTCAGAAGATCCATCAACCAGGTTTCTTTGGGGATCCAAGATGGCGGCGACCCAGCATGTCTGAGTCTACAGTGCTCCTCCCAAGACTTGGGCAAAGTGGGTCGCCCACCCCCACCACACTCACCAAATCATTTCAAATAGTTTTTACTTTTTAGTATTGAATTTAAACAATTTAATCTCCAGTAAAAATGACTAAAGGGAAGGGAGCCCGAAGCTCTCAGCAAGCAGGAACCCCTCCCCCACCCTCTCCAGCTGCAGCAGAGGCGTTCGCAGCCTCCCCGGGGGACTTACCTACGGTGGCGAGCCTCATGGAAATAATCTCCAAACTCGATGCGAAGATTGACGCTTTTATTGAAGAATCCCGAAGCCGATGGGACTCACTTTCGGTTGCGCTGCAAAAGCACGACAAGACATCAAAGAAATCGAGTTCTGAGACGGAGGGGGGGAGCTAAAAGTCCGCGACCTCTGAAACTACAGCACAATCGGCCATGGATCGGGTCCGGACCCTCGAACAGTGAGTCCGAACCTTAGAGAATCACATTGACAACCTCGAGAATTGAGGTCGTCGAAAAAATATTCATTTGCTGGGCCTTCCCGAATAGGAAGGCCAGCTTATAACGTTCCTTGAACAGTGGCTTCCACAGCTTTTAAATCAGGAGGCTGGATCAGGGCAGGTAAGGGTGGAATGGGCCTACCGGGGTGCAATACGCGGGCCCGGCTCAAACCAGCGTCCCCGCCCGGTCCTGTTCTGGCTGCAGAGCTACAAGGAGAGGCAGATACTCTTAGAAGCCTCCAGAAATCTTGGAAAAGATCCCCTAGCCATGATCTATAAAGGATTCAAGATCATGTTATTCCAGGACTTTTCCCCAGCTCTGGTCCGAAAGAGGAAGGTGTTTGATGAGGCAAAGAAGTGTTTAAGGGACTTAAATATTCAGTACTCCTTGTGCTACCCAGCGACGCTACGCTTTAATCATGAAGGGTCCGTGTACAACTTCGGATCGCCAGAAAAGGCCAAGGAATTTTTGGACTCTCTTAGATAAATTGTAAGAGATAATTGATGTTGGTTTGCTTTCCCCCCACTCTGGTTTACATCCCCTCCTCCCTTTCTTTTAATATATTAATCCCTTTCTTTTACCTTACTGTTTAATATTATCTTGGGGGGTGGGGAGAGGGATTTATTTGTTTGTTCTCTACTTAACGGTCTTCTCCACCCCCTTGTTTTTTTTATTCTATATATATTTAGGCCAGGGGGTCTAGTTAATGTTGGTGGGGGGAGGTGGTTTATCTTATCCTATTTTACCTCTGTCTTTGAAGCGGGGTTGTTTTCCCTTGTTATTTTGTATTATTATATTTAATTATTACTTGTTGAGGTTGTAATTTTATAGTTATATATGTTTATACATGGCATTAACATTACCAAATATATCCGGGTGTTGGTGTGGGTGGGCGGGTGGGGGTGGGGTGGGGGTAGGGTGCTCACTGTTAACTCTAGCTCTGTAGTATATTTGAATTTTCTTCATCCTATTGAGGAGCGCCTGGGTCAAGGGTGGGGCACTGGTTGGGAGGGGATACAATGGACTTTTGGAAAGGAAGTGGTACCCCCTGGGAACAAGGGGGAAAATCTCCATTTAAATACTTTTTTTTTATTTAGAAATAGTTTTTTATTATACTGTTGTGAGTGTATTAGAGAGCCTTTATTTTTGTGAAATTTATATGCTGTATGCTCGGGATGTTCTGGATAGGGTTTCCCCTCCTGAGAGGTCTCGGATTTGCCTGGACGATTATGGTTGATCAGTCGGTTAAGTGGTGCACCTGGAATGTCAAGGGGAGTAATTCACCAGTCAAAAGGAAGAAAATATTATCAAACCTCAAGAAAGAAAGGGTTGATATAGCTCTCCTACAGGAGACACACTTATTGGATAAAGAACACTTGAAATTACGACAGGGTGGATTTGATCAGGCCTTTTTTTCTTCTTTTAGCTCAAAACGCAGGGAGTTGTTATTCTTATTCGAAGAATTTCCCTTTCAAAATCCTAAATCAGATAAAAGACGAATCTGGACGATATATTCTGATTAAAGCCCTTATAAATGGAGAGAAATATGGGATTTTAAATTTGTATTGCCCCCCGGCACATCCTTTTAAATTTATAACGGAAGCCTTCTCAAAATTGATGGCTCTCGGTGCTCGTCATACAATTATAGGGAGAGATTTTAATTGTATTATGGATCCGGAAATAGATAGGATTCCCAAGAGTACTGCAGGAGTATCTCTCAGATCTAGACAATTGGAGGATTTAAACAAAGAATTAGGACTAGTAAATGTACGGAGATGTCTTCATCCACAGGGCAGAGATTTTTCTTTTTACTCCAATCCACATAAATGCCAGACCAGAATCGATATGTTTTTGCCCCCTCAATTTTTTTACATTCCATATCATCCTATAAAATAGGCAGTATAGCACTTTCCGATCACGCTGCTGTATATATGGAAATCAAGGTGAGGAACAATGAGACATACCCCCGGCATTGGCGTATGGACCCCTTCCTGATGAAAGATAGTAAATTTGGAAAGTACTTCTCTCAAGAATTTAAAACTTTTTTAGAAATTAATTTAGGTACGGCTAACAACCCATCAATGATGTGGGAGACCATCAAAGTTTACGCGCGAGGATTGATCATCTCATACTCAGCGACCCAGAAAAAATTAAAGTGAGAACAACAGCATCTGCTTGAAGCTCGCTTAAAAGTGGCTGAAACAGCATACGTTGACAGACCTTCTATTATCAAATTGCAAAGGATTACGGCCCTTAGGACATCTCTAAACACCACGCTTACCCAAATGGCTAAGAGGGAAATATTATTTGCAAAACAAAGGTTATACGAATTTGGCGATAAACCTGGTAGATACTTAGCATTTCTTGCAAAGAAAAAGAAGGCCCCTCAAACTATCACGTCTATCAAGGAAAATACCGGTATTTTGACTCATGATCATTAAGGGATTAAAGCAATCTTTAAAAAATTTTATTCTGATTTATATAAATCACAGGATTGTGAAGACAGGACTAGGAGGATGCAATCATTTTTTAAAAACCTGACCTTTCCGGACCTAACTCAGGAAAAGGTATCGGTCTTGAATGTTCCCCTAACAATCCAAGAAATACTTGACACAATCAGGCAACTTCAGAGCGGTAAGGCACCTAGCCCAGGTGGCTTTCAAGCTGAATTCTATAAAGAATTTACAGGAATATTGGCTGGTCCACTTATGGACATGTATAACTACTCATGCAGTCAGGGCTGTCTCCCACCTTTGCTGAAAGAGGCAAATATTTCTCTTATCCTGAAAAAAGGAAAGGACCCAGAAGATTGCGCCTCATACAGACCAATATCCTTGCTAAATGTAGATTTTAAAATCCTTTCTAAAATGTTAGCATTGAGGCTAGAAAGGGTATTGCCACATATCATAAAGGAGGATCGGACGGGGTTTATTAAGGGCCGTAGATCATCCAATAATGTTAGAAGGGTTTTGAATGTGATTCAAGCCTGCCATCAGGGAAAGATACCAGGAGTAGTAGCCTCATTAGACGCGGAAAAGGCATTTGACAGAGTTGAATGGTCATATTTGTTTTACACATTGGAAAGGTTTGGTGTTGGAAAGGTGTTTACCAAATGGGTCTCAACACTGTATAGTGATCCCAAAGCAGTTGTGATTACCAATGGATTAGGCTCGGATAGCTTCAGTATGGATAGGGGCTGCCGTTAGGGATGCCCTTTCTCACCATTGCTATTTACGCTAATAATTGAGCCATTAGCAGAAACTATATGGGCTGACCCTAATATAACAGCTCCGAGGATTGGTACAGGTAAACATAAAATTACCCTTCTATTCCTCAGTAATCCTTTGATGTCCATGCCTCGCTTAATCCAAGTTATTAATACATTTAGTGTATTTTCAGGCTATAAAATTAATTTCTCAAAATCGGAGGCTATGCCAATGGGTGGTCTTGCTAGTATACCCCACTTATTGGACGGATCCCACTTTCCCTTTCGGTGGTCCCTGGAGGGTTTTTTATATTTAGGCATTTTTATAACCCCAGTATTTGGTCAGTTATACAAGGCTAACTTTGTGCATTTACTGGAAAGGATAAGGCAGGACCTCCAGCGATGGGGAGGCCTTCCAATTTCCTGGCTAGGTAGAATAGCATTAATTAAAATGAATGTCCTGCCCCGTCTCCTATACCCTATGAGAATGCTTCCGGTGATGCTGCCGAGGCTGGCACTACGTAAATTATATGGCTGGTTAGGTTCCTTTATCTGGAATCATAGACGGCCCCTCATTAAGCTGAAGAAGCTACAGCATCCACAGGCAAGAGGAGGATTGGATTTCCCAGATTTTAGGAAATATCAGTTAAGTTCCCGATTAAGTTACATTGCTGATTGGGTCTTGTCTGACCCGCAAACAATCTGGCTGGACATCGAGGCTTCTCAAGTAAAATGCCCACTTATTAACCTTTTATTTTCAGACAAGAGGAAAATCATTTTGGATCACTGTAAAATCCCTATAATACTAAACACAATTAAAGCTTGGAATATAATGCGGCAAAATGAGGGCAACTCACATAAAACATCCCCCTATGCTCCGATAGTGGGAGCATGGGGATTTCAACCAGGATTTACAGATGCCACTTTCAAACTCTGGAGATCCAGGGGTAGTTCTTGTTTAGGGGATCTATTTAAAGAAGGGGTCCTGATGTCTTTTGAACAGCTGCGTCAGAAATTCGGATTACCAAATGGAGACCTCTTTCGATACTTCCAAATTCGAGATTACATCCAGAAAAAGACTACGTTATTAGATAGTCTTTATAAATCAGATAGAGAATGTAGAGTGCTATGGCCAATGGGGGTATCTTCCGTCAGTACTATTTATCATTTACTACATGATGAAGTATCGGGAGATATGGACAATCTGCTTAAAACATGGGATCAGGATTTGGGACTAGAAATCTCTATAGAAACGTGGAATGACATTTGGGAAAACGCCAGAAGAATCACCATCTGCAACAGAACTCAAGCTATTCAATTGAAGATACTTCATAGGGCCCATACAGCACCGGATCGATTGGCAAAATTTAAGGTAGGAGCATCTCCAATGTGTCACAAATGTAAAATAGAGGTGGGCACTCTTGTACATTGCCTATGGACCTGTCATAAGATCCAAAGATATTGGACTAAAGTAGCAAGTGCTCTGACAGAAATCTTAGGAATGGAAATTAGAGTGGACCCTGTATCTCTCCTTTTGGGCTTTTCGAACTTGGATATGCACGGGAAGAGATTATTTTCTATTCTCTCTTTCTGTGCAAGGAAAAATATTTTGGTAAACTGGGTGGCTGAGGGCCCCCCTGGACTTTCAAATTGGCACAGATCAGTTATGGAATGTATTCCCCTTACAAATATGGTGCACCAAAAGACCGAATTATTCCATAAAATATGGCAGCCCTTCTTGAATTATATAAATACAGATATTTCGGCCATCCTAACAAGGGCTTTTATTTAATTGAGATGGCGAACCTGGCTGGTCCGGGGCCCCTTGGGAGAGGAATCCCGCACGAATACATATGATGTTTTGTTACATATGATGTTAATACATTCCGAGCATGTATCTCACTACCCAATTTCTGTGTTATCCGTCAGGTTTTTTTTTTCTCTTATTTGAATAATGTAATTATACATTCTGGTTAGTTGTAGGTTAGATTAGTAGTTAATTGAGTTTCGATTTTTTTTCTGTCGGTATTTTTCTTTTGTTAAAGTTTGGTTATTATTTATTTAAGGTTTAATTGTATATCAATGTTTATACTAGGGTTTTTTTTTATTTTGTAAACTTGTAAAAATGTTAAATTTTCAATAAAAATATCTATAAAAAAAAACAGGTTTCTTTATAATTATTGATTCCCAATGAAAGTAGGCATTATTCAACAAATGTATCGAACTGATTTAACTTAGTTTGAGATATGAAATTACTGGACTTCGACATATCCAGTTCACAATTAAGATGTCACAATCTCACCACTCTGATTTACTGATCTCATGCCCATACATTCATCCTTATATTCAGGGTGTGCCACATGGTATGAAGTAATTGGAATGTCTCAGCTGAGACTTTTTGAATTTGCCTCAACATCAGTGACTATACGGAATTAAATGTAGCAGTGTGTGTTGATTGTACGCAGGATTAATATTAATATTTGTTTTGTATCCATTGTTCAGGGTTTGGTTTGGCCTTTATTGCCTACCCAGAGGCCCTTGCACAGTTGCCATGGGCAACTTTATGGTCCATTTTATTTTTCTTCATGCTGTTCACTTTGGGACTTGACACACTTTTTGCAAGTTTTGGTAAGAATGACATCTTTTAAGTTCAACAACAATGTTACTTAATTTAACCAATCTCTTTCTACTTCTATAAAAGGAACTTATTTAAACTATTATATTTGGAATCTGGGGTTGGGAATTACGGCTGATGATTTTAATGCATGAGAAAATAATGTTATTCTATCGTCAAATTCTCCACAATGTCTTAATGAAACCTCAGCTTGGTTGAATGAAGTGTGTTCCAAGTTGTAGGAAAGAAATATTCAGATCATTGTTACCTAACATCTGGAAGATTTACAGTGGTTTTCATGTTTTTTTAAAATCTGCATTCACGTTCAGTCGCTGTTCACAATTTTGTTTTTCTTTATTCATTCATGGGATGAGGTCATTGCTGGCTAGGCAGCATTTATTGCCCATCTCTAATTGCCCAGATGGCAGTTAAGAGTCAACCACATTGCAATGGGTCTGGAGCCACATCTAGGCCAGACCAAGTAAGGATGGCAGCTTCCTTCTCTAAAAGACATTAGCAAATCAGATCAGCTTTTTCAACAATCAATTCATGGTCATCATTAGATTCTTAATTCCACCAACCGCCGTGGCAGGATTTGACCTGGGTCCCTTGGACATAATCTCTGGATTAACAGTCCAATGGTAATACCACTAGGCCATTGCTTCCCCTTTCCTTGTTCTTTCTGTTGTATCATACAACTCATATTTCTGTTTCTGCCCAGTTTCTGCTGCCAAGTTCTAGATGTCTCAATATAATAACTATCATTTTTGATGTACATCTAGATGCCTCTCATCAGGAACGGGATTTGTTAAAATGCATTGAGCCGCAATTATGTTGTGATTCAGTTATCAGACTAATGTGGAGGCCTAGATAAATGATCTGGAGACATGAGATCAACCCTCACCTCTGTGTCAAAAAAGAACTGCAGATGCTGGAAATCAGAAACAAACAGAAATTGCAGGAAGAACTCAGCAGGTTTGGCAGCATCTGTAGAGAGGAAGCAGAGTTAATGTTTTGTGTCCAGTGACCCTTCTTCATAAAACAGCATTCTGAAGGAGGGTCACTGGATCTGAAATGCTAATTCTGCTTTCTCTCCACAGATGCTGCCAAACCTGCAGAGTGTTTCCAATAGTTTCTGGTTGTGTTTCACCTCAGTGTCTGAGGAATTTGAATTCAATTAAATAAACCTGGATTAAATAACACTGCTGTCAGTAATTTTGACTGTAAAGCTATCATTGTGTCAGAAAAACCCATCTGACACCTAATGCCTTTTATAGAAGGAGATTGTGTGTGAGAGACCTTCTTGAAAACCTCAGAACCATAATCATATGCTAGACCCTGGAATCCTTGATATGCATTTTGCTTCAATGCTTTATGTTATTAAAGAATCCAACAGAATATTTATTGCAGCTCACTGTTATATGCAAACATTATATTCATGTACGCTTCTCGGTGAGTATGAAAGTACTCAATTACAACATGCAGCACAGTATGTCATGCTTGAAGTGGCCCAAGTCAAGATAGTTTCTGAGACCTTTCTGCTCTTAGGTCACATAATTATGCAGGGGTTATATAATGTCCTACAAGTTATTATATTAGATTAGATTCCCTTCAGTGTGGAAACAGGCCCTTCAACCCTCTGAAGAGTAACCCATTTTCCTACGTTTACTCCTTACTAATGCACCTAACACTACGGGCATTTTAGCATGGCCAATTCACCTAATTTGCACATCCTTGGACTGTGGGAGGAAACCAGAGACCCTGAGGAAACCCGTGTAGACATCACAACCCACACTCATTCCACACAGACAGGCACCCAAGGCTGGAATTGAACCTGGGTCCCCGGCACTGTGAGGCAGCAATGCTAACCACTGAGCCACCTTGCTGCCCCACAGTGACGTGGTGACATATTAATTGTGAGGCATGAAACAACAACTCTTTCTGAAATAAAGTGGCAAGCCACTCAGTTGTGGTTCATTGCTCCGATAGGAAAAATAAACCAGATGAACTGCCTGGCATCAGAAACAGCAAAGACACAACCTTCCCAATCAGTGCTGCAAACTCTTCTGCAATGCAATTTGGGAGAGCTCTCCCACACATTGTTGAACCAAATGTCTAATATTGTCGTTCCCACTGAATCACAGCTTATAGCCCACATCTCAGAATCTTCTATCACCCACCCTGAGGTGGTGAGTTACTGTCAGGAGACATTAGCAAGCCTCCATTTTCCAAACATTGCTCTTATATGAGCAATGACACCCATAGACAGAGAAATCTCTCCCCATTGGCTCCTTCAGTCCTCTTGGCTGCCATCTCTCTGGTGGTGGATTTATCTAAGACTTGGTATAAATCATTAATTAATCACTGATAACTTTTGTTTTCAATAGAAACAGTAATAACAAGCCTGCTGGACCAGTTTCCTGAGTTCCTTCGGCCAAAGCGTCTTTATCTGACAGCTGGTCTTTGTTTGTTATTTTATTTCCTTGGCCTTCTGTTTGTAACACAGGTAGGTTGTAGTTTAGTCATTTGCTATGTTTCCACATGAGCAATCAACCCTCTCTAGACAAGCATACTCAGTAAAATGAGACACTGTTTCATAAATCACAAAGAATTAAGTTCAGTCTAAATAGGCTCCCAGCATTTAGAACCCCACAGCTGGTTTGGTTTTGGACCAGGGATGATCATAAAAATGGATAATTGGCAGTCCGGAATAAGAAGAATTAACTGGAGGAGAGCTGACTTCAATGGGCAAGAATGGAGCGAAGCCAGAGAGACTGGAACAAAATTATGGGGGGAAAAACAGTCACTGAACAAAGGGCTATGTTTAAAATAGATATGATTCAGGTACAGTCAAGGTATGTTCCCTCAAAAAGCAAAAGGAGGACAAACAAATCCAGAGCTCCGAGGATGAACAAAGGAAATAGAATACAAAATGAAAAAGAAAGAGTGAGTTTATGACTAGTGTCAAGACAAAAACTTCAAGCAGAACACTGAGGTTCAAAGGGGAAGTGAAAAGCATATTGGAGAAGTGAAGGGGGTTTAATAAGAAGATTAAGGTCAGAGGTAAAGCCCCCATGGGCCTACTGTGCCACAGAGAGGTGACTAGTGATGGTTTAATGTGAGAATCACCACACCTCAGGGAAGGGGAGAGGTTGATTCTTCATGGTATCTTCAGCTGGTGCAGGAATTGAAACGCACCTCTGACATCTCTCAGCATTTCAAGACAGCTGTCCAGCCAAATGTACTAACTGATGAGAAAGCACGGTCAGCCAAACATAACAAGGAATTCCCAAGTCTTCTATAGGCACATTGATAGCAAAATGAGGATTGAGTCAATTAGGGTAAAAAAGGTGGTTTACACAGAGAATCATAGAATCCTATAGTACAGGAGAGGACCTTTGGCCCTCAAGTCTGTACAACCAAAATTATATTAATTCTACATTAATCTCACATTCCAGCATTTGGCCCACAAGTTGAAATATAGGACATATGGAGACAAGAGACATGATTAAGGTGTTAACTGAATACCTTGCATCTGTCTTTACCAAGGAGGTGGAAGCGACACCAGTTTTAGTGATGGAGGAGGAAGCTCTGTCACGATAAAGATCAATATTCATCAGGAAGAAGTTTTGAGTAGGCAATCAATACTTAAATTGACAAGGTCCAGAAGCAGGTATCATGCATCCAAGAACATTTAAGGAAGCAAGTGTAGAAATTAAAGCACCACTGACCATAATCTTTCAGCCTCCCCTAAACTCAGGGGAGGTGCTAACTGGTTAGACAATTGCAGACGTTACGCCTTTATTTGTAAAACAAAACCTGTGAAGGTAAGCCCAGCAATGACAGACAATTCAGCTTAACTTCAGTGGTGGATAAAAATCTGGAAACAAATATTAATGACAGAATCAGTTGAGGCATAGAAAAATATGTGGGTTAATTAGAAACAGTCAGCATGGATTTCTAAAAGGCAAATCATGGCTGACTATTCTTGAAGAGGTAATAGAAAGGATCGATGAGGGTAATGTCATTGATGCGGTGTACATGAACTTTCAAAATGCACTTTAAGCAATGTTACACAACAGATTTATGAAGAAAGTTATAGCTCACGGAACAAAGGAGATAATAGCAGCCTGGATACAAAATTGGCTGGGTGAAAGGAAATGGAGAATAATGATCACCAAATATTTTTTGGGCTGTAGGAAGGTTTGTAGTGGAGTTCGCCAGGGATTGGGATTGGAACAAAAACAGAAATTGCTGGTGAAACCCAAAAGGTCTGGCAGCATCTGTAGGGAGAAAGCAGAGTTAATATTTCAAGTCCAGTGACTCATCATCGAGAAATGGTAACTCCACTTTCTCACCAGAGATGTTCCGTACCTGCTAGGTTTCACCAGCAATTTCTGTTTGTGTTTTTGATTCAGATGTCCAGCATCTGTAGTTCCTTGTTTTACATCAGTCGTGGGAGCCCTGCTTTTCCTGCTTTATTTGTAGGGTATAGACCTTGTCTTGTAAGGGACATTTTCAAAGTTTGGAGATGACATGAATCTTGGAAGGATTGTAAACTCTAAGCAGGAGAGTTGAAAAGTTCACAAGTTCACAGACATGTTGGTGGAGTGAGCAGGTAGCTTCCAGGTGAAGCTCAATGCAAGAAGTTTGAGATGATCCATTTTGGGGGGAGAAAACATTTGACAGATTGTGTAACATCAGGGGTGCAGTACTTAAGAGGTGCAGGAGTGGTCTGGGCAGATTTTCACAGATCATTGAAGATAGCAGGACATGTAGAGAGAACAGTTAATAAAGCATATGGTATCCTGGGCTTTAATAATAGAGTTATTAGGGTATAATAGCAAGAAAGTTATGCTGAACTTGTATAAGAAATTTGTTAATCTTCACCAGGTGTGCTAAGCACTGTTGTGAATGCTACAATATTCAAAGGATGTGAACACTTTGGAAGAATGCAGAAGAGATCGACAAAAATGATTCCAAAATGAGAAAGTTAATTTATGAGAATACATTGGACAGATTGGGTCATTCTCCTTAGAGAGGAGAGGAGGGGTCAAGAGAAGATGTGACAGACATTGTCAAACTCATATGAGGTCTGAATAGAGTAGATAGGGAGAAACTGTTCTCCTTTGTGAAAGGATCGAGAATGAGATGGCTCAGATTTAAAGTGATTTGCAAATGTAATTAGGAAGATCTTTTTCACATTCAGGAATGGAGTGCACAGCTTTGAAATGTGATGGTGAGTCAATTGAGGTATTGGTGATTATTTAGTTGGAAAAAGGGTGTGAGGAAGGGGTGTGTGGCAGGAGTCATAATGCTTGCTGGGGAAGCAGTGTGGACATAATGGGCTGAATGACCTCCTTCTGTACTGTAACAATCTATGATTCTATGATGCTATGTGTAATTGGAGTGCCCCCAAGTTGCCCCCTGAAAACAACACCCTCCCTTCTTTCCTTCCCACCATTTTATGCACGTCTTTATAAACGAAATGTGGATTCCCACCGGCTTGCTTTGCAAAATCCATTTCCAACTCCCCACCCTCAGTACTCTTGTCCCTTGATGAAGATTTCCAATTCCTTCCTGAAAGATCATCATTGAGCTGAAATGTTAATCTTATTCATCTCCCTGTTGAATCTGTCTGCCCTGTTGAATAATTCTAGAATTTCCTGATTTCCATCTCAACCTTCCAGCACCTGAAATTCTTTGCTTTGTAAATCAACTTGCTTTTGTGCCTGGTGCCTGCTTTATCTTGGTTGTGGGGAATGCAGTTTTGGAAAGTGCTCTTGCAGGACACTTGCCGAAGTGGTGAATGTTGAACGTGTTCCATGGTGAGTCAATTAAACAGGCTGCTTTCTCTTGGGTTGTGTCACGCTTTCTGTGATCAGCAAAGTCCATAAGCCTCATCAATTGGATCACAAAACTGTAGAATAGAAATCAGAAGGAATGGCCATCAAACTTTACAGCACTGTGGTCAGACCTTACCTTAACTATTGCATTCAGTTCCTCCCAACAAGACAGACAGACACATGGACACTGGAGACTGTAATGCTAGGAGCCACAAGACCGACCCCTAGAATTGGGGTTTTGAGTTATGAGGAAAGATTCAAGAAATTGTACTTTTCAGGCTGCAGATCAGTCCATTTTGAGAGGTGATCTTATGCGGTTATAGAATGTGATTTTACTCAGAATATTAAATTTATGAGATTAGGGAGCTTGGTTTAAAATGAGGAAAAGCAATTTGAGAATTTATATCTGGAATTCTGCAACACATGAAGAATGATTGACACACAGCACTAATTTCTGCATTGAGCAGTGGAGGCTAAAATCTAGAAATCATTGAAGAAGCAATCAGATGTTGCAATATCAGGGTGTTCACCAATTATCAACGTCTGTATGAAGATGGAGTGATGACCTTCCTCATCCAGGATAAAGCTGTGGTCTCTATTATTATTGCTGCCCTTAATTCCCACGATCGCAGCAATACAAAGAAAATATTTCGACTAATGTTGCAGATTTAATTTAATAAAGACGATTGCAATTTGAGCAGAGGGAAGGTTGATGATGAATATGTGTCATCTGGGAATGTAGTAGAGGTCATGGGAAGGGGAGATATCTAGAGGAATTTTGTGAACATTTCATAAATATCATTAGTACAATGTTCCCAGGAAGTTAAAACAGTGAATAAAATGTTAAAAGGCATGGAAAGGATCATAATATATAAATCCAGAGAGGTGTTGCACCTGACCGAGATCACATCTGGACAGAATCATAGAATCTCTACAGTGTGGAAATACCATTTAGTCCATCAAGTCTGCACTGATCCTCTGAAGAGCTGCCAACCCAGAACCATCCCCTACCCTACAACCCTGCGTTCCCCATGGTTAATCTGCCTAACCTTTGCATCCCTGGACACTATGAACAATTTAGCATGGCCAATCCACCTAATCCACATATCTTTAGACTGTGGGAGGAAACCAGAGCACCTGGAGTAAACCCACACAGACATGGGGAGAACTTATAAACTCCACACAGACAGTCACCCAAGGGTGGAATCAGACTTGCAGTCCTGGCACTGTGAGACAGCAGTACTAACCACTGACCCACCATGCTGCTACATACACATTTGATTGTTTATTTCAGAAAAGCAAAATGGAATACAACTAATTCTAGCCCTTCAGGGAATAAGAGTAAATCGAGCAGACAGGGTATTTTGCGGTTGAGAAAAGATAAATTCTTCAAATCCTTTTAATGTCTGTTTTAAAAATTTGAATGTTATGGTTTTTCCATTTAATGCTTTCTAATTTTCCATTTTATTTTAGACTGGGATTTATTGGTTACATTTAATGGATTATTTCTGTACTGGATGGATTCTCATTACAGTTGCTCTGTTGGAACTCATTGGTCTCAGCTGGATCTATGGTAGGTATGACTGGAAAAAAATAATTACAATTGAAATGTATTTATGAGAATACTTTCACCTTTTCAGAGAACACTACAAAATCTACACTGGATATTGTGCAGATAACTATAGGGTTTGAACAGTTAGTGAGGGTTTAGACTTGAGTCAAATGAATAATGACAGGCAAAAGTTTAGGATTATAAAATTCATGAACGAATTTTATTGAACTATGTTTCAAAATCACAAGGCTATGATACCAGATATAACAGGTGAACAACATCATGCATGTCCCACAGTGAAAAGCAAAATTTAGAAACTAGTTGACTTGCTATTCAATCATGCCCTCACTTGATAACTACCCCACAGCAACTGAATCCTTCCAATCCAATTAACCTGTGGCACGCTTGCCTTCATTGGAAGTGGCATTGAGTATAAGGGTAGGCAAATTATGCTGCAGCTTTATGGAACTTTAGTTCGGTCACACTTGGAGTATTACGTACAGTTCTGGTCACCACAGTACCAGATGGATGTGGATGCTTAGGAGAGGTTTACCAGGATGTTGCAGGGTATGGGGATTTTAGCTATGAAGAACATTTAGGCAGACTGGGTTTGTTTTCATTGGAATATAAAAGGTTGAGGGGCAACTTGATAGAAGTTTAGAAGATTGGGATGGCATGGATTGAGTGGAAGGTATGAGGTTTTTTCCTAGGATGGAGGGATCAATTACTAGGGGACACACTTTCAAGGTGTGGGGGGATGTTTAGAAGTGATGTACAAGGCATGTTTTTCACACAAAGGGTGGTGAGTGCCTGGAACACGCCTGCTAGAGGAGATGGTGGAAGTAGACATAATAGCAGCATTCAAGAAGCACCTGGACAAATACATGAATAGGAAGGGAATAGAGGGATACAGATCCTGTTAGTGGGGACAGTTTTAGTATGGAGGAGCAAAATGTGTAAGCGCAGGCTTAGAGGGCCGAAAGGCCTATTCATATACTGTTGTGTTCTTTGTCCATTCTGACTGTTTCAAAACCCCCAAATATTCCCTTCCACCTTCATAACAGAAGCATTACATGGATAGATTCTTAACATTGTTTCAAGACTTCTCACTTCCCTGACCACAATGATGATCCTACAGAACCAGGACATTCCCTTAATGAGATTGTTCCTGTGAGTGTCTTGATCATCATAGGGATTAGGAACATTAATATGCTTCCTGATCCTTTATCTTGGGACACAGGAATAAGAGTAGGCCATTCAGTCCATTAAACCTGTTCCCCAATTTAATGCTATCATAGTTCAGTCAATACTCCAATGTCTTTTATCTGTGCTATCCATAACCATTCATTCCTTTGGACAAGTGTCTTGATCATTTTCTTGCTCTTATGGTGCCCTAAGAATACAGCCAAGGGAATACTATTTACTGATTACCTGTTTACAGGAATTAACATTAGCTATTGTTTCCACTCCCTTAACCATTGTTCACACAAAGATCAAGCTCATCAATTCTAAAGTGATGAATGTAATTTCTTAGCCGACATTTTACATTTCCAGATTTTGGGAGACCAGACATTGGCTGGAAGCTGTCCACCAGGATCAGGCAGATGTCCCAACACACTGGTTATATGGGAATTACCTGGGAATGTATGATACTGATGGAAATACCCAGTGTCAAAAACCCTCTGAATAAGTTCCAACTCTGAGTTAGAGACAGAGACTTCAGAAAGTTCTGACTGACTTATAATTACCAGGAAATGTTAGAGGGATTAAAATCTGCTCTCATTATAAAAATGACTCCCTCAATCATTCACATTGATCTGACAATGAATAACATTAACATTCTCCCACCAAGTCATTCACCTGTGACATCACTTCCCATGGGCATGTGACCACCCACCACTCACTATTCCAGGCAACACATTCCTCTCATCTCCACTATCAAACACTCCCAACTCCATACCTGACCAGATCCAAATCTTCCACAGCCCTGCTCCAGACTCAACCAACATGCCTTCACCACACCATCAATCCCCACTCACTTGGCAACTTAGGCCTCAACCTGCCACCTCACTTCATCTCCCATTCACCTTGAACACTTGTCTTCTCGAAACAGTGTGAGAGTTCCTTCAAAACCCTTAAATCTTGGAGTACAGATAATCGATTTGGTGACAGGGACCACTCTTTTCATCCTGTTTGAAATCTTCAGCGATCCTTTCTCTGTTTAACCTGTTCATCAGTGCCACCTGTACAAGATGAACTTCAACAGTAAACAAGCTGCCCTGAAGACAGGACAGAGTAAGTGATGGTGTCTCTCTGCTTCCTTGTTGTTCACAGGGACAAACAGATTCATCAAGGACATTGAGATGATGATTGGGGAAAGGAATTGGCTCTTCTGGCTCTGGTGGAGAGCCTGTTGGATTCTGATCTCTCCATGCATTTTAACCGTAAGGAGATGTTACATCTTTGAGTGATTTAAGCTGAATGTAAAAATGTACAGTTAGTCCCTTTCATCAGGTTACTGATTTTACTTTCTGTGTTTATTTCACTCAGGCAATCTTAGTCTGGTCCTTAACAACATTTGCCCCTCCAACATATGGACCAATTGAATACCCTGTCTGGTCAATAGCGCTGGGCTGGTGTATGATCATCTTCTGTATTATGTGGGTACCCATCATGGCCGTGGTGAGAGTTGTCCAAGCTGAGGGCGCCACCTTGTGGCAGGTGAGGAAATGTTTGAAAGATCAGGAAACAGTTTCTGTGACAGTCTCTCAGACTCCACTCTCTTTACAGCAATTTTTAGTAATACAGTGCCTCTACTGCTACATTATATCCCACTATACTCCCAAGAAGTGTCATAATGTAAAATCTCACATCAAACCTCATGACATATTATACAAGGAGAAGACTAGAAGCTTGGCTGAACCAGTCAGTGTGAAGATATGTTGAGAAGGAGAAAAGAGAAATAGAGAGGTGGAGATATATGGAGCAATTCCAAAGTTTAGAGCTTTGACTGCTAGAGACAGACTTGGAGGCATGTAGATATCTTAAAGCTTGCTGGATTTGAGGTGATTACAGAGGAAAAGTCCTGGATATTCATGGAAAAGGAGCCAGGTCTATGCCGAGTCCAATCCAATCCAGAGTCATTTAAAGATAGCAATGGGTTCTGATTCCAGACGTCAGCCCCCTTCCAGGTGTGGCCAGTTATCGCTGGTCTAGAGTAAGTGCACAGTTAACAATCCCACACCACTACATTCCCAAGCTGACTGGTTCCAAGAAGCAAGAACCTTCAAGCAACCCTCAACTTTTAGTGAAGATGGGGCAGCTTCACCATGGCCCTGGTTCACAGCCTCTCACAGGCTTTAGACATTAATCTGGATTTGGGAATTTTTGTGAAAGGTGAGAACAAAACCTCTTATCTATGTCTATTCTGTGTGCCCATGCCCACTGAATGTTAACCCATGCTCGTTCACCCAGTTGGTATTTAAAACAAGATTTGTGAATGGGTATTTGCTTTTGTCAGCAGCTGCATAGTTGCCACTGTGTTTCTAAAGGTCATTGGTTATATGGTTTAGTCAGTAAGTTTGGTTGTCTATTTCAGAACAGTCTTTTGGGGCTGCTCTTTAACCCACAGTAGCTCTTGTTGGAAATGTATTACCACAATGTCATCAGTGCACAATGTGTCTCGAGGATGTGTGATCAGGGTTTTGTTAAAAAAAACTGACTAATTAGTGTTGTGTTCTCAATAAAATGATAATCTTTTAGATGTAGTAGCTACTTCATAAGATGAGAATAAATTGATTACTTGTTAACGCTGTTTACATTGAAAAACTGTTCCTGCAATAGAGCATTTTTTAAAAATTTCGGTTCGACTTAATTTCAAGATTATTTGGATATAATATGTGTCTCCAGAGTATTTCATTGCAAATGAATATCACGATTCAGTCAATTTAGACATGGGAGTCTGATCTCTGTAATAAACACACAGATTGAACATGTTTCACTATAATATGACTTGCCAAGTATTAGAATAAACTGCAATATAATATGATTAGGAACAGCTTTCTTTTACAGTGGAATTAATTGGTGGATAAATATTGTGCAGGAATTGTTAAATATTTCACTTCTGTTTCATAGAAAATTTCTGCTGCATGTACATCAGCTCCTGAATGGGGCCCACACCTGGAACAACACAGAGGGGAAAGATACAGGAAGAAGCCTGACTCTACAGAAGCTCTGAATCATGTGCAACGTCTTGTCACTCCTGAGATTTGAGGAATTTTGAGAAAATGTTTTGTTCACTTGGCCAAAAAAGACCCTGATAATTGCTTTTTCTTGTTTAAACCCTCTGTAATTGCAATGGGAGTTTTTCAGAACTGTTTTCAGCTCCACCAAGAGCCAGGGATCACCTTGGTTAAAGTTTTCTTTGAGCCTTTTCGCCTCTTAAGCAGTTCCTTCAGGTTGAGGATGGTAAGGTTGATTGGTAAGTCCAATGCGTGATCTGTAGACTCAGCCTCATGCGGTTTAGGTGGGCTGTTTGAGGCTGAGTGCACTCCTTCTGATGCTTTAATTTCATTTCTGCACACTCGCATTGATTCTCTTCATCTGTTCGGTGTCCTCTCAGATAAGATTAGATTAGATTACTTACAGTGTGGAAACAGGCCCTTTGGCCCAACAAGTCCAAACCGACCCGCCGAAGCGAAACCCACCCATACCCCTACATTTACCCCTTACCTAACACTACAGGCAATTTAGCATGGCCAATTCACCTGACCCTGCACATCTTTGTGACTGTGGGAGGAAACCGGAGCACCCGGAGGAAACCCACGCAGACACGGGGAGAACGTGCAAACAGGCTTCACCATTTTGGATGTTCACAAACTAGATACTCCTATGAGACAGCAGAGGTCTTTTATCTCCTCAGGGAACACTTTGAGGACATGCTTCAGTGTTTCTGCTGTCCTCATGGGAGTCTCCTGCAGTGACTGAGACTGAGTAGAACAGTTATGGGGAAGTTTGGTATCAAGCATGTGAAAGCTATGGCCTGCTCAGTGCAACTGATATGAGGTAATTCTTGGCAGGTTTGCTTTGGCAAAGGCATTGTTGATGGACCTTTCTTGACATTGAATGTGGAGGAATTTGCAACATTACCGCTGCCAGTACTTTTGAGGTGGTTTCTGCCAGTTCTCCAACTCTCTGAAGCATATAGGAGCACAGAGTTGCTACTATCTAGCAGGACCTCAGGTTGCTAGTGTTTTAGATTAAGTAACATTTGATTTTTTGTGTCATGAAACTTCAATCATGCTCCTGCTTCAGTCCCTGGGTGCTAATTAATACCCAAGGATTCCAACCATTATATATTGTGGACAGGAGTTCCTGCTCTCAGAACAACCCCCACCTACAGTCTGCAATGGCTGGGTTTCCTTCTATAAACCACAGGATGTGTTAAGAATTTCACGGGGGGTCCTGCTCCACATAGATTTTTATCACTAGCACTGACTGAAAACACTGTCTGACCATGTGTGATGCTGATGGTAGTGTCCTGCTGGCACAGTTCAGTCATGACTTATTGATTGGTCCCATCTCTTCACAAGGACACATGTTTAAATCCTTCAATCTCAACTGATCAATCCAGAAACTGGGGAAGTCCTTTCTTTGCTGTTAGTGAATACTTGCGTCACTGTTGGCAAACCATCAAAAACTATTAACAATGTTTCACGGTGATAAAACCAGTTAACTCAATGCCCCCAGTTGGTCAAGTTTTTGGAAAATTAGTGAAGGTTGTCAAGAAGATACAGGGCTCGACCTGACCCCACTCTCGAGACAAGCCAGAGGCAAGTTAGGACATGGCAAAGATCAGAGCAACTCACCCTCTGACAAGACAAAGAGAGAGACAGAGAGAATCAACCCATGAAGAGAGAGGAAAATGCAGGAAAAGAATTAGATGAACCAGTGAAAGTTATGAGTATCCGGTAGGTATTTAAGTTTCTCTAAGAATTGGGTAGTTAGAAATGAAGTTAAAATTATAAAGTTTAGTTCTTAATCTGTGTTGTCTTCAAATAAAGTTGTGACAGTTACACTGACTGCTGGCTTGTGCTATGTCATCTTTTCCCTGTTTCAAGAAGAGTTATCTGGGTAAACTCATTTCACGTGTACTGGTTGACTGAGTCTGCAGGGTCCTAGACACATCGTGAATCAGACAACATTCACCATGTCAAACCAAAAATGAGAAAAATAAAAGAAAAATAATAATGGTCTCAATGACTGAACACAGAGCAGTGACAGCATTAAGAGAGTAACTGAAAGTGCAAACCTTTTATGCCAGAGTTTCACATATCATGAGTCATGTAACTCCAGAAAGGTATATTCTGGCCTGAATCTATCGCATAATGCAAGGGTGAAAATGTGTCTCAGGAAGAACTTTGTGTATGTCAGAATGGAGTTTTAATTCAGTTAAAAAACCTGGAAAGTATAAGTATGATATGTAATGATGATCTATTGATATTTCTAAATAATGGTTTATAATGATGACACCTTGATTCATTAATGTCTTTCTTGAACAGCAAAAACCCTTCCCCATCCCGGCTGTAATTTCTTCCAAAGTCTTCTGTTGGACAGAAGATACAAAGACTTAAACAAATGTATCAACAAACCCAAGAACAGCTTCTTCCCCGCCGTTATTAGACTTCTGAATAGACCTCTCAAATTTCCAATTTAATACTAACCTTGTTCTTTGTGCACCTTTTCTGCAGCTGTAAGATAATATTCCACGCTCTGTTCTAGTACCCTTGTGCATTTTGTATGGTATGGCCTGCCTGTATTGCACAGAAAATAAAACTCTTTATTTTCCATTGAAAGGAGGGTACAGCTGCAGTATCAAATTTGTTTGCACATTTGCCATTATAAATATAACGATAAGATGACATAACATTAAAAAGTGGTCAATTTGTAAGGATGCACAATAATATATGTATCTATAAAGATGGAAATAGAGTAAATGAAACCTCGTATGCACACACACACATACAAGTCTATGGGATGAATTTGCATTTGCAGAATTGTAATTGTATCTAAACAAACAAATATTACTCAGTGAAGAACCCTTTGGTCTCTGACACATAACATGGTTCATTCAAACATCATTCCAGAGTCATGAACATGTAATCCAGGATGACCCTTCAATGCGGTACAGAGGGCATCTTCAAAAATGGGACTGGTGAATTCAAGGGTCCATTTGTCAGGTGGATCTAAATGTTTCCCCTTTTTGAGGCAGTGCAGGAAAGCTGTTTCCAGTGACCCCCAGGGTAATGTTTATCCACAAATATCAATAGTATCTCTTCGCTAACTCATTGCTATTTATTGGAGCTTGTTGTTCTCAAATTGACTGCTACACTTCCCCACATCACAACATTTAATACATTTCAAAGCAACTGTATTCACATTGATATATTTGACAAGTTTCGGTTTAAACCTCTGACTCAAGAAGAAAATTAAATGAAATTACTTGTTTAAACTGTTACTAAGCATGAGTTATTCAACAAACACCAACCTTTAACATGTGCACAGCTTTTCACACTCAAACAGCTCCGAGGCTGGCAAACTGGCCAAAGGAACATTCCAGTAAAAACAATGGTATCCCAGCAAGAACCAGCATGAGTGTGTAGGGAATAAGGAATGCACCTGGAAAATATAGGAAAGGATTTTAATGGAGGATATAATCATCTGTTCAAGCTGAATCTCCTCCTTTCCACCAGGTAGGTTCCATTGAAATTCTGCCTCTTTGAAAGTCTGACCTGGGTTCAGATTTCTTGTGTAGACCAAGATCTAAGATTACCACAATATATCTCAGGACTTCACTGGCTCAGCTTCCAATACATCAGTCTGGAAAATCTCACATTTGGCATTGGAGTGGATTGTCACAGAAAATCATGGCCCTATTTTAGAGAAATACCTGTTGTATTTCAGTACTGAGGGAAGGTAAGTAAGTAAAGTAATGAGTGAGGGGATATTGGTAAGCGAGTCGGTAAGGGACTAGGGTGTTAGTTAGATGAGGGAGTTGGGATATAAGTGGGTAGTGAGCGGGTGGTTGTCAGCAGAGTAAGGGGGTAACACAGCAGGTTGTTGGTTGAGGGGAATGTGACAGATGGGAAAGGGGGTTTAGTGAGTCAGTGGATTGTGGGCACAGGTATTAGATGTCCACAGAGAGAGGATGGGTCAGCTATCCAGTGGGCACAGGTCAATTGTTGTATGTTGTTGACTATCCAGAGACTGGCAGCTCATGGTTATGCCAAATATCCATTGATGTATCTGCCAGTCTATCAATCCATTGATCCATGTGTCCTTTCATCTATGAATCTATCATTCCATCTCTCCCGATACAGCAATTCAAGGTGCTCATTCCCGATTCATTACCAATGATTGCTGTCTGATTTTGGGGTATAAATATATGTTAATATACGGGAGATGATGAGTCCTTGATGCAGCTGCTAAAGTTAGAGTTAATTACAAAAATATTCTCACGTTTTCTTTCTCCTGGAATTAGAATATTTTCCGCTTCCTTCCAAAATTGTGTTACGACATTTTTATGCATTTGTTCTTCATATGATCATCATTTTTCATGACATCCTGATCTCAAGGCCTCATGCTGTTAGAACACAGCTTTCATCGATCTAGGGTTCTGGGGTTTTGAAGAGCACTTGAAATAAGCAAGTTAGAATGTAATTCTGAGTTCCAGAGTCTGACTGAGAAAACCAGTAACTGAGGATTTCAGATACGGTGCTGTAAATATACCTGACGTAGATAATGCAAGCATTTCAAACAATATCACTTTAAAGAATATTCAAAATTCATAGATTAACAGTTCTACACAACTGGATTCTGGATCAGTGGTGCTGGAAGAGCACAGCAATTCAGGCAGCATCCGACGAGCAGCAAAATCGGCGTTTCGGGCAAAAGCCCTTCATCAGGAATAAAGGCAGAGAGCCTGAAGCGTGGAGAGATAAGCTAGAGGAGGGTGGGGGTGGGGAGAAAGTAGCATAGAGTACAATAGGTGAGTGGGGGAGGAGATGAAGGTGATAGGTCAGGGAGGAGAGGGTGGAGTGGATAGGTGGAAAAGGAGCTAGGCAGTCGGACAAGTCCGGACAAGTCAAGGGGACAGTGCGGAGCTAGAAGTTTGAAACTAGGATGAGGTGGGGGAAGGGGAAATGAGGAAGCTGTTGAAGTCCACATTGATGCCCTGGGGCTGAAGTGTTCCGAGGCGTTTTTCCTCCAGGCGTCTGGTGGTGAGGGAGCGGCTGCCAGGGTTCAGATGTTTCATTTTGAAAGCCATCTATTAGATGTATCTTGTTTTTTTTCCTGATTCAAACCCAAACTCCAAAACACTATACAGCTAAAAACCCACGGGACTGAATTCATCATAACCAAATTCTGAATGAAATGAAACATTTCCCTTTTCTTGTTGACTTGAATATTCTTTCTAAAGAAATGAAATAATTCACTAAATTTTACTTTTCTCCAGATGCATTTAGGATCCATTACAGTTCCTCCTCCATTTCTGTAAACCAGGTAAGGGAATCTCCAGACGTTGCTCAGACCCACAGCGTAACCAATCACTGAGAGCAGGTAATCAGTCTCTGAGGACCAGTTCCCTCCCTCCACATTCTCATCACCTTCAGCCACACTTTCATTAATAATAATCTGAGGGAAAGAAAAGAAATGATCAGTTCAGAAATAAGAATTTCACAGACTAAAACTCATGGTAAAAGTGCAATTCTCTATAAGAATATTAGATAAATGAGCAGAATTAGGCCATTCAGCCCATCAGGTCTGCTCTGCTATTCCATCATGGATGTTATGTTTCTCAATCCTATTCTTCTACTTTCACCTGGTAACCCATGATCCCTTTACTGATCAAGAACCCTATCTTTCCCCTACTGTACACTGGTGTTTTCTGTTTAGCAGCAGTTTGTTGGTAGATTGGAAACACACTCAGACTCTGAAGAGAGACTTTGCAGTTCACAACAATGAAAATCTCAAAACCCATAGTATTTCTCAGGGTTTTACATGGGCTGAATGTCATGTTTTGATAAAATACTCACCCTGTCCTTTGGAGGATGTGTTTGGTGGTCATTCTGTGGGATCCCAAGTACAATCCATTGACTTTGTTCCATTTTTGGACAAGGAAGAATGATTCTTCCACTTGCTCAGGTGTTGGATGGAAGCCTCAAGGAGGGCACTTTTGTCTGAAGCTCCCTAATAATTGTGACTGGAGTTAAAGCTGATACAGCTTCTCCGTTAGAGGTGACACCTCCACAATCGGAAGCCAGTCCCTTAGACTGTCTGAAAGGGGTGTGGCTCGAAAGCTCTCAGCCAGTTCTTGATGAAAATCCCCGAATATTTCTCCTGTTTATTGGTCAATTTCCATATTAAACATTTCTAATGCAGCATATCTTTCAGAACACTCCAGGTCAAAGTGCGGCTATTTTGCATGGACAGGTTTGAGTGCTGCAATCGTTCTGAAGGGAACAGGACAAAATGAATTTACTCCAAGTGGGAGCTCAGGCAAAGCAGAAAGCTGTTTGAACTTATTTGTTTAAAAATGGGACAGTCCATGCCAATACCAGAAAACTAAAGATGCTAATGTTCATTTCACATGTAACATGTATTTGCAATATTTGGATGTGCCCAGTGACATTGAGAGAGTGAGAGGGAGACTGATGTAGTGATATTGTCACTGGATTAGTAATCCAGAACATTAGGTTAACCATGTGGGTGAAGAGTTTAAATCTAAGCAGGGCATTTGGTAACATTTAAATTCAATAAAATGAGAAATTAAAAAGCTGGTCTAATAGTGAGTATGTAACCACTGGTGATTGTCATTAAAATGCATTTGGTTTACTAATGTCCTTCACGAAAGGACGTAATTGATTCTTACTTATTTTGAGAGCAAACAGAACATCCGACATCAACCTAAGCACCAGACAGGACAAACACAGCCCTGCCGACCCTGTGATGTCCTCCTTACTTACATCTGGGGACTTTTTGCTTAATCAGAATAAGCAAATTCTGATTAATCAGAATAGAATCATTATTGTTAACAAATAATGATTCCCACTTTTTGTTTGTGGTAGGGGACCTATGCAATCAATTAAGAGTCTGGTAAAAGGTTCCTCAAAATCTGGAATAGGTATTAAAGTTACAGGTTTTATTACCGTCTGTGGTTTTCCAATCACTTGACATGCATGACACGGCTGGCAAAATTCAACTACATTCTTGTGCAGTTCAGTAAAAATGTCTTTGTATTTTAGCTTGTGTTTTCCTCACTTCTAAATGACCTCCAAGTGGTGATTCATGTGCCACCTGTAACATTTCCTTTCTATACCCCACTGGCAATACAATTTGATGAATCTCTGCCCATTTCTCGTCTGCTTGAATCTGTGATGGTCTCTATTTCCTAATTAAGACATCATTTTTCAGGTAATAGCACACAGGGATAAATTCAGACTCCTTCTCTGTATATGCCTTTTGATACAATTGCTTTAAATTTTCATCTTTCTGCTGAAACTCAATGAGTTTTGCACAGGTAAAGATATTTGCATGATTATTTGTTTACTCCTATTTTATCTTAACTAACTGCTCAAATACAGTCTCTGCTAATGCCACTTCAGATTCCTTATCTGTACCCTTTGATCTCTCCTCCTTCAACTGGTGACTCTGTGACCTCATTACTATACAAACAGGGAAGATTCCCAAGTAAGATTCTTGCAGTGCTTTAGTTGACCAGGGTCCCTCCTTAGATTATTTAAACGTTGTCTATAGGCTTCTGGTACCAATTCATATGCACTTAAGATTGATTCTTTCCCCTCCTCATACTCCCCAGATACCTGCTCTGATAGTGATGTGAATTCCTCACTAGCTCAACCCACAAGTTTGGTTTGGATCAACAAAACCCACACGCTGACTGGCCATTACATTTGTTTAGATTCTTTTTCAAATGAAATGAAAAGGGCTTCCACATTCTTCTCATTAAATTTAGGCCTTGTTTGAACATACTTAAACAGTTTCTCACTAGGCTTCTGCCTACCAGGGGCTTGCTCATCCTCACTCTCTTCCTCACTAGACCTACCTTCAGCCTGCATCTCCATCCTTTTATGCTGACTTCCCTTTTTAAGTGTCAATTTCTAAAGTTCAATCTCTCTGCTTTTTCTTTCTCTTCTGCTAAAGCCCTTCATTTGCTTTTTCTCTCTCTTCTGATTTTAATTGTAACTCAAACTGTTTCATTTCTGCTGCCCTTTCCTTATCTCACCCCTCCATCTCAAACTGCTTCATTTGCAATCGAATTCTTGCCATCGCTACAGATCCTGATAGTGTTTCCAGCAAATTTGAATACTGAGCTACTGCTGAATTCATCTCATCTTTCCTCACATTAGGAGGTAAATTCAACCCTAGCTTGTCTATTAATTCCTGTAGTTTGGTCTTATCTGCCTTTTGTAAAACCCCCAAGGTCACTTCTTCCACCTCCAGGAACTCCTTGGTGATTGAAAGAGCCATTGCCATCCGAACACGGTTTAAACCAACCAAATCAACACCCAAAATAAAAGACACGACAACTACCACTCACTGTTTAAATCCTCAAAAAGCCCCCAGTCTGTCATGGACTAGGTCTGACTGTAACTTTACTATTTGTTTAATGAGGTGTACAGTGGATATTCCTGGAGAACATCAGCTTGGTCGACTGCTAGGTTTTAAACAAACAAAATTTATTTGCAAAATTATAAAATGAACAGAAAACAGAATACCCGATAACTTATCCTATCCAAACCCTACCTAATGATGCTGTTCTGAAAATTCTTGCAACAATCCCAGTACACAGATCCCTAAGCACAAACAGTAAACAATGGCACAGGCAGCATACAGTTCAAAATCAGAAGGGCAGAAGGGCAGAGAGAAGGCTTCCAGTTCCCCCCTCCCGAACTGACCTGAACAGCTAGAGGCTGGCCACGTCCTCTTGACAAGACCAAATTTTCAAAAGGTCTTTCAAGCTTTTGATCTGAAGCACTATTTGTTCGGGGAAACAACAAGGCCCCGGTGAACCATTCAAAGTTCAGACACGATGGAGTCTGGCCAATTATCCCCTCTCTGAAAAAAAACTCAAGGGCAAACTAACTTGTACCAAACCAGCATTGTGACAATTGTTGGGGGCTTATAATCCAACCCAATCAAAGTGATCACCCCTTTCTTATTTTTAGTTCATCCATATAGCTAGACAATCACCCAGGAATATTCTGTCTCAGTACAAGTTGAATTCCCTAATCAAAAACATCACTCCCTCACCTCTCTTGTGCCCCTTTCTATCCTTCCGATAGCATCAACACGCCAAGCATTAAGCTGCCAGTCCTCATTCTCCCTCAGCCAAATTTCTGCAAAGGGTATGATATCCCCGTCCCATTTTCCTACCCATACCCTATGTTCACCTGCCTTACCTGTCAGTCCTCTTGAAATAAATGTGTTTAATTCATTGTTTTTTCCTCATAGCCCACCATGCTCTTGCCTGCCTTGTTTATTGAACTTTCTCCCTTTATCTTCTGTATCAGCCTCAACCTTCTCTCTTTTCTCATTGTTGCTCCCACCCCTGACCCCCATCACGGTTTAAGAAAGTGCAGTCAGAGAGGAGAAGGGTATTATTAAGCAGGAGAGGGGTCAGAAGGGATTTACCAGGATGTGGCCAGGTATGGAAGGTTTGAGATATAAAGAAAGGCTGAAACGTTTTTTCACCAGAGAGTAGGAGGTTGAGAGGTGACCTGATAGAAGTTTATAAAATAATGACAGGTATACATAGAGTTGATGGTAGTTGTCTTTTCCCTAAGATGGGGAATTTCAAGACTAGGGGGACATTTTTAAGGTGAGCGGTGAGAAGAGAGAGATTTGAATAAGACATGAGGCAATTTTTTTACACCAAGAGTAGTTTGTGTGTGGACTATACTTCCTGAGGAAATGATGGATGTGGGTACAATTACAGCATTTAAAAGATATTTTGATGGATACGTGAATAGGAAAGGTTTGGAAGGATATGGGTCAAGAGCAGGCAGGTGAGACTAACTTAGTTTGGGATTATGTTCAGCAATGGACTGGTTAAACCAAAGTGTCTGTTTCCATGCTGTATGAGTCTATGACTCTATGACCAATCAGAAAGAGGCTGGCAAAAAGTCAGGAAAGCCCCAGAGTGCATTGCGATCCGGAACAGATTAGTGTTGGATCACATTTATTTCTGGAGAAGGTGGGACGTACACAAGTGTTCTGGTTTGCTGAGGGTATTGCTGATTGTGATGGTGGGATTTAAAACTAATTTTTGCAGGGGTCTGGGATACTAAGTGGAGGTTCAGTAAAGGTTGACGTACTGAAAAGTATTGAAGAACCACCATTGCAGTGCAGACATTCATGCAAATATATTCAAGTTAGTGCAGAATGGAGTGTGGCAAAGATGGATGGGATTTTTTAATGCAAGGAGTCTTGTGAGTAAGGCAGAAGAGTTGTGTGTGTTTATTAATGTATGAGGATCTAATATCATTGCTATCACAGAGATGGTTGTGGTTGAGGAAAGAACATGATTGTCAGCACAATATTCTGGGTTATAGAATCTTCAGATGAAATAGGGGAGATGGATGAGGGTGTAAAAGAGCTAGTGTCACAACATTGATCTGAGAGTCAGTTACTCCCGTAAGCAGGAATAATATCTGAGAAACAAACACAAATAATGCTGCAGAACACAGAAGGTCTGGCAGAATCAATAGAGAGATAAACAGAGTTAATTAGTTGAGTCCAGTACAAGGCTTCTTCAGAGCTGAAAGTTGTAGGAAAATGGGCCTTTATACTTTTGTCAGAGGCAGAGGAGGGTGTAGGGGCCAGAGGACCATTGCAAAAGACAGGGGGCAGCAGCAGCAAGAGAGGACCTCCTTCGGGTGATTGATGGCGGTGGCAGCTGCCATGGTGATCGGTCTTCCTGTGGTTTTTTTTATTTCTGCACGGGAGTCGGTTGGGGCAGGGCCCCATGCAGTCCCAGATCCTTGGCTGGCTCTGGCTCTAGCACTGAGGTCACAGATGAGGCCTGAGCCAGGATCCCGATGACTGGTGGCAGCTTCGTAGGGAAAGCAGTATGTAGGAGACCAGGCCCATGGCTCCAGCTCAGACACAGAGGCTTGTGGGAGACGTGGCAATGGTGGGTCCATAATTAAGAACCCAGAGCCCAATGACAAGACCCTGGAGCCCGTTACAAAGACCCTGGCTGATGTCAAGTAGTGAATGGAGGAGGAGCGGAGTGTAACAAGAAGAAGAGGGAAAGATGAACTCAAAAGCAGTAAAATCTGCATTAAACTCAGTTTTTCAAGATGGCGCTGAATGTGGTGACACTGCATTTTGCACAAGAAAAGACACTTTTTGTTGTATTTTTATATGCAATCATCACACTTCCACTGGTGTTTGTGATTCAGCCAAAAGATCATGCACCTAGCAAAGCTTCTAATGAGCCAGCCAGATGGCTGAGCTGATCAGTAAATAACATTTGAAAGCAATGTAAGTTTTTCAGTAATTAGCTCTGGATCTCACACTGAGAGAGCCCTATATAATCATACAATTCAGAATATTGCCTTACCCTATCAATAACCTACTCCAATACAGATGAAGACTTTTTGAATATTAATGTGCTGCTCTTTCAATTTGTGACTTGACGATAGTCAGAGGCAACAGTGTAGGAACCATATTATTTAATAGTTACTTAACTTTTCCAACTATGGAACTATTACACGTCACTTTAGTAAGCACACTTTAGGCAATAACATTTCATGATGGAATGCTAAGAAAGCAACACAGATTTACTTCTCTCTTATAATCTTCCAACTTTAAACATTTGGTGAGAGGTGAGACTGCCAGATCAATGGACACACAATCATGTTTTTCCCAAATCCATGTACATTTCACCTTGTATAAGGATTACAAAACTACAGCCACACATTCAAAACTAATTCAAATTTCATTATGTAAAATTAACTCGGGCAGCAGGGGATGACAATAATATTTCTAATATGGGAGAAGACCCGTTCATTTTTAGAAGAAATCTTAGATAGCTTTTCTTTGACTGAAGTTCAACTTGGTTTGGATTCACTTGGGAGCTATTCCTTTTAAAACCAGCACTTTGCCCAAACTCTGAGGACAGGGAACGAATGCACTTTGATCGTAACTGTTCTGAAAACAAATCATTTAACTCAATAGAAATGTTTAATGTGGAAATTGAATGATTAGCTAAGCAGAGTTACACCTGTTATGAAACACAGTAAGAGGCTGACTTCTGACTCAACAAGAATAATCCATTCATGAGAAGTTGGAGGACTTTTGGCCAAAAGGAGTGTCCTCATTTTACTTCCAATTCTTGTGCAAGTGGAAGAATAGTTCATTGATGTCCGAAACTGGACCGAAGGCATTTATTTCGGTTCTTACTGAATGACAATCGGCCAAACCTTCCACAGGACACGGTGAGTATTTCAACAAAACAAAACAGTAAAAACCCATGTAAGACAATGAGAGATACTGTTGATTTGTAGATTTTGGTCGTTGTGAATTGTAGACTCTCTGTGGACCTCTGGCTGTTTCTAACCTGACAGACATTGCTGCTAAATAGAGAACTGCGCAATTTTCCGATAGTCGTGGGGAGTGGTGACTATACATTTCACTTGAGATCTAGTCTGAGAAAGATTAATGTCTGAGCTTGCCATTTCAATTCTTTCTCCCAGGATACCGCCAATGAACATGGTGCTGTGGGTGATGAGAATGTGGAACGGGGTAACTGGTCTTCGAAGACTGATTACCTGCTCTCAATGATTGGTAATGCAGTGGGTTTTGGGAATGTTTGGAGATTTCCTTACCTGGCTTACAAAAACAGAGGAGGTATGGTAGACAAATTAAAAGTATCGGTGAGTGAGAAAGGCAGAACTAAATGGATCGATTTGTTGACTTATCCTGAAAATTGTAGTTCAGTAAATAACAAATGTTTATTGCACTAAAAATAATGCAGTAAATAATGCAGGGTTAAACAATTCCAATGTGAAATGGTAAATTCAATCCCACAGCTAACAAGTTTGTATACTATTTTCTTATGAAGAGGGAGATATGTCAAGGTAATAGTTTAAAATTAGCAATGTGATGCATCAAATATAGGCTATTTATAAACCAAAGTAAATGGTTCATTTATTAATTTGGAATATATTTTCAAGTGATATTGTTTAGAATGCATGAGCCATCCACATCAGATATATTTACTGCACAGTGTGTGAAATCCTCAGAATAGCAGGCTCCTTAGTCAGGCCCTGTGTTCAGGCTTGTACATCAAACCTGCTCAAATCAGGGCTCTTCACAACCCACACCATTGGATTGATGGAAACCAAGGATAAATGTATAAGAAATGTCACAACATAACTGCGTAAAGTGACCTGAAAAGATATCTGATTGTGTTAGAGAGTGAAATTCACAAAATGGGAATTTGGGCATTCGTAGAGATTTCAGGGTAAATTTTAATCCAACCCACACAGTGTAAGCATGGAGTTTCAGCTTGAAAATTGAAATCCTTTCTGCTATTTTCCAGGTGCATTCCTTATTCCTTACTCTGTCATGCTGGCTCTTGTTGGGATACCATTGTTTTTCTTGGAGTGTTCCTTTGGTCAGTTTGCCAGCCTCGGGCCTGTTGCAGTGTGGAGGGCTGTGCCTA
This sequence comes from Chiloscyllium plagiosum, assembly GCF_037043375.1. Taxonomy (NCBI): domain Eukaryota; kingdom Metazoa; phylum Chordata; class Chondrichthyes; order Orectolobiformes; family Hemiscylliidae; genus Chiloscyllium; species Chiloscyllium plagiosum. Next base: position 81,298,172 of record NW_028270149.1, read on the forward strand.
TGTTACAAGGTGAATATTTATTTTATCAATACAGTCACAGCAAATTCAAAAAAGTAATAGTGATGATTTAATAAATAATAATAAACCTCCCTTATCTGACAAAGGTTAAAGCCAAACTTATAAAGTAATGTTGCACTCTGATCTGCCATACACGTTATTAGATGTGGTACATGCTGTCTATTGACTTTTTGGCTCATAGTTTGTAAGGTTTTTTATAAAAATGATGAATTGAAATGCAGGATTGGGGGCCTAACACAGCAGAGTGACATCACTGGTAAGGCATAAGTTCATTGGTTGATAATAGCTACTAACTTGACTTTATTGGCTACTTTCAGGTTGAAGGTAAATAAGGGAAATAAGGTTACAAATTAAAAGATCAGTTGGAATTTTTTGAAAAAAATCAAATTAAGAACTTTTTAAATAAAATCGAGAAGCAGGGCTAGGCAATATCTTGTAACTGCATGAAATTGGAGTTGGTGGACCCTACTGAAGTTCAATGTGACCACATCTGTGACAAGTATTGGTTTCTCTTGTGTATGACCTTTGTGAAGAATTTCAAAACATTTTTCATCACAAGTCAATTAGGAAGAGGTCAGTATGTAGTATCCTCAAGACCCTGTGGGAAAAGGACAGATTAGTCAGCAGACTGTCAAAGTCATTTCGCAAAATGCCTCATCGCCAGAATTTTCCAACAAGCGCCATGACATCACTTGGCTCATGGTGAGAAGGGCAGTACCTGAGAGATTCTTCACGTATGCCTTGATTCTCTGCACCACCGTATGCTGCCTACAAAGTGGCTTCAGGAGGGGGAGTTTGTGACTGTCTCACATCTCCTGCTAGAATATACCTTTGCAAAGGGAGACTGGAGAGAGATGCCACACCTGTGTCACTCGCCCATCTCCACCACCTTGCAGCTGTCTGCACTGAACCCACTGTTATAGGAGTCACCATTCCTCAGGCGCCATCTCATCACTGCTGGGCCCATCTCACTGCTGCCTCCAATATTGGGTAGAGTGTTGGGCCCCGCAACCAGGAGTTCCCACTCCGGTCCTCCCGTGATTCCAGCCAGGAGTCTCCTGCTCCGCTGCTGCCTTGGTGACACCAGGTGTCCCCGCTCTGGGCCTACTGCGAGCTGGAGTGCCTCATTCCACTGACAGGCCAGTCTGCTGCCATGCCAAGATTCCCGCTCCTGCCACTGTCCTCCAATATGCCAGCACTGGCACCTTGAAGAGTCCATCACCTCAGTCTCCAATTGCTGGAGGAGCAGGAGAACGTCCTTGCTGCCATCACTGCCACCTCCAATTACCGGAAGGCTGCTACCACTCCGTGTAAAGCCTGCTGTTGTTGCCTCCGACCAACCCACCAAAGAAATGAAAAGAAAAAAAATCAAGAAAGAGCATAAATTAAAAGATTTTTAAAAAGTAGATGGAAGTGGATGAGCTCTAGATAAGAGTCTGCATGCAGCCCTGCCACACTGTCGCCATCTTGGAAAATTGAGGGTTTGCAGAGCAAAAATGATCCTGATGAGAGTTATGTCCAGGCCTCACAGCAGCAGTCAGGATATGGGTCAGAAAATAAATCAGGAGATAGAAAAGGCATGTAAAAAATGATGCACAATTACAATAATCATGGGAGTCTTCAAGATACAACTGGACGAGGAAAATCAGGTTGGTAGGGGATCCAATAAAAAAGGGATTTGTAGAATGTCTACGAGGTGATTTGTTCGAGCAACTTGTGACAGAGCCCTCCAGGGGACAGGCAATTCTGGATTTGGTGCTGTGTAATAAACTATAAGCCGATTCGTCTGATCTTGATCATTTGTAAGATTTTACAGTCCATTATTAAGGATGAGATTGTGGAGGGTTTGGAAGTGCATGGTAAAGTAGGGCTGAGTTAGCACAGCTTCATCGAGGGTAGGTCATGTCTGACAAATTTGTTAGAATTCTTTAAGGTGGTAATGAGCAGGTTAGACGAAAGAGAACCAATGGATGTGATCTATTTGAATTCCCAGAAGGCCTTAAATCAGGAGCTATGTATGAAGCTACTAAATAGGATAAGAGCCGGTGGTGTTAGGGGAAAGATCCTGACATGGTTAGATTAGTGTGGAAACAGGCCCTTCGGCCCAACAAGTCTACACTGACCCTTCAAAGAGTAACCCATCCAGACATGGATAGAGGATTGGCTGACTGGCAGAGGGCAGAGATAAGGGATAAATCCACCAGTTCCACAAGGACTGTTGGGAACACAACATTATACATTAACAATCTGGACAAACGGACTGGGGTCTTCGTTGCTACGTTTGCAGTTATCGCAAAGATTGGTAGAGGGACAGGAAGAGCTGAGGAAGTGGGGAGGCTGCAGAAGTACTTACAGTAGTGAGGAGAGTGGGCAAAGAAGTGGCAGATGGAATACAGGGTGGGAAATTGAGAGAGTTATGCAATTTGGTAAGAAGAATAGAAAAAAAGACTATTTTCAAACTGGGGAAAGGCTTTGGAAAACCAAATCAAAGGGTAGGAGTTTAGGATTCCCTTAAGGTTAACATGCAGGTTCAGTTGGCAGTTAGGAAGGCAAATACAGCGTTAACATTCATTTCAAGAGGGCTAGGATATAAGAGCAGAGATATGCTACTGAGGTTGTATAAGGCTCTGGTCAGACAGCATTTGAAATATATGAAAATGTTTGGACCCCATGTCTCAAAGGATGTTCTGGCCTTGGAGGGGTCCAGAGGAGGTTTACAAGAGTGATCCCAGGGATGAAGGGATTGTCAAATAAGGAACAGTTAAGGACTCAATGGAGCCTAGAAGGATTTACAGAATAATGAAATTTACAGAATAATGAATGGTCTGAATAGAGTAGACCTGGAGAAGATGTTTCCACTAGTAGGAGAGACTGGGACATGAGGGAACAGCCTCAAGTTGAAGGGACAACTCATCAGAACTGAGATAAAGAGGAATGTCCACAGCGAGAGGGTGGTGATTCTGTGGAACTCATTGATGCAGCAGGTTGTGGAGGCCAAGTCATTGAGTATACTCAAGACAGAGATAGATAGGTTCTTGGTAAGGGGTTCAAGAGTTATGGGGAGAACTCAAGAGAATGAAGTTCAAAAACATATCAGCCATGACTGAATGGCAGAGCAGACTCAGTGGGATGAATGGCCTAATTCTGCTCCTATATCTTATGACCTTATGGCCTAAGACTGGGCATGTGTGATTATCACCACTCACAATGATAATGGTGTCCTAAAGAATTAGTGAGAGGGCGTATAAATGTGTAGACAAGGAACATCATTCTTGTAATCTTGACATAGAACTATAACATAATTAACATTTCCTGTTTGAAATCTTTACTGTTGGACACTGAATGTTGAAGCAGCCAACATAATCGATTAAACAAAACCGATATTTCCCCAAAGGTGTGGTCAGCCAGGGCAGTCTCCTTGTTCTGTCCTGTGCTCACTGAAAGAAAATCCAATTTGGTTGAATGACCAGCCAAATGCATGTCAAATACATTATTTTAAATCAATAATTCACAAACCAGACTCCCGTGTTCTTTCTTCTGTTTTCAGGTGTGGGGATTGCTATGATGCTTCTGATTACAATGTCCAACATTTCGTACAACTGCATCATTGGCGACAGTCTGTACTACCTGTTTGCTTCCTTCCAATCACTCCTGTCATGGGCAGACTGCTTCAGTTGGTGGGGAGCAGGTGAAACATACAGCAGGACCCCCAAAGGTACAGTGTTAGCTTCTACTGGGGAAAGTGTACACACCGACTGTTCATTGTTCATTCTGTCAGTCTGAGTGAGGGAGAGAGATGGACAATAGTTTCAGTGACCATCCTCATTGTGACCATACAGCAGAAAGACTCGGATAGAAAGCAGCAGCAGGAATCATGGCTCTGAGTCACTGGAATAGCAGGACAGTCAGTCAGAAATAAATAGTGAAACATCAGAATTTAACAGTCTTTCACATGTCTCACTTTTACTTTCACCTTGTCAATAAGTGTGTCTTGTGTTCTTTCTGACTGCGTTCATTGTTTGTATCTCTCTCCATCCCTGTATTGTGTCTCACACCGACTTCCTTTTCTGTTTTTGCAGCAATCATTTTCTTAACTTCTCATTTTCTGAGTTTTTCCAAATATCTATCATCTCACATATATTTCTTACACAGTCTGACTCTAAGACACACAGTTTTTGTTGCATTTATTTAAATGTCTCGTCTCTTTCAATTTCATCTCATGTTCCACAATAACACTATTTAACTCAGGATGTCTCATGTCACTATCAAAGGTTACCTCTGTGTGAATTGACAAGACTTAATGTGAAATCTTGACGTGAGTCAAGTTGAAATTTCTGAAACAGAGGACAAAATACTTCAGCCTTGAAAGAAAATCTACTTTTAAATAAACTGGGATTGTGGGTAATCCCTGACCATACTGTACAGACTGGGGCTGTGGGTGATCCTGGACACCAACTACAGTCTGCACAATACAGTAATAAATCACCCACAGTCCCAGCCTGTACAATACAGTCAGGGATCACCCACAGTCCCAGCCTGTACAATACAGTCAGGGATCACCCACAGTCCCAGTCTGTACAATACAGTGATGGATTACCCATAGTCCCAGTCTTCTATTTTCTATCTTCTATTTTCATGCTGTTTTTGGCCACTCTGTATGCCTTTGCATTCAATTTGATAGCCTCCCTTATTTTCCATGGCAGATTACCCCTTTTCTTACAGTCCTTCCTTTTCACTGGAATACACTGTTGCTGAGCACTTTGAGATATCTCCTCGAACCCCGAGTTCCTCTTCTCTCTGTACCTTGCCAATTTGGTTTGACTGGAGTCTCCCACCGACTCAGTGGAAAGACTTACCCTCATGCCCATATAGGGACACCAAAATATTTTGGAGTCTGGCAATCGCAGGCTCCCGTTATATTGGCTTGTATGGAGGTCACAAATCAATTCTCTTGTAACTCACGAGTCACTTTATTACTGTCTGAGACAATACATGTGTGTAGCTTATATATTTGTTGTCACAAAGCAAAAGCTAGAACCTATTTGTACACCCTCATGGCTCCTCTGGCACTGCTGAGGACGGACGCTGTCCAGGCGCTCTGTTCCCCCTCTCACTCTCGATGTCATCATCACGTTCATGATATTGGGTTCACTTCTGCAATGGTCGAACTCTGGAGTTCTCCCTGGCTCCACGGCTGAGCGTCATCTTTTTATTCTTTTCCTTATCTCTTTCAAAATGTCTGTCTCTTCCCCACTGGCTCAGGCTCGGACACATATCGCATCTCTTTACCTTAACAGCCCTGGCCCAGGGGACCGAGGTAGCATTATCTCATTACTCCTTGTCAAATAGGTTTTTGCATTACTTCATTTGCCTTGCTTTGCACAGAATTTGGTTAGTACAAACTGGTTTCAACTGGCTCAGACCACTACTTGGACTCCGGCAAATGTAGTTCACAGTATTTTTCTGCAGTGTCGACAGCTTGTGTCCCCCTCTCTCTTTTCCTGCAGACGGTGTCTAACGTGCTATTTCCTCAGTGAGTGACCTCCTTTCAAAAATCTTCGTAGAGCAGAGCACCAACTCCTGCGGCAGGCTGGAATGGTATCCAGGAGATGATGCAAGAATTAGGAGAAGTAGCAAAGATTCCGAGACATCATATTTCAATGACTTTTGAAAGTAACTCAATGCGAGTGAGTACTGATTGCCACTGACTGGTGCTGTGGTGCAAAGTGCAAAACGTGTGTGCAATTTAGCACTTTACTTAAAGTTACCATTTTTAAGTCTGAAATCTCTTTGATAAGGCCATTACATCATAAGATATATTAGCAGAATCAGGCCATTCAGCCCATTGAATCTGCTCTTCCATTCAATCATGGCAGGGCAAGTCAACCAAATTAAGGCCACTGCTGCGCAACAAGTGAGATTAGCCAATTAAGTAATAGACTGGTTGGGATTAAAAGGTTTGTTTCCACGCTGTATGACTGACTTAAGCAGTTATGCAAACCAGTTAATAAGAGACTGATCTGAACCCCAATAGAATAAATAAGGCAAGTTAATGGAATGGAATGCTCTTATGCAGCATAGAAAGAGTTGAGAGAGGCGAAGGAGATGCTTTTATTTTACCCCCCACCCTACCCTTTTTATTTCTCTATCTTCAACCTCAAGCTGACAAGGGATTGAAAAACTGCATGAAATGGGTGAGTTTTTAAAGCATTCAAGGCTGAAAACCATAGGAGAAAGAGGACTGCAGATGCTGGAGATCAGAGCTGAAAAAATGTGTTGCTGGAAAAGTGCCAGTCAGGCAGCATCCAAGGAGCAGGAGAATCGATGTTTCGGGCATAAGCCCTTCTTGGATGCTGCCTGACCTGCTGCGCTTTTCCTGAACACCATAGGGAAAGCATTAATTCAGGAAATGGGAAATGGAGCAAGTATGAGATGAGCAGGGGCCTTGGTAAGTAAAATCAGGTGAGTAATTATACTATTCATTGTATAAAGCAAAATCTGGTCTTCAGTTTAAGACTGTAGAATGTTTAAGGAATTGGTAAGGTCCCTGGTATACACTAATGTTCTTTATACTGGAGGAAGTAAATAAAAAAGTGTAATTTAAGGGGAGGTAGTGGTAATGGCATTAGACTAGTAATACAGAACTGTGTCTGTCCAATATATGACTCCAGATTTACAATGTGCCTGACTAGTTCATAATCAACCTGTATAACTTTCGAGCCAGGAATCCACTTCAAGGGCAATGAGGGATGAACAACAATTGTTGGCTTTATCACTTATGCACACATTCCATGAAAGAAGCTTTAACACATCATGAAACCACACTGCTGCATTGCTATACTGAGCCCTACCCTCTCCCGAGATACCCTCTTCCTGGTAATTTATTTGCAGAATCTCTGGATTTTCCTTAACCTTTATCTGCCAATGCTGTCTCATATCCTGTCTTTGCCTTCCCTGATTTCTCTCAAGAATGTCCCTACACTTTATATTCATTTAAGAGATTCAATTGAATAAAAGTTGCCCATATCTGAGAAGATTTTATTCTTAAGAATATCTATTTTTATTCATCCATTGTTTCTAATCTTACCAGCCTTACCCTTCACTCTAACAGGAACAAAATATCTCTGGTCATCACATTCTTGAACACCTCCCACTTGTCAGACATCTTTTTACCTGCGAGCAGTCTACACCAATTGATTTTTTAAAAGTTTTTGTATCACCACATTAAAATTTGCCTTACTCCAATTAAAAACTTGAACTTTTTCCAAAGGTTTATCCTTTTCCATAACCATTTTGAAACTAACAGAATTATGATTGCTAGACTCAAAGTGCTCCTCAGTCACCAGCCCTGACTTATTGCCCAAAGGTCTGGTTTTGCTCCTTCTCTAGTAGGTGCATTCATATATTGATAAAGAAAATACTCCTGAACACTTGACAAATTCTTCACCATCCAAATCTTTAACACTATGGTAGTCTCACTGGCTGGAAAATTAAGATCCCCATTATAACCTTATTATGCTTACTCATATCTGAGATCTCCTGGCACATTTGTTTCTCAATTTCTCTTACTATTGGGGAACCTATATTACAATCACACCATAAGGATCATCAAGGGAATTGACTTTATCTGGGCTCTCACTGACCTACCATCAAACACATGCTCCAAAGGACATGGTGAGTTAACAGAACAATAAACAGTAACCTCAAGTAAAACAGAGGTGTGGATGATTTGGGAATTTTAGTTGTGAATTGCAAAGCTTCTTTGAGGATTCAGTTTACAAACTGATTGCTGGCAAATGGGAAACAAATACACCAACTCCATTGGGTAGAAACTGTATATTTTGCTTGGGTTCCAGGTGGAAAAAGCTAAATTAGCCATCATCCACTACAAATCCAATGGCTCACAATTACCTGGACTAGAACCCTCACAGGGAGGCAGTGAGGACCACAGATGCTGGAGATTAGAGTCAAAAAGTGTGGTGCTGAAAAAGCACAGCTGGTCAGGCAGCAACTGAGGAGCAGGAGGGAAGGTTTTGAGCATATGCTCTTCATCAGGAATGTGGGTGGGGTTGGGGGCAGGGGATGGATTGGGTGTAGGTAGCTGGGAATGCGACAGGTTGATGAAGATGGTGATAGGTTGGGGCAGATAGGTGGGAAGGAAGATCAACAGGTAGGTCAATTCAAGGTGGTGATGTCAAGTTGGAGGGTTGGATCTGGGATTGGGGTGGCGTGGGATCAGGAACCTGTTGAAATCCACATTGATCCTGTGTGGTTGGAGGGTCCCAAGTTGGAAGTGGTGGTGCTCTTCCTCCAGGCATTGGGTGGCTAGAATCTGGTGTTGGAGGCGGCCCAGGACTTGCATGCCCTTGCTGGAGTGGGAGGGAGAGTTGAAGTCTTCATCACAGGGCAGTGGGGTTGTTTAGTGCATGTGTCCCAGAGATGTTCAATGAAACAATCTGAAAGTTGATGTCCTGTCTCCCCAGTGGAGAGGAGACCACAATAGACCCAGTAGATGACGTGTGAGGAGGTGCAGGAAAATCTCTACTGGATGTGGAAGGATCATTTGGGGCCATGGATAGAGTGAGGGGGGAGGTGTGGGTGCAGGTTTTATATCTCTTGCAGTGGCAAGTAAAGGTGCTAGGAGTGGAGGTGGGTTGGTGGGAGGCAAAAACCTAACAAGGCAGTAGAGGGGGGGGAATGGTCAGGGGATGTGCTGGGGACTAATCAGGAGATGTTAGGGGTTCAGTAGGTATCCTGGAATAAAATTGCTATTCCTCATACCAATCAATATCAACCCTTCCTCAAATAGGGTCAGTGTGCCAGACATAGGCTTGCAATACCAAGTAGAATGCAAGTTCTTTTTTACAACATTGTTGCTTTAATCCTTTAAATACTCAACCTTAATGGCCTTACGCTGTTTGTTTTTCATCTTCCCATTCACACTCAACTATGAACATCTCCCAGCCTTTGGGAGTTCCATCTGCTGTGCATACCTCTATCCTCTGAACACATGCATAATTCCTTCAACTGAATTCCTTCGGTAAGGTATCTTTTCATCTGATATCAGCTTTATCCTTCCATTCTTAAATCAATGAATTAATGCAGCCATGCTCCAAAGTAACTGAGGCAATGAGACAGGTCACTGACTGTTTAAACATATAAAACCAGTCGATCCTGCCAATTAATTCTGACTGTGATATTCAGGGCTAATAAAATTGGTTTTTAAAAGTAACTAATAATTACCCATAATTGAGGGTGCAAACATTTTAAGACATGTTAAAAATCAATATAAACTAGAAATTCATTTCTTAAATCCAAATTTTAAAATGTAAATTGTATAGCTTCCAACTCAAATCCATTTATAATTCCCTGGTTCTAGTCCCTTAATTTAAATCCCAGACAGGTTCCTTAAGCAGTCCTGACCAATCATTGCTCATTTACAATGTTATAGACTGTGAAATAACTGCAGTTGTGTTAAAAGGTCTTGTCTACTCACATGGTAACAAAATACTTCTAATCACAAATAATGGCTGAATCCAAAGACACATTAACAGTAGGATATCTGTTCCATGATTTTTCAAAACAATGTTGAACTGAATCTTCAATTGTCTGAGGGAGGGAAATTGATACAGAATAAAGTAATGACTGGCACTCCATAATCACCAATGAAATGAGATAAAACAGTTTTAAAATTAAGTGGAAACAAACCAGTCTGAAACAAAAATTAAATCTGCAAGTATCATTTTCTGAAAATAATACTGTTGGTTTGGAATATTTTGGATCTACCTTTATGCTTCCAATTTTACAATAGTTAACTAAATTATCTAAAGTTCATGCAATTCCTCCAATCAATGAGTCTGAGGTGATTTTCCTTAATGTTTGGTTTAGATTATTATTAAAATTAAGCAGACACCTGTTCTCATCCTGGAACAAAATGATTCTGCACCTGAGGCCAGAATTTATAATGCTACTGCTTATACTTCCTTTAGTCAATTCTTTCATTAGTCCAACATGTAGGGGTAAAATTGATCTTTGGCAGGAGTATGAAACTATTGGGAATTCGAGAGCAGGTTTATGCTGATGTCAAATTGTAATGTTGTCTTTTCCCATATTGAATTGATTCAAATTTAAATAAGATTGGCTTTAATGTGAGCATAAAATGTGGCTAGTTAGAAATTGACAGTAGGGTCTATAAGGGTGGGTTAATATTTAATTTCATAAATCAGATGGTTCCTTAACTTTGAGAAAATCAAATTCCCAAAATGCAAATCAAATTCAAAACAGTCCTGGATCTCGAGCTCTAGGGAACAAAACAAACATTCCATCACCAACAAGCAAATGTGCATCCAAACCAGACCACAAAGGGTTAACCTTTCTGCAAGCTGCAGAGAATCAGCGTTGAGTCATGAACATTTTCCAATTTTGTTCCTATCTCAGTTTTTAGCTTTTGTTTATTCCTTGCTTGTAAGGGTATCGAGGCATTCACATTCCAGAACAGTCAAAGTTAGGATATCGACCGGCGACGGCAGGATGATGATATCCCCTACCTTACTCTTGATTTGAACATATTTACCACAGTGCTTCTGTGTTTTCCTCGAGATCGCAACCAGACACAGGCCACCCTGCTCAGCGAGACTAAGATTTACTTGTCCCCGGGAGCAGCCCTTCTTTTGCATTTAGAGTTCAGCGATCCCATTATTCTGAAAGCAAATAAACAAGCAAAGAACAAACAATAAAGCAAACAACAAAACCATAGACAAACCAGGACAAACTGAGACAGGCAACAAATATTGGGATCCCTGTAAGTCTCTCAAGGCAGACGCCGCCGAATTAGTCACAAAGTCCGGCGCGGTCTCCTTCAACACAACCTTGCCTCAGCGTCTCCCAGCCTCCGTAACCACAAGGGAACCCAGCTCCCTTCTCGCGCTTGTTGGCTCAGCATTTTCTGCTTACATTTCAGATTTCCAGCCTCTGCAGTATTTTGCCTTTTAAATTTCATCGACGGGTTGATGTTTTTGACTATATTTTTCAGAGCGTACAAAGCAAGAATACATTTTGGCTCAGAGGAAGAACGGCAGGTCAGGCAGCATCCAAGGAGTAGGAGAATCGACGTTTCGGGCCTTCCTGAAGAAGAGCTCATGCCCGAAACGACGATTCTCCTGCTCCTTGGATGCTGCCTGACTTGCTGCGCATTTTCAGCTCTGATCTGTAGTCCTCACTTTCTCCCTCAGGGGAAGAACGGCCACATAAGAGTGATTATATAGGCCATAATTGATTGCTCCCACGAGGAGGTTGAACAGTTCATCCACTACACTAACACCTTCCACCCCAACCTCAAATTCACCTGGACAGTCTCGGACTCCTCCCTCCCCTTCCTAGACCTTTCTGTTTCTATCTCAGGCGACCGAATCAACACGGACATCTACTACAAACCAACCGACTCCCACAGCTACCTGGACTACACCTCCTCCCATCCTGCCCCCTGTAAAAACGCCAACCCATTCTCCCAATTCCTTCGTCTCCGCCGCATCTGCTCCCAGGAGGACCAGTTCAAAATACGTACAACACAGATGGCCTCCTTCTTCAAGGACCGCAATTTCCCCCCCGACGTGGTCGACGGTGCCCTCCACCGCATCTCCTCCACTTCCCGCTCCTCCGCCCTTGAGCCCCGCCCCTCCAACCGCCACCAGGACAGAACCCCACTGGTCCTCACCTACCACCCCACCAATCTCCATGTACAGCGCATCATCCGCCGTCACTTCCGCCACCTCCAAACAGACCCCAGCACCAAGGATATATTTCCCTCCCCTCCCCTATCAGCTTTCCGTAGAGACCACTCCCTCCGCGACTCCCTTGTCAGATCCACACCCCCCACCGACCCAACCTCCACTCCCGGCACCTTCCCTTGCAACCGCAGGAGGTGCAACACTTGCGCCCACACCTCCCCCCTCACTTCTCTCCAAGGCCCCAAAGGAAACTTCCATATCCGCCACAGATTCACCTGCACCTCCACCCACATCATCTACTGCATCCGCTGCAGCCGGTGTGGCCTCCTCTATATTGGGGAGACAGGCCGCCTACTTGCGAAGCGATTCAGAGAGCACCTCTGGACCACCCGGACGAACCAACCCAACCAACCTGTAGCACAGCATTTCAACTCCCCCTCCCACTCCACCGAGGATATGCAGGTCATTGGACTCATCCACCGCCAAACCACAACAACCCGACGGTCGGAGGAGGAGCGTCTTATCTTCCGACTGGGAACCCTCCAACCGCAGGGGATGAACTTGGACTTCACCAGTTTCTTCATTCCCCCCTCCCCCCACCTTGTCTCAGCCTGATCCCTCCAGCCCGGCACCGCCTTCCTGACCTGCAGTCTTCTTCTTGACCTCTCCGCCTCCATCCTACTCCGACCTATGACCCTCACCTTGACCTCTTTCCACCTATCACATTTCCAACGCCCCTCCTCCAAGTCCCTCCTCCCTACCTTTTATCTTCTCCTGCTGAACACTCTCTGCTCATTCCTGAAGAAGGGCCTGTGCCCGAAACGTCGAATCTCCTGTTCCCTGGATGCTGCCTGACCTGCTGTGCTGTTCCAGCAATAAAGTTTCAACTTTGATCTCCAGCATCTGCAGACCTCACTTTCTCCTCCATAATTGATTGATTAACAAATAGCAAACTGTTAATTGCAGGATAATTAGCAAGCTAGGCACCTTGCCCAGTCATTAGCTTCAGTCACGTAATGTCTGGACAGCGTCGGTTAGTAGCTGATAAGCAGGCGTTAGTAGACAAATAGGTCCTTGCAAAGAGAAGAATAGCTCCATCCAAAGAGAATAATTTATCAGGTATCAGTACAGTTGCAAGGCCAAGTGTCTTAGCCGGGCATAGGAAAACACAGGCTTTTAGCAAGCAGGCACGAAGATGAGATGCAAAATGGTTTCCAGGCTTTTAATATGTGACAAAATGGCTGCCACAAATCTAACAATTTCCCACACTCAGTGCACAAATTGAATTAATGCTGTGGCCATCTATTTGCATTGCAAACCATCCAGCCAGCCAGCTGAGCTAACAATATCCTTCAGCGTGGTGCTGGAAAAGCGCAGCAGGTCGGGCAGCATCTGAGAAGCTGGAGAATCGCCGTTTTGGGTAAAAGCCCTTCATCAGGAATCTGCCCAAAACTTCAATTCAGGTTTGGGCTTTTGCCCAAAATGTTGATTCTCCTGCTCCTCAGATGCTGCCTGACTTGCTGTGCTTTTCCAGCACCACACTGTTGACTGTAATCTCCAGCATCTGCAGTCCTCACTTTCGACTAACAACGTCCTTTACCTATTGTAGGTCCAATTATGACCTCGCTGCTTTGAACTGAGTCAATCAAATTTCATTTACTCATTGTCCCTATCATTTTCCCCCCTTCCCTGCCATTAACCATTCCTTTGTCTAACTTTCCTTCTCTCCCTTTGGTCTTGGTCGGCTCATTTCTCGTCGTTTTATTCCTGATGAAGGGCTTTTGCCCGAAACGTCGATTTCGAAGCTCCTTGGATGCTGCCTGAACTGCTGTGCTCTTCCAGCACCACAAATCCAGAATCTGGTTTCCAACATCTGCAGTCATTGTTTTTACCTCATTTCTCGTCATCAGCTTTTATACAGTTTCTTCCGAGGTACTATCAGTTCTGAAGAAAGGTCACTGGACTCAAAACATTAACTCTGCTTTCTCTCCATGCATGCTGCTAAGACCTGCTGAGTTTTTCTAACATTTCCTCTTTTTCCAGGCTGCCACCAGTGAATGTGTGCACGAAGGTGACGAGAACGTCGAGCGAGGTAACTGGTCCTCGAAGACTGACTACTTGCTCTCAGTGATCGGTTCTGCTGTGGGTTTGGGCAATGTATGGAGATTCCCGTATCTGGCTTACAGAAATGGAGGAGGTATTGTCATGAAATCCAAAATACAGGAGAGAAAAGCACAAAGAGAACAAATAAATGGCGTAAAAAATCGCATTCAAAGAACCAGAGAGCATTTTAACCTGCAGTCACCAACAGTTATACCAGCCGCCCTTATTGCACATTTGCACAGTGTTCAAGTTTCAATTATAAAAACAATATGTCTGCAATTTAACAAAAACATACAATCACAAACGGGCCCCACAAAAATAACTGACCCATTTGACAAGGTGGAGGTTGCTGCTGACTTCAAGGCATGCAAATAGTGACTGGTAGATTACTTTAGTGTCTCAGGTGGTGTCAGTTGTGATTACTTTTGGAGACTGTGGAGAGCACACAGGAAGAGAACTGAGGACAGCATCTCAGAAAGGGCTTCAATTTCAAACTTGTTGCTCCAGTGACCTTCTTGGGAACTTTATTTGAACTCCTTTGTGTTTAACAGCAGTTCAATAAATTTGAGAGGATAGCTGAGATCCTACATTGTGGATGAAAGTGTTGTTTCCTATCGAAATTATAATGTTTATGCACTTAACACTGCTATTCAACTAATGATCTTCCATATGACTGATGTTCATGTCAAATTATGGATCTCACAAAGAATCAGAGAATCCCGACAGTGCAGATAGAGGCTATTCGGCCCATCATCTCTGCACTGTTTATTCCTGTATCCCTGCGTTTCCCATGGCCTATCCACTTGGTCTGCACATCCCTGAAGACTAGGGGCAATTCAGCATGGCCAGTCGACCTAAACTGCAGACCTTCAGACTGAGAGGAAACCAGAGCACCCAGCGGGAACTCATGCAGACGTGGGGAGAAGCTGTAACCTCCCCACAGTGTGAACAGCCCGGATGGTGCCGCTCTCTAAACTGGGAATCCCGGTGTGAATAGTTGATAGGCAGAAGGATTTCAGCCGCTATCTCTGTAACTTTCCAATGGGGGTAGGGCAGTCACGGCCAGATTTGACTATGGGAGAGCCATCACTGGGAGTAGTTGATGGACAGGATCGGGGTAGTTTATATAATGAGGAGGATGTTGATTGAGGGAGTGTATAAACCATCGCCCCCTTCCCACCGGTATTTACAGATGCACTCCAACAACACAAGCCGCACCACGTGACTGTCGCTCGTGGGCTCTCGCGCGCTCCAATTCGAACTCCTGACCGTTGGACACCAGCTGCTGCGGAGCGCGAACGCACGTCAGAACTACAACTCCCATGAGGCATCGCAGACAACCAAGCTGCTGGACAGTTCTGCGCAAGCGCGGGGTGTCCAACGTCAGCATGGGTAATGTAGTCTAAACACGGTGGGATGCGAGGAGTCAAAGTGTTAAGGTGCAGAGTCAGACTTAACTGTTGTTGAGGACTGAAAGGCGCAGGAAAATGGTGTTTTTGACGTTATGTACAGGAGGGAATAAGAATGAGGGGAGCAGATAGTGAGAGTGTCTAGAGGCGGAGGTTGCTAACCGTTGTGAAGTAGCGATTGTACCCATTGCTCAGAGCAAAATAAACAAGATACAGGCTTGTGGGCAAATGGAAGAAAGCTGGAGAGGGCAAACTGGGCAGCACTTATATAGTTCATGGTAGGGCCCTGCAGAGTGCTGCCGAGCAGAGACAGAGGGATGCAGGTTCACAGTTCCTTCAAAGTAGAGTCGCAGGTAGACAGGATTGTGAAAGGGGCGTTTGGTACACTTACCCTCGTTGGTCAGCACATTGAATATAGGAGTTAGGATGTACTTTAATGGCTCTCCAAGACATTGGTCAAGCCATTTGGGTCATCTAGTTGTCATTTGGATAAACTCATCTGGACATTGGTGAGACCTCTTATGTAATACTGTACTGAATTCAATTCTGGTCCGCTTTCTATTGGAAAGATATTGTTAAACTTGAGAGGGTGCAGAAATGTTGTGGGGATTGGAGAGTTTGAGCTATTGGGAGAGACTGAATAGGCTGGATAAAGTTTAAAAATTGCACAACACCCAGGTTATAGTCCAATAGGTTTATTTGGAAGCACTAGCTTTCAAAGTGCTGCTTCTTCATCAGGATGGGTATATGAATAGGAAGGGTTTGGAGGGATATGGGCTGGGTGCTGTCAGGTGGAATTAGATTGGGTTGGGATATCTGGTCAGTATGGATGAGTTGGGCAGGAGGGTCTGTTTCTGTGCTGTACATCTCTATGACTATAACTCTGTGTGAAGCAGGACCATAAGACACAGAATTTATAGCAAAAGATTACAGTAATACAATGATACATTGCACAAACCTAGATTGTTATATCTTTCTTCTTTTAGAATGGATTTGCTGTTTTTGGTTTTTTAATATGTAAATCCCAGAACTTTTAAGTCACATTTTCCAGATAACTTAAAGTTTTGTAACAAAAGTTGACATTTCAGCTCAGACAATGCCTTAAAGGTATGAGGTTAGAGTATGTATGTATCCCAGTCTTGAGTCGGACTGGTTCTATTTCCAAAGTGGAATTTTAAAAAAAAACATGGATTGACTGCCTGCATTGACAGCCAGAGGGTTGACACGATACCTCCATTACACGTGGGGACACCACCCACCATGAACGTGGCAGGTACTCATGAAATTCACCTTTTGTGATAAAATCTTAGGTTATCTGGAGAATGTGATTTAAAAGAAGTTCTGGGACTTACATATTAAAGAACTGAAAACAGCAAACCCAATCTAAAAGATGAAAGACTTAACGATCTAGGTTTGTTCAATAGATCATTGTAATCTTCTGCTTTAGATTGTGTCTCTTCTGGTCCTGCTTCACAACCACATGATGAAGCAGCAGCGCTTCGAAAGCTAATGCTTCCTAATAAACCTGTTAGACTATAACCTGGTGTTGTGTGACTTTTAACTTTGTCTGCCCCTGTCCAGCACTGGCTCCTCCAAACCATGAATAGGTTGGGGCATTTTTCCCTAGATTATTGGAGCAGAGGGGCATGGAAAGGGTGAATAGACAAGGTCATTTTCCAAAGATGGGCATGTTCAAAACCAGAGAGTATAGGTTTAAGGGGTGTGGGGAAAGATTTAACAGGGAATCAAAGGGCATTGTTTTCAAACGGAGGATGGTGCTTGTATAGAATGAGCTGCCAGAGGAAGTGGTGGAGACTGGTACAATTACAACATTTGAAAGGCAACTTTTATATCAGATACATGAAGAGGAAGGGTTTAGAGGGATTTGGGCCAAATTCTGGTTAATGGAGTAGATCAGATTGGGATGTCTGATCAGCACAGAAGAGTTGGACTGCAGTGTCTGTTTCTGTGCTGTATGACTCTGTGTTCACCACCGACCCATTGTATTGCCCCAGTCTGAAGGCAGACCCTCAAATAATGTAGGTGTTTGAAGACACTCTCTGCATGGCCATCTGTAGTTTCCTGCTGTGAGAGTCAGCAGTTTGCACCAGTCAAGCTTCAGTCACTAGTGCAGGAATGCAACATTAGGCTGAGTGGTAATATCTGAAAGGAAGGCAGTAAAGGCTTGTGCACGAGGGTGAAGAGTTCACTGGTGTAAAGCATGCTTGTGAAGATTTTTGGTTGGTGGGTTTTATTAATTGATTTTGGTCAGGAACTTCCTGGTAGGAGAGTTTGAAATGAATGTGATGCTGGTGAATGATTGGTGTGTGTTAGGGTGGGGAAGTCTGTGTTCATTGAGGGATGGCCTCATAATTTCACTGTACCCATGTAGATGGGGTCAATATCTCCTCGTCCCTATCTCCTCTTTCCAGTTTCTGTCCCTTCCTGTTTCCAAGACAGGAAACAGTGCACAGAGGTAATGTTGCGGCTCTCCAAACACCAGGACAAAATGGAGAATGTGCATCACCCCAAACTTGGACAATCTCTCTGACACTCTGGTAAAGACTGCCCTTTTTATGGTGTCACACTGTTTTGTTACATTCACGATTCTTCTCCCTGGTCCATAAGCATGACAGAAACAGCTCTCCTGAGGGAAATGGAATCAATGTAAGAAGTATCATTGGGCAGCACTGGTTGTACTTTCACTCCAAGCTCCAACCCTATAATGAGGCCCTTTCCAATCTCCTGGCCATTGCATTTTCCTTCTGACAGTCACATTAAGGCTGCCAAGTACAATTAACGAAGCTAAATAAAAGCAAAATACAGTGCATGCTGGGTGTGTGAAACAAGTGGAGAATGCTGGAGAAGTCAGCAGGTTTTAGAAGCAACACTGTTGTATAGGTTCCTGAATGTTGATTGTATTCAGATCCTGTGTACAATCAGCAGCCACACTCTTCTGTCAACAACATTTCATTCCTGTGTTAATTTGAAATGAACTATTAGTTGTGAAACCTGGTGACATTAACATTCAAGCAATCTATTTTACTTTCCCTTTTCTATATTTTGCAGGTGCTTTCCTTATTCCCTACATTCTGATGCTGGCAGTTGCTGGAATGCCAATGTTTTTCCTAGAAACTTCCTTTGGGCAGTTTGCCAGCCTCGGACCGGTTGCAGTATGGAAAGCCGTGCCCATGTTACAGGGTTAGTGTTCACTGAACAATCTTGATTTGGCAATAGTTTAAATGAGCAATTGTGTTTTATACCCATGAATATAGTCACTATATTTCCTTCACCAGATGTTGGTGTCAGGTCACCTTGCAGCGATGTTTTAATTGTGAACAACAGAGTGGAATATCCCCTTTCACTGTTTCAAATTCACTTTCTGAAACAGTGGTAGAGGCAGGAACTGCTACAACATTTAAAAACTATCTAGATGATCACTTGAAACACTGAAAGATATGCTGGGAAATGGGATTAGAGTAGATCAGTTCTTGATAACTGGTACAGATACAATAGGTTGAAGAGTATCTTTCTATGCTGTAGCACTGTATGTCTTTAATTGAGGTAGAGGGAGTGGAACTGCTGGAGAGATCAGTTTGTTGACTCCTGAATTTGACAGAACCTATTTGTAAACATGATATTGTAGGTGATTCTGCTGGGATCTGCAAGAACCTCTGAAACTTGAGTGAGTGAATTAGTGTAGACGTTTTCCAGTGTAATTATCTTAAGGAGATTTTAATGGAACAGAGGAACCTCCTTGTTATCCAAACTGGTGAAAGACCTTTGTTTGCTGCTCCACGTTCATAATGTAACCATGTTTGTGTACTATTTTCAAACAGAGAGCCTTGCAATGAGATTTAAGTACAACAAAAGTTTCCTGCAACAATCCTATGTCCCTTGATACATAGATATCTATCAGTTTCTGTCTTGGGCATGCTCAACTATTGCGTTTCCACTGTCATTTGGCGCAAAGATTTCTAAATAGTCACTGCCCCTATTTTCGATTGATAAAAATTCCAAGAAATCATAGTCCAAAATGACCTACTCTTTATTCTAATATAGGAAAACTTCCTCCTGCATTGACCATGTCAGTCCCTACAAGAATTTTGTATGATGGCATTAGATCACATCTCATGCTTCTAAACTCCATCTGCAAATTTCGAAGTATGATGTTTAACCCTGACTGAAGAAAAGTCATAATGAACTTAAAATGTTAACTCTGTTTCTTTCAGCAAGGATGCTGTCAGGTCTGCTGAGTTTCTAGAGTGTTCTGTCTGTTTGTTTCAGATTCCCAGCATCTGCAGTATTTTGTTTTTCTTCAAATCATTCCTATCGATTATGAATAGCTGCGGTCTAAACACTGACCCCTGTGGAACCACACTAGTTGAAACTTACCAAACTAAAATTGAATCAGTTGTTCTGATGCTCTTTTATGTTCATTAATCAATTCTCAATTGATGCTAATTTATTTTCCCCGGCCCTCAACTCCCATGTGCTGTAATTTTTTTCACTACCCTCCAATGTGGAACCTTTTTGAAAACATTCTGAAAATCTAAACCAACAACATCTATCGGTTCTTACTTAATATATTATTTAGGTCCTTAAACTCTCCCAGGTTTGTCAAAAATGATTTTCTTTTCCTAAATCCAGGTAGACTCATCCAAATCCAATCATTATTTTTGAAGTGGGCTGGAATTGTGTCTGCTTCTAATGGATTCACATTTGCTTTTGGTATTCTTTTCCTTTTTACACATATATGAGCTTTTACATTTCTCACTCATTTAGTGTCATAGTCTATTTTCTCAATGTCTTGCTTGGTCCTTATTTGTTAAAATGCTCTGAATCCTTAATTTACTTTCTTTTTGAAATTTAATAGGTATCTTCCTTAGATCCAATATGATCTTAGATTTGTTTTGTTACCCCTGGTTGGAACACTTTCCTTGGGGTGCTTCTGTGCTTTAAAAGAAGGTATTTTTATTGCTAATTACAGAGAGTGAAGTTAGCTAGTACGCCTCCGCCCTCATCCAGAAGCAAAATTAGCAGTGAGCTTAGAGCCAAAGTGAGCCTGAAAGCGCTATAGGGGTGGGCAAATATGAAACACAGTGAAGAACATCCCACCCAGTGGTGAGACCAGACAATCTGATTGTTATAAGAATGGAATCACACTCCTGCCTGCACCAACTGTTTGATGGTGTGCACAGTGTAATATTATTGTCACCTGAATCTTTAACAAGTCATTTGACTATTAATTACTTGCTTATGGTGAGAGAGCTACTGACTTTAGCACCCACCAATGCTTCATGCTTTGGGAATGAGCTCAGGAGTGTACAGGAATGTTGCGGATTAGCCTACAATTGTTTATAATATTTATCCCCACCAAAACCATATGCTGCAGTGACCTGTGGTATCCCATCATCTTTATTTGTCTTTCGATGTTAACCATTGCCTCTCTACTGTCATACTTTTCATTTTGGGTCGTAATCCATCATAGCCAATTTTTCTCTTCACAGTTTCATAAGCCCCTTTGTTTATATTTAATATCATTATTTCTGATTGAACAACATCGCTTTCAAACTCAACGTAAGCTGCTACCATATACTCTGTTATAAATAAACCGGTTTATTGCACTTAAAAGAAACAGTAACTGTAGTCAGTTATACAAGAACTAATTTAAATAGTCTTATTACAAGTGTAAAACAAAAAGTCAACCTTTTTATAAATCATAATTAAACTCAGCATTCCAGATCTGTATTGAATTCAACTTTTGCCATCTGTTATGACAGGAATCTTCGGGGGGGTTTAAACTAATTTGGCAGGGGGATGGGATCCGGACTTGTAGTCCAGCAAGTAAGCTAGCTGTGTGTCAGGATGCCCAAGACTGTAGGGAGGCTGTGGAGAAGGTAGCACTGACAGGGACTACTTGCGGACACAGAGATGGGCTCAAGTGCGTATACTTCAACGCAAGGAGTATCAGAAATAAGGTGGGTGAACTTAAGGCGTGGATCGGTACCTGGGACTACGATGTTGTGGCCATCACGGAAACGTGGATAGATGAGGGACAGGAATGGCTGTTGGAGGTTCCTGGTTACAGGTGTTTCAGTAAGATTAGGGAGGGTGGGAAAAAAGGAGGGGGGGTGGCATTGCTAATTAGAAATGGTATAACGGCTGCAGAAAGGAAGTTTGAGGGGGATCTGGTTCTGGAGGTAGTATGGGCTGAAGTCAGAAATAGGAAAGGTGCAGTCACCTTGTTGGGTGTTTACTATAGGCCCCCCAATAGCAGCAGAAATGTGGAGAAACAGATTGGGAAACAGATTTTGGAAAGGTGCAGAAGCCACAGGGTCGTAGTCATGGGCGACTTCAACTTCCCAAATATTGATTGGAAGCTCTTTAGATCAAGTCGATTGGATGGGGCGGTGTTTGTGCAGTGTGTCCAGGAAGCTTTTCTAACGCAGTATGTAGATTGTCCAACCAGAGGGGAGGCTATATTGGATTTGGTACTCGGTAATGAACCGGGACAAGTGGTGGGCTTGTTAGTGGGTGAACATTTTGGTGATGGTGACCACAATTCTGTGACTTTCACCTTGGTTATGGAGAGAGATAGGTGCGCACAACAAGGTAGATTTTATAATTGGGGGAAGGGAAATTACGATGCTGTAAGGCAGGATTTGAGGAGCATACGTTGGGAGCATAGGCTGTCAGGGAAGGATGTGGTGGAAATGTGGAACTTTTTCAAAGAGCAGATACGACGTGTCCATGATATGTATGTACCTATCAGGCAGGAAAGAAATGGTCGTGTGAGGGAGCCTTGGTTGACGAGAGAGGTTGAATGTCTGGTAAAGAGGAAGAAGGAGGCTTACATAAGGTTGAGGAAACAGGATTCAGACAGAGCAGTGGAGGGATACAGGATAGCCAGAAGGGACCTGAAGAAAGGGATTAGGAGAGCTAAGAGAGGGCATGAAAAATCGTTGGCGGATAGGATCAAGGATAACCCCAAGGCATTTTATGCGTATGTGAGAAACCTGAGAATGACGAGAACGAGGGTAGGTCCGATCAAGGACAGTAGTGGGAGACTGTGTATTGAGTCGGAAGAGATAGGAGAGGTCTTGAACAAGTACTTCTCTTCAGTATTTACGAACGATAGGGACCGTATTGTAGAAGAGGAGAGTGTGAAATGGACTGGTAAGCTAGAAGAGATACCTGTTAGGAAGGAAGATGTGTTGGACATTTTGAACAACTTGAGGATAGACAAGTCCCCCGGGCCTGACGGGATATATCCTAGGATTATGTGGGAAGCAAGAGAGGAAATTGCAGTACCGTTGGCAATGATCTTCTCGTCTTCACTGGCAACGGGGGTGGTACCAGGGGACTGGAGAGTAGCGAATGTTGTGCCCCTGTTCAAAAAAGGGAATAGGGATAACCCCGGGAATTACAGGCCTGTTAGTCTTACTTCTGTGGTAGGCAAAGTAATGGAAAGGGTACTGAGGGATAGGATTTATGAGTATCTGGAAAGACACTGCTTGATTAGGGACAGCCAGCACGGATTTGTGAAGGGTAGGTCTTGCCTTACAAGTCTTATTGAATTCTTCGAGGAGGTGACCAAGCATGTGGATGAGGGTAGAGCAGTGGATGTAGTGTACATGGATTTTAGTAAGGCATTTGATAAGGTTCCCCATGGTAGGCTTATGCGGAAAGTCAGGAGGCATGGGATAGAGGGAAATTTGGCCAATTGGATAGGAAACTGGCTAACCGGTCGAAGGCAGAGAGTGGTGGTAGATGGTAAATATTCAGCCTGGAGCCCAGTTACAAATGGAGTTCTGCAGGGATCAGTTCTGGGTCCTCTGCTGTTTGTAATTTTTATTAATGACTTAGATGAGGGAGTCGAAGGGTGGGTCAGTAAATTTGCAGATGATACGAAGATAGGTGGAGTTGTGGACAGTGAGGAGGGCTTATGTCAGCTGCAGAGGGACTTAGATATGATGCAGAGCTGGGCTGAGGAGTGGCAGATGGAGTTCAACCCTGCCAAGTGTGAGGTTGTCCATTTTGGAAGAACAAATAAGAATGCGGAATACAGGGTTAATGGTAGGGTTCTTAGTCAGGTGGAGGAGCAGAGGGATCTTGGGGTCTATGTACATAGATCTTTGAAGGTTGCAACTCAGGTGGATAGAGTTTGTAAGAAGGCCTATGGAGTATTATCGTTCATTAGCAGAGGGATTGAATTCAAGAGTCGTGAAGTGATGTTGCAGCTGTACAGGACTTTGGTTAGGCCACAGTTGGAGTACTGTGTGCAGTTCTGGTCGCCTCACTTTAGGAAAGATGTGGAAGCTTTGGAGAGGGTGCAGAGAAGATTTACCAGGATGTTGCCTGGAATGGAGAGGAAGTCGTACGAGGATAGGTTGAGAGTTCTCGGCCTTTTCTCGTTGGAACGGCGAAGGATGAGGGGTGACTTGATAGAGGTTTATAAGATGATCAGAGGAATAGATAGAGTAGACAGTCAGAAACTTTTTCCCCGGGTACAACAGAGTGTTACAAGGGGACATAAATTTAAGGTGAAGGGTGGAAGGTATAGGGGAGATGTCAGGGGTGGGTTCTTTACCCAGAGAGTGGTGGGGGCATGGAATGCGCTGCCCGTGGGAGTGGTAGAGTCGGAATCATTGGCGACCTTTAAGCGGCATTTGGATAGGTACATGGATGGGTACTTAATCTAGGTTAGAAGTTCGGCACAACATCGTGGGCCGAAGGGCCTGTTCTGTGCTGTATTGTTCTATGTTCTATGAATCGAACTCTGGTTCCTAGAACATTATCTTGGTCTCTGGATTAACAGTTCAGCAATAATATCACCTGGCCATTGCCTCCCCCTATAAATTATCTGTAAGGTGCTTAGAAATGTCTTAAGTTTACGCAAAAGACTATATAAATGGATACCTTTCTTAACTTTATTCATAGTGAAAGGTAATGTCCTCAGTGTTCTAGCCTTGCTGTTAAGACATGCTGTTTCATTGAGTAGATGATTCTTTGTTGTTTTCATAGGATTCAGAACAGCCCCTCTGCCCTTGGTATGACATTAGGACAGGCCAGTACAATCTCAGACTATTGGCTTTATTTTTAAATTATTTCTCAGATCAACATCCATTTCAGTCTCTTCATGTTGGTCCCCACCCCCTTCTAAAATACGTAACTGATGACAGCATATCTGGAACACTGAAAATCTCAGCCAATATTGTTCAGGATTTTGTTGCAAATGCAATGAAAATGTGACATTTGAAGTTGAATGGACTCAAGAATTTTATATTTCAATAATTAGAAACATATCTATCCAAATTAAGGTGATTGGAATTAAAGTACAGCTTATACTCATCCATCAGATAATTCGAGAATTATGGACACACAAACTGAAGTAGATAAGATTGACTTGTCCACCAACTAAATCTATGTGAAGGAATATTGTACCCTTATTCAGGAAGGGCTGCAAAGAAAAGCCTGGAACTATAGACCAGTAAGCCTAACATGTGTGGTGGGTAAGTTGCTTGAGAAGATTCTGAGACATAAGATGTACATGCATTTGGAAAGACAGGGTTTATTTAGGAGTAGTCAGCATGGCTTTGTGAGTGGGAGATCATGCCTTGCAAATTTGTTAGCGTTCGTCGATGAAGTGACCAGGAAAGGTTGACGAGGGCAGGGCGATAGATGTAGTCAATATGGATTTCAGTAAGGCACTTGATAAGATTCCACATGGTAGGCTTCTCTGGAAGGTTAGATCACATGTAATCCAGTGGGAGCTGGTAAACTGGATACACATTTGGCTTGATGGTAGGAAGCAGAGGGTAATAGTGGAAGGATGCTTGTCGGTTTGGATGCCTGTGATTAGTGGAGTGCTTCAGAGGTTGGTGCTAGGCCCATTACTGTTTGTTATCTATATCAGTGATTTGGATGAGAATGTACAAAGCATGATTAGTAACTTTGCTGATGACACTAAAATAGGTGGTAGCATGGACAGTGAGGAAGGTTATCATAAATTGCAGCAGGACCTTGATCAGCTGGGGAAGTGGGCCGAGCAATGGCAAGTGGAGCTTAGTATCGATAAGTGTGAGGTCTTGCATTTTGGAAAGTCAAATCAAGGTAGGAGTTTCGTGGTGAATGCTAAGTCCGTAAGGAGTGTAGTGGAACAGAGGAATCTTGGAGTTCAGGGGTTCACAGTTCTCTGAAGGTGGAGTCACAGGTAGACAGGGCAGTGAAGAAGGCTTTTGGCACACTGGCCTTCATCAGTCAGGTACTGAGTATAGAAATTGGGAAGTTGTGTTGTAGATATGCAGGGCATTGGTGAGGCAGTGCTTGGAGTATTGTGTTCAGTTTTGGTCACTGTGTTATTGGAAAGATGTTATTAAACTGAAAAGAGTGCAGTAGACATTTACAAGGATGTTGCTTGGACTCAATGGTCTGAGTTATAGGGAGAGCTTGGACAAGCTAGGACTTTTATCTTTAGAGTGTAGGAGACTGAAGGAGGACCTTATCGAGGTGTATCAGATTATGAGAGGCATAGATAGGATGAATGCACTCAGTCTTTTCCTGTGGGTTGGGGAATTGAGGACCAGAGAGCATGAGTTTAAGGTTAGAGGGTAAAGAATAAAAGAGAACGTGAGGGGCAACTGTTTTATATGGAGGGTGGTATGCATATGGAATGAGCTGCCAATGGAAGTGGGTATATTAACAACATTTAAAAGACATTTGAACAAATACATGGATAGGAATGGATTAGAAGGATAAGGGCCAAGTGCAGGGAAATGGGATCAGCATAAATGGATACTTGTGATTTTTGAGAAGATTTGTTGTTCAGGTTGTAAGTTTGCTCGCTGAGCTGGTAGATTTGTTCTCAGACGTTCCATCACCATGCTGGGTAACATCATCAGTGAATCTCCGTTGAAGTGCTGGTGTTCTGTCCCGCAGACATGGGACTGCTGGGTAAGTGAGGCCTTTCAATACCCTTTAATCTCTGTACCAAACTAGTCGAATCGGAACCGGGGAACTGTTTATGACTCCTCTGAGAAAAACTAAGGGCACAGAAAGAAAAGAAACAGCTTTTAGATAAAAAGGACCAGCTCTGTGACACCTCCCCCCATTTTAAAAAAAACATCAATATCAAAAGATGGCTTCATGTTTAAAACTCTTCAAAAACAAACTGGTTATTCGTCTAAAACACACATATACACTGTACTAACTATAAACATGCAGACCCACATGCAAAATAAGGCCGTGGCACACCCGCCACCAAACACCTCCCATATCTCAATCGAGCCTCGGTAACGCATTGGCAATCACATTTTTGCGACCTGGCATTTTTGTTTTTAAATGTTTCCACAAATGTCAATGGGTTATGATCAGTGTGTATGATTGTCTCAAATGCATTGCTGGTAATATAAACACTGAAATGTTGTAATGCCAATACAAAGTCTCTTTCTCCACTGTTGAATATTTCTGTTGATGAACGTTCAATTCCCTGGAAAAGATGGGTCTTTCGGTTCCCTCATCATCCTTCTGCAGGAACACCGCACCGCAGCGGCACCCACATCACTGGCATTGATAGCCACCTTGAAAGGCTTCATGTAATCCGGTGTGGCTAATACTGTGACAATGGTTAACACTGCTTTTAGGCTGTCAAATGCCTTTTGACAGTCCACTGTCCACTGAAACTTCTTGCCCTGTTTAACAGTTTGGTGAGTGGAACAACCACACTGTTAAAGTTTGGAACAAACGTTAGGTAAAATTCACTCAATCCCAGGAACTGTCGTACTGCTCTTTTCGTCATTCCCCAATGACTTTTGTTTTTGCATCCCATGGGGCCATTTATCCATGTCCAATAACACGGCCCAGGAAGGTGACTTGGGCTTTGGCAAACTCACTTTTAGCTAGGATTACCACCAAGTCTGCCTTCCGAAGTCGATCGAACAATTCCGATAAACACAGTATATGTCCCTTCCATGAGTGAGTAAAAATCATCAGGTCATCAATGTACACCACACAGTTGGATAATCTGGCAATGATCTTCTTCGTCAGTCTCTGAGATGTGGCTGGAGCGTTTTTCATACGAATGGCCTGACTTTGAACTGATATAGTCCATTTGGCATTACGAAAGCCGAAATTGCCTTTTCTCTCTCTGACAGAGGTACTTTCCGGTAGCCTCTGAGTAAGTCCAACTTAGAACTGTAAGTTGATTGTTCCACTTATTTGACAGTCCTCCAACCGTGTAATTGGATATGCATCAGTCTTTGTAACAACATTGACTTTGCGATAGTCCACACATAACCGTTGGGTACCATCTGGCTTTGACACCATGACTTTGGGTGAGCTCCAGTCACTGTAACTCACTTCGATTGTGCCACCTTGGAGCATGCACTCTATCTCCTTCTGAAACTGTGCCAACTTTAGCGGGTTATGCCTATAAGGATGTGGCTTAATCGGAACAGTGTCTCCTATCTCTAGATCATGCACAATTAGGTTAGTGCTTCCCTGTTTATTTCTCCATATCTCCCCACGTGATAGTAATAACTCTTTCAGGTCGTTTCAAATTTCTTGTGGAAGGTAACTCAATAATTTATCCCAATTTTTGACAACTTCCTCATTGTCCAATTTGATTTGAGGAATGTCCAATTCAGAATCCACTAAACTTGTTTTTCCCTTCTGTGCTGTAATCATGAACACCTTCTCCTCTTGCATTCTTTCCTGATCGAAATACCTTTGGAAAATATTCACATGACACACTCTGTGCGAGATTACTTCCTGTCTGGAGTCCATATCAAGTAGTTCACCTCACTCAATTTCCTCTCGATTTGATAAAGTCATAGAGATGTACAGCATGGAAACAGACCCTTCGGTAGGGGACCTGTGCAATCAATCAAGACTCTTGTGAAAGGTTCCTCAAATGCTAGAATAGGTATTAAAGGTGCAGGTTTTATTACTGCCTGTAGTTTTCCGATTAGCTGACATGTATGACACATTTGGCAAAATTTAACTGCATCATTGTGTAGTCCAAGTCAGTAAAAATGTCTTTGTATTTTAGCCAGTGTTTTCCTCACCTCTAAAAGACCTCCATGTGGTAGCTCATGCGCCACTTGCAGCACCTCCTTTCTATACTCTTCTGGCAAAACAATTTGTAGAGTCATAGAGATGTACAGCATGGAAACAAACCCTTCAGTCCAACTCGTCCATGCCAACCAGATATCCCAATCTAGTCCTACCTGCCAGCACCTGGCCCATATCCCTCCAAACCCTTCCTATTCACATACCCATCCAGATGTCTTTTAAATATCGCAACTGTACTAGCTTCCACCATTACTTCTGGCATCTCATTCCATGCACGTACCACCCTCTGCGTGAAAAGGTTGCCTCTTCGGTCTCTTTTATATCTTTCCCTTCTCAACCTATGCCTGAAACTCTGTCCATTCCTCATCTGCTTGAATATGTGATGGTCTCCGTTTCCTCATTAAGACATCATTTGTTAAGTAATAACTCACAGGGATGCATTTGCGCTCTCTGAATGCCTTTTTCTTATCTGATCAAAAGAAGTCTTGGATAAAGCTAACTCAGCTTCCTTATCTCTGCATTTTGATCTGTCCTGCTTCAACTTGTGCCTCTGTGATCCTATGATCCCACAGTCTGGGAAAATTCCTGGATAATTATTCTTCTTTTCTTCAGTTGCCTGTGTCCCCACTGACTTTTCAACAAGAGTAAGCAGCATGCCTACCGGTGAATCAACTATATCATTTGCAAGGACAAATTGTATTTCTGGAGTTGTAAGTTTGTCCAGTACTCTTACCACAAATTCTCCTGTCTTCTCTGGACTCTCTTGCCTCACTTTACATGACTGAGCACTTTTTGTCTCACCATGAATTCCTGTTACCAGTACTTTTTCTGGCAATAGTCCCTCAGGAGTACACACCCCCTCATCCTTCAGCATTACAGACCGAGAGGATCCTGTGTCCCTTAATATTGTCACCTCTTTACCTGCTACTCCTGGCCTATGTGAATAAACGTAACCCTTGCATGTGTATTTTTTAAGCAGATCTGGCACTTCCTCCTTAAATCAACCTCTGATCATCTTTGAGGCAGTTGTCTAACTTCCCTTGTGATTTTTGTTAATAGTCCAAAAAAACCTCCCAGACTTGTCTGGTTTTCCTACCTCTGGCTTTCTGCTAGCCCACCAACACTGATTTTACGTGGCCCACTTTATGACAATGAAAGCACCTGAGCTTTTTAACTCCTTTGTCTCCCTCAAGGGTTTCTTTTTTACCCTGTGGTAAGTTGTCTTTATGATCTTCACTGAGATTTACCTTGCCCCTTCTACATGAGGATATCTCTCTGCCCCAGTTTCTATTCCTCATGGACTGAACTTGATCCTGGAAGCCAAACCAAGTTTTATGGACCAGCTCATAATCATCAGCCCCTTCAGCTGCCAACCTTGCCATTTTAACTGTCTGCTCTTCCACATGAGTTTGCACTACTTCCTGGCAAAGTTTACCTTCAGCCTTTGTTTCCAGCCTTTTAAGCTGATTTTGCTTTTAATTGTCAGTTTTAGAAGTTCTCTTTCTTTTTCTTTGTCTTCTGCTGCTCTCTCCATTCCCCCTCTTTTGCTGTCCGTTCGTTTTCCCTCTCTTCTGCTGCTCTCTTTTTCCCTCTCTTCTGCTTTTATTCATAACTCAAACCGTTTCATTTCTGCTGCCCTTTCCTTTTCTCTCACCTCCAACTTGAGCTGCTTCATTTGCAATTGAATTCTTGCCATCTCTATAGATTCTGATGGTTTCTCTAGCAAGTTTTACTTTTGTCGGCGGCAGTTGGAGCGGGAGGTATGACAGTGAGGACCAGAGGCCTGACTGGAAGGTAAATTTTAAAAGATATAAAGGTTTACCTTGTGTATAGACAGAGCAGACATGGGACTGCTGGGTAAGTGAGGCTTTATATTCAGGTAAAGCAGTGTTGCTTTACCTGAAACACTACTCTATAGTGTCTCTCACGTGTTGTCCTCCTCTAACCAAAACAAAATTCTTTGCACCAAGTGGTAGGTGACTGAATTCTTGTTCTTTTAGTTTTTCAGTAGTCTTGTCGGGAATTTAGAATAGTAGGAATGGAGGTTAGGGTTGTTTAATGTTCCTCCTGCAGAATGTGGGAGGTAAGGGTCACCAGTAGTGTCCCTGCTGACTGCATCTGTGGGAGGTGCACCCAACTCCAGCTCCTTGAAAACCGCTTTAGGGAACTGGAGCTGGCGCTGGATGAATTTCAGATCATTCAAGGGGTGGGGTGTGTGTGTGTTATTGAGAGGAGTTACAGAGACGTAGTTGCACCTCAGGTAAAAGAAGGTAGATGGGTTACCATCGGGGGTTGGAAAGGGAAATGGCAGGCAGTGCAGGGATCTCCTATGGCCATTCCTCTCAACAACAAGTGTACAGTTTAGATACTGTTTGCGGGATCGACTTACCAGGGGTAAGCAATGGGGCACAGGTCTCTGGCACAGAATCTGTCCCTGTTGCGCAGAAGGGAAGTAGGAAGGGGAGCAGAGCATTAGTCATTAGGGATTCCATGGTTCGGGGACAGATGGGAGGTTTTGTGGGAATGAGAGAGACTCATTCTTTGGTGTATTGCCTCCCAGGTGCCAGGATTCGTGATGTCTCTGATCGTCTTTTTGGGATCCTTGCAGGGGAGGGGGTACAGCCCCATGCCGTGGTCCACTTAGGCACCAATGACATAGGTAGGAAGAGAGATGGGCATTTAAAGCAGAAATTCAGGGAGCTAGGGTGGAAGCTTAGAGCTAGAATAAACAGAGTTGTTATCTCTGGTTTGTTCCCCATGCCACGTGTTAGCAAAGCAAGGAGTAGGGAGAGAGAGAGGAGTTGTACACGCGGCTACAGGGATGGTGCAGAATGGAGGGCTTGAGTTTCCTGGATAATTGGGGCACTTTCTGGGGTAGGTGGGACATCTACAAATAGGATGGTCTTCACCTGAACCAGAGGGGTACCAGTATCCTGGGGGGGGTGGGGTTGGAATTTGCTAATACTGTTCAGGATGGTTTAAACTAATTTAGCAGGGGGATGGGAACCAAAGTTGTAGTTCGAGTATACGGAGGATGAGAGTAGTGATGTCAGAACTAAGATTTGAAGGTCGCAAGAAGGCCCCAGCAGGCAAGAAGTTGGTTTGAAATGTCTCTACTTCAACAGCAGAAACATCCAGAATAAAGTAGGTGAACTTGCAGCATGGATTGGTACATGGGATTTTGATGTTGTGGTCATTTCAGAGACATGGGTAGTTTCAGTAAGAACAGAGAAAATGACAAAAGAAGGGGTGGTGTGGCACTGTTAGTCAAGGACAATATTACGGTTGCAGAAAGGACATTTGAGGACCACTTTACTGAGGTAGTATGGGCTGAGATTAGAAACAGGAAAGGAGAGGTCAACCTGTTGGGAGTTTTCTATAGGCCACCAAATAGTTCAGAGATGTAGAGGATAGCATAGCAAAGATGATCCTCAATAGGAGCGAGAGTGACAGGGTAGTTATTATGGGGGTCTTTAGCTTTCCAAATATTGACTGGGACATGCTATAGTTCAAGTACTTTAGATGGGTCAGTTTTTGTCCAATGTGTGCAGGAGGGTTTCCTAACACACTATGTAGACAGGTGAACAAGGGATGAGGCCACATTAGATTTGGTACTGGGTTATGAACCCAGCCAGGCATTCGATTTTGGAGGCAGGTGAGCACTTTGGTGAAAGTGACCACAATTCGGTTATGTTTACTTTAGTGATCGAAATAGGTATATACACAGGGCAAGAGTTATAGCTGGGGGGAAAGCAATTATGATGTAATTGGTCAAGATTCAGGATGCATAGGATGGGGAAGGAAACTGCAAGGGACGGGCACAATTGAAATGTGCAGCTTATTCAAAGACCAGCTACTGCAGGTCCTTCATAAGTATGTACTGGTCAAGCAGGGAGGAAGTTGTCACGTGTGAGCCATGGTTTACTCAGGAAGTTGAATATCTTTGTCAAGGGGAAGAAGAAGCTTATATTAGGATGTGGTGTGATGGCTCAGTTAGGGTGCTTGAGAGTTACAAGTTAGCCAGGAAAGACCTAAAGAGAGAGCTAAGAGGAGCCAGGAGAACCCGAAGGCTTTCTATAGCTATATCAGGAATGAATAAAATGACAAGAGTAAGATTAGGGCCAATCAAGCATAGTAGTGGGAAGTTGTGCATTGGTCAGCGGAGATAGGGAAGTGCTAAATGAATACTTTTTGTCAGTATTGACATTAGAAAAAGACAATGTTGAGGAGAATCCTGAGTACTAGACTAGACTGGATTGAGGGCATAAGGAGGAGGAGTTAGCTGTTTTTACACTTTTCAGAATTGCTAAGTCCCCTGGGCTGGATGGGATTTATCCTAGGATTCTCTGGAAAGCCAGGGAGACGATTGTCGAGCCTTTGGCTTTATTTTTATGTCGTCATTGTCTACAGGAATAGCGCCAGAAGACTGGAGGATCGCAAATGTTGTTCCCTTGTTCAAGAAGGGAAGTAGAGACAACCCTGGTAATTGTAGACCTGTGGGTAAACTGTTGGAAAGGGTTATAGGAGATATTATTTATAATCTAAAGATGAATAGAGATTAGGGATAGTCAACAAGATTTTGTGAAGGATGGGTCGTATCTCACAAACATTATTCAGTTCTTTGAGAAGATGACCGAACAGGGGGGTGAGGGTAAAGTGGTTGATGTGGTGAGTACGGATTTCAGTAAGGCATTTGATAAGGTAGGCTTGGAGAAAATATGGAGGCACGGGAATGAGGGTGATTTAGTGATTTAGATCAGAAATTGGCTTGCTAAAAGAAGACAGAGGGTGATGCTTCATGGGAAATATTAATCCTGGAGTTCAGTTACTAGTGGGGTACTGCAAGGATCTGTTTTGGGTCCACTGTTGTTTTTCATTTATATAAATGACCTGGATGAGGGCACAGAAGGATGGGTTAGTAAATTTGTGGATGACACTAAGATTGGTAGAGTTGTGGATCTTGACAAAGGTTGTTGTAGATTACAGAGAGACATAGATAAGCTGCAGAGCTGGGCTGAGAGGTGGAAAATTGAGTTTAATGCAGATAAGTGTGAGGTGATTCACTTTGGAAGGAGTAACAGGAATGCAGAATACTGGATGGTAAGGGTAAGATTTTTGGTAGTGTCGATGAACAACCAGACCTCGGCCTCTCAATACCTCGATTCTTGAAAGTTGCCGCCCAGGCCCAGGTTGATAAGGTTGTTAAGAAGGCACATGGTGTGTTGGCTTTTATTGGTAGAGGGATTGATTTTCGGAACCACGAGGTCGTGCTGCAGCTGTACAAAACTCTGGTGCAGCCACATTTGGAATATTGCGTACAGTTCTGGTCACTACATTATAGGAAGGATGTGGAAGCTTTGGAAAGGGTTCAGAGGAGATTTACTAGAACGTTGCCTAGTATGGTGAGAAGTTCTTACAAGGAAAGGCTGGGGGATTTGATGCTGTTTTCGTTAGAGAGAAGAATATTGAGAGGTGACTTAATTGAGACATATAAAATCGTCATAGGGTTCAATAGGGTGGATAGTGAGAGCCTTTTTCCTCAGATGGTAATGGCTAGCACGAGTGGACATAGCTTTAAATTAAGAGGTGATCGATATAGGACAGATGTCAGAAGTAGTTTCTTTACTCAGAGTAGTAGGGGTGTGGAACGCATTGCCTGTAACAGTTGTAGACTCACCAGCATTGAGGACATTTAAATGGTCATTGGATAGGCATATGGACAAGACTAGAATAGTGTAGGTTAGATGGGCTTCAGATGTCGGTGCAACATTAAGGGCCAAAGGGTCTGGCCTGCACTGTAATGTTCTATGTTCTATTAATTTTAAATGCTGACCTACTGCTGTAATTATCTCTCCTTTCCTCACAGAAGCAGGCAGGTCCATTCCCAGCTGGTCTGCTAATTCCTGCAGCTTGGTCTTATTCACCTTTTGCAAAACTTCCAAAGTTACCGCATCCACCTCCAGAAAACTTGTGGCAACTGAAAGAGCCATTACTATCCCAAACTTTGTCTCCCCAACAAAAACAACCCCCAAGCTAAAGACACTAACACCTTTCACTTGCTATTAAACATCCCAATCTGTTATGAACTTGGCCAGACCACTCAAAACATTCTTAAGCAGGCAGCCCAGACCATAACTTTGCAATTTGTTTCGGTAAGTGTACAGTGAAAATTACCCGGAGTAAGTTAGCTCGGTTGACTACCAGGTTTTAAAACAGATGAAAATTTATTCACATAATTACACAATGAAACACAAAGAACAGAATAAAGAGCCTTGACAAAACTCAGTCTATCCAAACTAGACTTAATTATGCTATTCTAAATATACACAACCCCCTTAAACAACAGTGAAAATGGAACAAATGCTCACAGGTTGAAGTTAGAAGGGCAGAGAGAGAGAGAGCCTGTTTCCATGCAGCTGAAATCCTAACTAGTTCTGGACTGAACCGCTCAGCTAGAGAGCATCCAAGGAGCAGGAGAATTGACATTCCTGAAGAAGGGCTTATGCCCAAAACGTCGATTTTCCTGCTCCTTGGATGCTGCCAGATCTGCTGCGCTTTTCCAGCAACACATTTTTCAGTTCTGATCTCCAGCATCTGCAGTCCTCTCTTTCTCCCCACTCAGCTAGAGAGCTGACCACTCCCCCTTTCGTGATACAGGTCACTTCTAAAACATGACCACTTTGGCCTGAATTCTTAATTGTTTACATATAAACAAAAAAGGCCTCTCAATACCCTTTAATCTCTGTACCAAACTAGTCTAATCGGAACTGGGAGCTGTTTACAACCCTTCTGAGTAAAAAACCAAGCACACAGTGTCCTTCAGAAAAGGAACAGCTTTTAGAAAAATGGGGCCAGCGCTTTGACAGATACTTGTGATAGTTGATAATGTCTTTTAGTGGCTACTTGGTACTCGTGTATCCTGGTGGCTAGTTTCCTGCCCATCTATCCAATGTAATGTTTGTTGCAGTCCTTGCAGGGTATTTTGTAGATGGACATTTTGATCGGTATGGAGCAATTTGGGCCAAAGGGCCTGTCTCCGTTCTGTAGGCCTCTATGGCTCAATGACTCTAATTTATTTCAAAGCAGTTTCAAATCTAATCTCATGCTTCTTGTTCAATTTAAGGTGTGGGCATAAATGCTGTTATATTTGCAGTATTTGGCATCATTTCATATACCTGCATCCTCGCCTACAGTCTGTACTACCTGTTTGTGTCCTTCCAATCACCCCTACCATGGGCAGATTGCTTCAGTTGGTGGGGAGAGGATGAAAACATGCAGCAGGACTCCCAAAGGTACGGTGCTCAATTCTGTTGGGACTGATTACCCATTCTGTCAATCTGAATGAGTGAGAGAAATGGACAATCATTTTGTGACCATACAGTAGAACATCTTGCATAGATGTCAGTAGCAAGAATGTTATTGAGTCACTGGACTTCCAAGGATAATCAATGATACCTTTTTGTGACTATAGTGTAAGCTTTAATGAAAATCGTAATTTCTGTTGCAGGGAATTTAGTACACTTTGGGCTATAATTGTAAATTGTCTGAATTCTGACCTGAATTTCAACTTTTTCATGTTCTTAATGTTTTTAATGTTCTGACTGTCGTCTTCAGGCAGGGAATTACACTGTACAATCTGTCTGTGCCCAGTTGAGGTGGGATGCAAGCTTCTTGCTGCCTGCTCATCAACATGGTTGCCAGGATCACATTGGGTTTATGACACAGGAACAGACCATGTGGCAATTGAAATTCTGTAATTCAACAGGGGGGAGTGAGGGCTGCAGCAGAGATGTGTAAGTGTTGGGTGGTCTGGTATTTGTTCCCCTCATACAAAGATGACATTTTTTTGCTCTTGAATACAAAGCACTCTGTTGGCCTGCTCCTTCTGACGGACACTGCTCTGGAATGGCACTGGACAGCTATGATGGTCATGGGCAACACACAATTGGCTGGCTATGCCTATTGGAGTCAAAATCTATGGTGTAGGGAAAGCACAGCAGGTCAGGCAGCATCCAAGGGGCAGGAGAGCCAATGTTTCGGGCAGAAGCCCTTCATTTGGAATGGGGTTTATGTCCGAAACATCGACTCTTGTACTCCATGGAGGCTGTCTGACCTGCTGTGCTTTTCCAGTACCACATGTTTTGACTCTGACTCTCCACCATCTGCAGTCCGCACTTACTTCAATGCCCTGTTGGTTAGTTAAAGAAGGGTCAGTGGAAGGACAAAGATTCTGCATACGCCATTTAATAATTAATTCCAGAGGCATTTTCTAATCCAGGTAGCAAAACCGCAGAATACCAGCAGAGTTAAATCTTACCAGAATTGGCTGCTAACACAAAATGTTATTTCTTGCCCTCTCTCCGTCTCTCCCGCCGTCGCGCTCTCCCGGCCGCTCGCCCTCTCTCTTCCCGTCACTCTCTCTCTCTCCCCGTCACTCTCTCTCTCTCTCTCCCCGTCTCTCTCTCTCTCTCTCCCCGTCACTCTCTCTCTCTCTCCCCGTCACTCTCTCTCTCTCTCCCCGTCACTCTCTCTCTCTCTCTCCCCATCACTCTCTCTCTCTCTCTCACTCCCCGTCACTCTCTCTCTCTCTCTCTCCCCGTCACTCTCTCTCTCTCCCCCCGTCACTCTCTCTCTCTCCCCCCGTCACTCTCTCTCTCTCCCCCCGTCACTCTCTCTCTCTCTCTCCCCCCGTCACTCTCTCTCTCTCTCTTCCCCCGTCACTCTCTCTCTCTCTCTCTCCCCCCGTCACTCTCTCTCTCTCTCTCTCTCTCTCTCTCCCCCGTCACTCTCTCCTCTCTCTCTCTCTCCCCCGTCACTCTCTCTCTCTCTCTCCCCCCGTCACTCTCTCTCTCTCTCTCTCCCCCGTCACTCTCTCTCTCTCTCTCCCCCGTCACTCTCTCTCTCTCTCCCCCCGTCACTCTCTCTCTCTCTCCCCCCGTCACTCTCTCTCTCTCTCTCCCCCGTCACTCTCTCTCTCTCTCCCCCTGTCACTCTCTCTCTCTCTCCCCCCGTCATTCTCTCTCTCTCTCTCTCTCTCCCCCCGGCACTCTCTCTCTCTCTCTCTCTCTCTCCCCGAGTCATTCTCTCTCTCTCTCTCTCTCTCTCTCTCTCTCTCTCCCCGTCACTCTCTCCTCTCTCTCTCCCCGTCACTCTCTCTCTCTCTCTCTCCCCGTCACTCTCTCTCTCTCTCTCTCTCCCCGTCACTCTCTCTCTCTCTCTCTCCCTCCCCGTCACTCTCTCTCTCTCTCTCTCCCCGTCACTCTCTCTCTCTCCCCGTAACTCTCTCTCTCTCTCCCCGTCACTCTCTCTCTCCCCGTCACTCTCTCTCTCTCTCCCCGTCACTCTCTCTCTCTCCCCGTCACTCTCTCTCTCTCTCCCCGTCTCTCTCTCTCTCTCTCTCCCCGTCACTCTCTCTCTCTCTCCCCGTCACTCTCTCTCTCTCTCTCCCCGTCACTCTCTCTCTCTCTCCCCGTCACTCTCTCTCTCTCTCCCCGTCACTCTCTCTCTCTCTCCCCGTCACTCTCTCTCTCTCTCCCCGTCACTCTCTCTCTCTCTCCCCGTCACTCTCTCTCTCTCTCTCCCGTCACTCTCTCTCTCTCTCTCTCTCTCTCTCTCTCTCTCTCTCTCTCTCTCTCTCTCTCCTCTCCTCTCTCTCTCTCCCCGTCTCTCTCTTCTCTCTCTCCCCGTCACTCTCTCTCTCTCTCCCCGTCACTCTCTCTCTCTCTCCCCGTCACTCTCTCTCTCTCTCCCCGTCACTCTCTCTCTCTCTCCCCGTCACTCTCTCTCTCTCTCCCCGTCACTCTCTCTCTCTCTCCCCGTCACTCTCTCTCTCTCTCCCCGTCACTCTCTCTCTCTCCCCGTCACTCTCTCTCTCTCTCCCCGTCACTCTCTCTCTCTCTCCCCGTCACTCTCTCTCTCTCCCCGTCACTCTCTCTCTCCCCGTCACTCTCTCTCTCTCCCCGTCTCTCTCTCTCTCTCCCCGTCTCTCTCTCTCTCTCCCCGTCACTCTCTCTCTCTCTCCCCGTCACTCTCTCTCTCTCTCCCCGTCACTCTCTCTCTCTCCCCGTCACTCTCTCTCTCTCCCCGTCACTCTCTCTCTCTCCCCGTCACTCTCTCTCTCTCTCCCCGTCACTCTCTCTCTCTCTCTCTCCCGTCACTCTCTCTCTCTCTCTCCCTGTCACTCTCTCTCTCTCTCTCTCCCTGTCACTCTCTCTCTCTCTCTCCTCTCTCTCTCTCTCTCTCTCTCTCCCCGTCACTCTCTCTCTCTCTCCCCGTCACTCTCTCTCTCTCTCTCCCCGTCATCTCTCTCTCCCCGTCTCTCTCTCTCCCCGTCACTCTCTCTCTCTCTCCCCGTCACTCTCTCTCTCTCTCTCCCTCCTCTCTCTCTCTCTCCCGTCACTCTCTCTCTCTCTCCCCGTCTCTCTCTCTCTCTCCCCCGTCTCTCTCTCTCTCTCCCCGTCACTCTCTCTCTCCCCGTCACTCTCTCTCTCTCCCCGTCACTCTCTCTCTCTCCCCGTCACTCTCTCTCTCTCCCCGTCACTCTCTCTCTCTCCCCGTCTTCTCTCTCTCTCTCTCT